>NW_015542416.1:110671-113370 GCF_001515605.1 Sinocyclocheilus anshuiensis | reverse complement strand
TACATCTGAAATGGATGCAGTCACCACATAACTAATGTCTGTATTGTCAAAAATGTACAGTAGTCAAAGGGATTTCAAATCAATTTATTAAATACAAAACAGAAAGCATTCAGTTCAGGTTAATACAGCTACATATAGCCAAAAATGTAAATACACAAAAGTGCAAAAACAAAACAAAAGAAAGCGAACAAAGCAATGTAAAACTGTAGGATTTCGTCATGTGAAAGTTGATGTGTGCGAAAGTCTTATCTGTAGTACTCCAAACTCCAAACACTGTCCGTAGCTGATGTTGACTGATAGCAAATGAATAACCCATTAACCTCTTAACACACCACATCAAAACTAGTCCAGACTATGGTCTCACGTCAAAAATAACTTTAAATCCATATTCAAACTGGACCATGATGTGGTGTCCTCAATAAAGAGTCCTTCTAAAATGCATACAAATACACTGTCTTAAACTCTTAGCATCAATCCAAACATAGGCCATACATGTACCATCTCTGCAAAAAACATCAGCAATGTACACTTTTAAATAGAAAAAAAACAAAACAACCTTTAGACTGGGCTTGAAATGACACATTTCCCAACCAGGACACAGCACAGCGTGTTTACTCATGTAAGAGTAGAAAAGTAGTTTGCTGAACAACTACTTAAGTTACTGCGCTACAAAGTACTTTACTATTATTTTTCTATTTTTACCCAAAATGAGGCAATGTGAGCAATATGGAGCATTAAACACTCTCATGTACTGTAATCAGGGTTTCTACAGAAATGAACAAGTTAAATTTAAGACTTTTTAAGACCTTTTTAATACCTTATATGAAATTTAAACCCTAAACCTGTAATGGAAATACACATTTTATTACATACACGCATACACGCAGCAATCCAAGTGTCAGACTCTGTTCATAGTTTTGTGTGTGTCTTGCTCCCCATGTGCCTTCCTGTGCCCTTAATTGGTTTGTTTCCTGTTCCTGTCCTGATTAGTTAAGTTCATTTGTCCTAGGTGTTTCCCTTGATGTTTCATTGCTCCCAGGTGTGTCTCGTCATCCCCTCCTCCTGTGTGTGTGTAGGAGCATTAAACACTCTCATGTACTGTAATCAGGGTTTCTACAGACATGAACAAGTTAAATTTAAGACTTTTTAAGACCTTTTTAATACCTTATATGAAATTTAAACCCTAAACCTGTAATGGAAATACACATTTTATTACATACACGCATACACGCAGCAATCCAAGTGTCAGACTCTGTTCATAGTTTTGTGTGTGTCTTGCTCCCCATGTGCCTTCCTGTGCCCTTAATTGGTTTGTTTCTTGTTCCTGTCCTGATTAGTTAAGTTAATTTGTCCCAGGTGTTTCCCTTGATGTTTCATTGCTTAGTGTTCCCAGTCCCAAGTTCTCTGTCCGCTGTTAAACGTCTTCCTGAGTTCGTCTCCCTTGGTTCCTTTAAATAAAGTCTTGGTAAAGTATTCTCCAGCGTCTCCTCGTTCCTCGTGTGTGTGCATCGTGACACCAAGCTTCTGGCAGTGGGAGTCTTTTTCGTAGTATTATTCCAGTCCCGAGAAGTTTTTAGTTTTAGTGTTTCTGCCAAAAATGTGTTTGAGCACTGTGCTGATCTGCTGGAGATAGAATCTTAGAAAAATCTGAGAAAAGTACATAAACAGAGCAAAGCGCGGAGCAGTCAGCAAGAACGTCCGAACAGTAGCAAAGCCGGAAGCATCATTACAATTGACTAACTTTCTTTCTGTGGTATTTTTATGCACAATGGCACTTAGTCTTTCACAAAACATAGCTAACGTAGAGACATCATAACTAGCCACCATATTGATTTATGGTCTTAAATATGTCCAGCGTTTTTTTTTACAGTCTATGGTCCAGCGTTTATCGGGTTGTGCGTCAGTAATAATGGTCCGTGGGGAAACACAGTGTTCCGTGTGTAGTTACAGTCAATGGACTAAACGAAGCCTCGAGGCAAATCATTTGCCTCAATTATTTTTTGTATTCGAGCAACAGGCTAAAGAACACTTACACAATGTGTGCGCAGCAGAGAAAACAGCACACGAGTCTTCTTGACTTGAATGATTTAAAATCACATTAAAAGTGTAGTTTGTTATAATAGCAAAGGTGAACTCCAGGCACGTTTTCGCAGGACAAAAAAGAGCATTTAATTTAACATTTTAACCCATACCTAGGCTGGGGAATCCAAAATTTATTCCAGTTCTAGAATAGGATGCTTAAGGTCAGGAATCATCTACTTGTTATAAAATGAACATTTCGATTCCTCTTATTGATTCCTTTGTGCACATTTTAATATGACTTTAAACCATTCAAGCACAAGACGACTGGCACGCTGTTTTCTGTCCTGCACACATAGGGGCATAGCCATCATTTCAGTGAGGGGGGACAGAAATGTAAAAAAAAGAATAAAAAAAGCTTTTTCCCCTCTAACTTTTGTCTAATGGACAGGCTTCATTTTTTTCTTATGTCTTTTAATTGTCTAAGAAATCAAATATGCTGCTGGACGATAACCAATAATTTGTATTCTATAATTTTTGTTTTGTATTTTCCTAATGACAATTTTATGAAATACAAACAGATAATAAGGCATAGATAACTTGATCTGTTCTGCATACCGTTACATTTAAATGATTTGTTTTGGAGTGAGGGGAACTAGGCTATGATTATAGTGTTTATA
>NW_015542416.1:101820-110529 GCF_001515605.1 Sinocyclocheilus anshuiensis | reverse complement strand
ACGATTTAATGCACTTGTTAATGCCGGATCTTTAAAAACAAATACCGGAATGCAAAAATCCAAAATCTGACATTTTTTCCGGAACAGGAACCGGCAGGATCCGGCTCATATTAAAGTTTCGTGCAGATAAACATCACATTTTCATTTTTGGGTGAACTATGCCTTTAAGATACAAAAGGTGGGAAACTTTTGTGTTTGTTGGGTGAAACAGAGAAAGTTATAGAAAAGAATCTCTCACACACACACACACACACACACACACACACAGACAGAGGTGCCGCATCCTCTCGCTCGGTCTCAGTCTCCACGCGTGGCGCAGCATCAAGAGCAGGAGAGGATTTGACTCGTCTCTCTCTCACATCTCGACTTGAGCTGAGCTTCGACACGCATCAGATGAACCCGAGCACTTCTGGTGACACCTGCGGCTGCTTCTCCTCATTTGGTGAGTGTTCTGCATGTGTTTGTGATGAATGAATATAACGGGTCTATGGTTCTGCTGACAGACATTCAAATCCTGAAAGAAACAAAAAGAAAACATATGGCTTTAAATGATGTCTTCAAAACTCAATTTAACAAGAACGTCAATGGGCTGGAGCGATCATGATCTTTCACATCCATCCAAATCTAATATAGGACTCAGTACCACTGACTTTTTGTCCCTCCAGTTGTTTGAGATGCATTTGTGGTTCAAACACTATGATAGACTATGCTTTCTCATTGATTGATTGATTGAGGGGTGGGTGAGGTGTGAGTGTTATAGTTTCTTTGGAACAATTGTTATGTTTGATAATGAATGTGAATTAATCTCACAGTATGTTAAGAGAACTTTTGTTCTAAATATTATATAGCACTTTTTATTAATAAAGTCATTTACAAATGCAGTTTAGCAAAATTCTTGATAAGTAGGGTCATGAACATTTAATATGAATAGCAAAATATGCAAACTGTAACTATTTAAATGCAAACTTCTTGTATCTGTTATGTATTATACTTGTAGTCTAGTACATTGTCTACATTGTTATATCTTTACATTAATGAACTCAAATTAAACTTTAAGGAATACTAATAATTTTATTTTTAAATGATTTTTTCTCACCATTTTATTTCTTTTTAGACATTACAAATGAACCAGACATAAAGCGTATCCAGACTAACAGGGCAGATTTTTGCACTAAATGGATTTTGAATGCAGCTTCCAAATAGTAATAACAATATAATAAATAATAATAATTCATATTTGTTACTACAAATTAGTCATTAATAATTCTGTCTTTGGCAGAAATCACCCGTTCTCTTTTTAGTCTGTTGGTTCAAGTCACACAAAGACAATTTACTTTCAACTGATAATTCTGTTTGAGAAATGATCTACTCACTGAAAAAAAAAAAAGATCTCCTAGTTTGATGTTTTCCTCCACCCATGGAGTAAGCGCATAACATATTTTTAGAATGTAAAAGTTGCTCAATTTGAATAAAAAATGCATCCTTGTTTGTTTAACATCTTTTCTGCATATAGTGTCCTCTTTTAAAAAAAAGTCTTAAGGTTTTATTCAGTAAGATCTTATTTGATTAATAAGATGAGATAAAATACTGTTTTTTGGATAGTTAATATTCAATTTTATTTTTTAATACTGAACATGGACAACTAATCAAATAATGAATACTTATATAATCCATTTATTTCTGTCACAGCGTAGCTGGAATGTCTCTGCATGACAGTTAGCGATTCGGGATGCTGATCGTTTTACTTTAAACAGTTTGGATGATTATTAGTTTAGTCTATTTCATGTGTTGATTTAAAAACTCAAGGTCAAGGATCATTGCTTCAGATCCATTTGGACTAATGTTAAATAATATATCGCCAGTCATCAATAAAATCTACCTCAATCTTTCACCTAAAAGTAAAAAATCAGGACGGATCATAACGGCCGTCCCTATTTACCTTTACTGAAACAACACAGGGATTCACCAAATGGAAGAGTGTATTTAGTTTAGTTTTAATACATATTTGATACTTTTTTTTCAGGATAATTTTATGGCTTGAAAGCTCAAAAGAACAGTGTTTGTTTGAAACAGAAATTGTTTGTAACATTATAAATGTAGTTACTGTCACTTTTGAACAATAAATCAAATAATACAAATTTTCAATAGGGTTCCTTATATATTTTAGTTTCCCAGGATCCCTTAAGCATGTGACCTTCACTAAGAGCATAAAGAAAAACAAAAAATAAAAGATAAGATGCTAAAAACAACTTTATTCTAAGTACGATGAATAGTCTTAATATCATGCTAGAGAGATATAATAAATTGTTTCATTATTTTTATCTACTCTGTTGTTCTTTGTGGTCATTTCAGATGCATTTGTCATTTCTCAGTCAGAGTTTCTGAAATGTTTCATGAACTTCAGTGCCTGTAATAGCAAAGGCACAGGTGCTGATTCTCCCTTTTTTCTTGTTGTACATCTGATATCTGTGCGGTGGATCCTATTAATGGAACAGAAGCAATAGAAAAGAGTAAGCTGAAACTCAAGAAATGACAAATATTGTATTGCAAAATTAAATCGGAGGACATGTGATAGAATTAGATCCTGCTGCAAATCAAAAACAACGAAAATAATGATGGCTCATAAAACATCTGGAGTCCTGCTGGATATTTGCTGCTGCTGCTGTGCATTCTGTGGGAGTTTGAGTTCCAGTATTCACTGTCCCTCACACTGACATCACACTGTCCATCACACTAACCATCTCACTGACCATCATACTGCCCATGACACTGACCATCTCATTGTTCATCTCACTGTGCATAACACTGTCCATATCATCATCCTTAAAACTGACCATCTCATTGTCCATCTCACTATCCATCACACTTTGCATCGCACTGTCCATCCAACTGTGCATCACACTGTCCACCTCACTATCTACTATCTCACTGACTATCTCACTGTCCATCACACTGTCCATTTCACTGTCCCTCACACTGACTGTCACACTGTCCATTTCACTGTGCATCACACTGTCCATCTCACTGTCCATCACACTGACCATTACACTGTGCATGTCACTGTCCATCTCACTATGCACCATCTCACTGTGCATCACATTGTCCACCACCACACTGACCATCTCACTGTCCATCGCACTGTCCACCATCTCACTGTGCATCACACTTTCCATATCATTGTCCTCAACACTGACCATCTCACTGTCCATCTCACTGAGCGTCACACTGTCCACCATCTCACTGTCCATCACACTGTCCATCACACTGACCATCACACTGTGCTTCTCATTGTCCATCTCATTGTGCATCACACTGTGCATCACACTGTCCATATCATTGTCCTTAACACTGACCATCACACTGTCCATCTCACTGTCCACTATATCACTGTTCATCACACTGTCCATCTCACTGTTCATCGCACTGTCCACCATCTCACTGTGCATCACACTTTCCATATCATTGTCCTCAACACTGACCATCTCACTGTCCATCACACTGTCCATCACACTGACCATCACATCACTGTTCATCACACTGTCCATCTCACTGTTCATCGCACTGTCCACCATCTCACTGTGCATCACACTTTCCATATCATTGTCCTCAACACTGACCATCTCACTATCCATCACACTTTGCATCGCACTGTCCATCCAACTGTGCATCACACTGTCCACCTCACTATCTACTATCTCACTGACTATCTCACTGTCCATCACACTGTCCATTTCACTGTCCCTCACACTGACTGTCACACTGTCCATTTCACTGTGCATCACACTGTCCATCTCACTGTCCATCACACTGACCATTACACTGTGCATGTCACTGTCCATGTCACTATGCACCATCTCACTGTGCATCACATTGTCCACCACCACACTGACCATCACACTGTCCATCACACTAACCATCACACTGACCATCTCACTGTCCATCGCACTGTCCACCATCTCACTGTGCATCACACTTTCCATATCATTGTCCTCAACACTGACCATCTCACTGTCCATCACACTGTCCATCACACTGACCATCACACTGTGCTTCTCATTGTCCATCTCATTGTGCATCACACTGTGCATCACACTGTCCATATCATTGTCCTTAACACTGACCATCACACTGTCCATCTCACTGTCCACTATATCACTTTTCATCACACTGTCCATCTCACTGACCATCTCACTGTCATCACAATGTCCATCTCACTGTCTACTATCTCCCTATCTCACTGACCATCACACTGTCCATCCCATTGTCCATCTCACTGTCCATCACACTGACCATCACACTATCCATCTCACTGTCTACTATCTCACTGTCCATCACACTGACCATCACACTGTCCATCACATTGTGCATCATACTGTCTATCTCACTGTGAACCATCTCACTGTACATTAGAGGTCTACACGGGTCCAAAAATTCGTACCCAAACCCGAAGTTGTCCATCTCATTATGCATCACACTGTCCATCTCACTGTGCATCATATTGTCCATATCATTGTCCTTAACACTGCGGGAGCAGGCACTGCTGCGGCAGTGGGGAAATACAGATAAGGCTCCTGCGGGAGCGGGGTGCTGCTGGTTGAAGTGGAGATGAGCCGCTATGGGTGGATCGGTAATGTTAAAAGGGGTGGCTATGGTGGGACTGGAGTTCGAGTGAACAGGGATGGACTGGCGTTAAAGGGATTGGCTGATGAGGGTTCGGTCGGCTTCCTTGATATGGGATTGATATAGGCTTCTGATGACCAGCGACCGAGTGCTTGGATTTGCTGCTGGGAAAGGCCTTTTTGGGCCACTGTGGTTGACGTGCCTATTCGGGGCCTGCACCATTAGCAGATGCAGCCTCGCGCTAGAGTTGGATGGTGGGGCTGCAGGCCGTGGGTAGGGGAGGGGGTTGGGAGTGGGGTAAGGAAAAGGCTGTGGATGGGTCTGCGCCACTAGCGTAGGTGTGCTCATGCTGTCGTGGCTACTTGTGGAGACGAAGGCCGGCACGTCGCTGAGAAGAGCTGCGAGCTGAAGCTCGGCTGATCAGGGAGGGGGTTGGGGGCTGGCAGCTGCGGCATCTGGGGCGCGGCCCAGGCTTGCCGAAGGCCTTCTACTGCGGCCTGACGGCCGGAGACCCGTCCTTGATGGAGTAGTGGTTTGCTCGGTCCGTGGCTACGGGTCACTGTGGACCTGGCTCGCTTTATTCACGGCTTTTGATGGAGGAGTGGAGTTTGAAGGCGGCGCCCCTGGCTGGAGAGAAGCATAGAGGGCGTCGAGTTCCACCTTGTTCGACCGTCGTGGGACGTTGACGCCGGCGCTGATTTGCGCCTGACATAGGCCTGTCACGGTCCATTTCTCCACGGCGGGGATGGAGGGGAGGGCTGAACCGTAGGAGGACGTTGGGGAAGGTGGCTGACGCCTGGAAGGCATGATTTCTTTTCTGAAAATAAATATAGTTTAATAGAAGCGATCAAGATAAAAAAAAAAAACTTAACCTCTCCCTGTCTAGCTTGTATTACTCTGAACAATGCCTGAAACTTTGTATTGCAAGCACTTCCTACGTTTATTTGCGTCTTTATGATGAATCGCTTATTGTATTCCTCAATTGTAAGTCGCTTTGGATAAAAGCGTCTGCTAAATGAATAAATGTAAATGTAAAGATTAACAATCAGTTTGAATCTGATTTAACATTAATTTGGATTAAACACTTTGATTAAAAAAACAATAGCCATTATAGAGCAAGCACATACATCTTGAGATATATCTAGGATCGTCAAAAGTTTGAAAAGAAAGCAGATATTTGGGGATTATAGTTTTCAGTGGTCACTTCATCTTTAGATGAGCCACTTCCCATAAATGCCCATATACAGTTCCTGATGTGATCTTGAGTCTATCAAACATTTGTTGACCTTAAAATCTATGTGTAAGGCATCAAAGGTATAGAGTTTTAGACATTCTGAACCACAAACACATGAACAGCTGAAGACATTCATTCACAACACATTCCTTTAGCATGAGTTTATTATGCAGTGATGCAGAATGACAGACTAAATAAGCACATGCACAGTTTATCTAGTTTCACAAAGGCAGACTTCTGACTGTCAGCATGAAGTCCAGTTTGGGGCTTTTCACACTGCGCTTAACCCTGGGTTATTGTTGTTTTAAACACCCCTTTTAACCCCGGGTGAAGGAATGCTTCAGACATGTAATTTAGAAGCGAGGTTAGCACAGCTTTTAATGTAGGGTTATGAAACCCTTCTCTGTAACAGGGTTAGCACAGCTTAGTGGTGTTAACCCTGCACTGCAGTGCCAACCTTGTGCAGTGTGAAACGGAGCGGTGTTAGAGTGTTATAGCTAGATGCTTAGCAACAGACGTCCAATCATGTGCCTCAAATCCACATGCTTTGAACAGATACAGAAACACTGTACACAGTCTTTTCAGTGTTTGAGGAGAAAATGACAAATGGTGACGGAAAACACATGACTTGAAGTGAAGAAGAGACCAATTCATTCTTACCTTTATAGTCCAAAACATCCATTCTGGAACACATGATTCTATAATATATGTGGATGCACAATGCTGGAGGTGTTGTGTAAATTCATCGCGTGCTGCGTTCATCCAATCAGTGACACTGACACCACAAATATGCAAATAAGGGCTTTAACCCAGAATGTGCAGTGTGAAACGGCATTTTATGAATACCCAGGATTAACTTCTAACCCACTGTAAAACATGAAGTAAGAAAACCCAGATTAGGTTAAAAATAGCTCTACTTTTAAAACATCTCAAAACCCCTGTTGAATCCAGTTGTCTTTAGTCATTTAGCAGATGCTGTGAATCAAAGAGAATTACAAATAGAACATCACAAGCATACAGGGATCAGCAATATTCTCAGTATTCCATTGCCAAAATAAAAGAATAGTTAGAGTGGTACAGAAGCAGTACAAATCAGAAGTTGTTTGTTTGTTTGTTTATAAGAAGTGGGTGAAGTCAAACTTTAGGTCGTCATGTTTTGTTGTTAAGTGAAGGTTTTGACCACATTAAAAGCACCAGCAGCAGCAGCACATCTCTCTGCTCTTCCTGCAGATTTCCATAATTGTCTTAATAAGTGTGCAGCACCATTTTCATCACGGACGGCTCGACTGCGGTTCAGCGCTCATTATGCTTTTACTACATTGTCAAGTTTGTAAATAGTTAGAATAAGGATCCTGTCTCAAGATGCTCTGCATCATTCTGTCTGATTGTTTGGTCACATGATCACATGTGTCACGTCTCAATACTCAGAACCATAGAAATCACAGTCTGTCACCTTTGGCTTGCTTAGTTGGGTCTAAAAGAATATAATATTCTGGACTTAATATTCATTGATTATCGATTATCAGCTGGAGTGACACTATCTGACATGAATAAAACTTGAATAAAACTTGAACTGAGCATCTTCTGTAGAGCTTCTTTATAGCTGAATTGCATTTGTTTCATAATTGACGGACTTTACAGTTATTGAACTGAATCAACACTGAACTGACTTGAGCTGCTTTAAAGCTGAATTAGGATTTGTTATTATTGTGAAAAAGCTGCTTTAAAACGGTCTGTATTGTGCTGTAGAAATAAAGGTGTCCCAACAATGACAGAAAATAAATCAGTGTGTGTAGCACTATTTGATAATGTGTGTTAATTATCACCCTGCAGTAATCACTCTGTTAAGGAGGATGAAAAGCAGAAGACTGAATGAGACAGCAGCGTTTCACAGCAAGCTCTGGGCGAGCGCTGTTCGTTTAGCCCGAGGCGAGAGAGCGAGAGACGCTGTGAGTGGGAAGAGCAGATGCTCAGCATGCTGGAGCAATTATCTCTATCGCCGGCACCTGCCCACAGAGAAGAGCTGAGACACGGCAGAAACAGACCAGGGCAAATGCCTTCCAGCCTTTCCATGCAGCGATTTTTAAGGCTGACTTTGATGTGGAAACTGAAGCTGACCTGCAGTCTGATCTTCTGCTTGTTTTGGCAGATTCCTTGACTTACTGAGACATGGAGTGAATGAGACTTTATTGTGTTTGTGGAGCTGTCAGAGGAGCGAAACACACCTCAGATAGCAGCAAGTGTGTGTGTGACGCGATGATGTCAGGAGATACAGGTGACACAGCAGAGCCAAACAGAGAGTGCTTTACTGAGTAAACCAACAAAGCAATGCTTGTAAGCACCACAGTCAGAGTTTCAGCAAGTCTCTGAATGCTCGCATCTGAAGGCATTTTAAATACAGCTGCAAGCCACAATTACAGGGCCAAACACACCAACCTTGTAACATTTGTTTGAATATAGCATTCCAGACATGATTTCATTAGATTTTCTTTCAAATAAAACCAGAATTACTTGTAGATGAATACAGATTGCATTTGACTTTTGATAAATTGGTGACTTTGTCACAAACTGATCAGGGGACAGTTACATATATTGCACATATAAAATTTTGTGTCATTGTGCCAAAGCGTTGCAGAGACGCAGCCTCAGATCCCGTTTGTTAAATCGTTAGATGGGGATAATATAAAAAAAAACTGCGTCAACTGCTTAAACCTGAGTCAAATCAGTGATGATCCAAATTCATTTAGCTTATAACATCTTTAGATTCCTAACCAGCTAAAAAGCTTAGTTATTTGAAAACCTTTATGTGTCAATTCTAAAGTGTATTAATATGCATATAAAACACAACCAAAACA
>NW_015542416.1:70316-100732 GCF_001515605.1 Sinocyclocheilus anshuiensis | reverse complement strand
TAAGGAGGATGAAAAGCAGAAGACTGAATGAGACAGCAGCGTTTCACAGCAAGCTCTGGGCGAGCGCTGTTCGTTTAGCCCGAGGCGAGAGAGCGAGAGACGCTGTGAGTGGGAAGAGCAGATGCTCAGCATGCTGGAGCAATTATCTCTATCGCCGGCACCTGCCCACAGAGAAGAGCTGAGACACGGCAGAAACAGACCAGGGCAAATGCCTTCCAGCCTTTCCATGCAGCGATTTTTAAGGCTGACTTTGATGTGGAAACTGAAGCTGACCTGCAGTCTGATCTTCTGCTTGTTTTGGCAGATTCCTTGACTTACTGAGACATGGAGTGAATGAGACTTTATTGTGTTTGTGGAGCTGTCAGAGGAGCGAAACACACCTCAGATAGCAGCAAGTGTGTGTGTGACGCGATGATGTCAGGAGATACAGGTGACACAGCAGAGCCAAACAGAGAGTGCTTTACTGAGTAAACCAACAAAGCAATGCTTGTAAGCACCACAGTCAGAGTTTCAGCAAGTCTCTGAATGCTCGCATCTGAAGGCATTTTAAATACAGCTGCAAGCCACAATTACAGGGCCAAACACACCAACCTTGTAACATTTGTTTGAATATAGCATTCCAGACATGATTTCATTAGATTTTCTTTCAAATAAAACCAGAATTACTTGTAGATGAATACAGATTGCATTTGACTTTTGATAAATTGGTGACTTTGTCACAAACTGATCAGGGGACAGTTACATATATTGCACATATAAAATTTTGTGTCATTGTGCCAAAGCGTTGCAGAGACGCAGCCTCAGATCCCGTTTGTTAAATCGTTAGATGGGGATAATATAAAAAAAAACTGCGTCAACTGCTTAAACCTGAGTCAAATCAGTGATGATCCAAATTCATTTAGCTTATAACATCTTTAGATTCCTAACCAGCTAAAAAGCTTAGTTATTTGAAAACCTTTATGTGTCAATTCTAAAGTGTATTAATATGCATGTAAAACAACCAAAACAATGTTCTTCCACAAGACTCATGCAGTTTTATTTTTGATCTGCTACATAGTTTACCTTAAACACAATTACCTGAAAATATTCTTTAAAAAAAAAGCTCTAATTTGAAACGTTTTGAAACATCTTGACATATTTCTTTGTAAAGCAGTGTGCATGTAAAACAGCTTCACCAGCTCCTGTTCACACAACCATGCTGCTCCACCAGCTAGACCAGCGTAAGAATTCATACTGGTTCATTGAATTTCCCGCAGATATGTGTCACTGCAGTGATGACTGTGATCTTTCACATGAGACTCCTTGAGAATCAGCAGAAAGATGCTGAGCTGCTCCTAATTGATATTCCTAACAGCAGACCCTCTGGCCTTTCCACTTACAGCCTGTGTGTGTGTGTGTGTGTGTGTGTGTGTGTACCTGGTATTCATCACGTTATGGGGAGCAAATGTCCCCACAAGGATAGTAATACTAGTAAATTTTTACATTTTTGAGCTCCCTATGAGGAAATCATACAGAATGAGTTTTTTTGAGAAAGTAGAGCTGTGCTTTTATTGAATGAGCACTGTGCGATGTCCGAACTGATTGCACTATATTTTATGTATAATCGTTTTCTATTCTTAACCATTTTAAATTAATTTTAAACCTCTTAAATCAATTTTTTTATCGTTTTTAAATTCCTTGTTTCATTGTTGTGATTATTTTTTTCTTTTCTTTTATGTAAAGCACTTTGAATTACCATTGTGTATGAAATGAGCTATACATAAACTTGCCTTGCCTTGCCTTATGTCTTATCTAATAGCTTGCAATAGCATGCCAAGGTAACTAACAAAAATTACTGCCCTGTGGTGTGTTTCCCAAAAGCATCGTTAGACAACTATAGTCACAAGTTTCATCGTTATCAACATATTTTAACGATTCAGTGTTTCCTGAATCCATAGTCCCAATGAACATTCACAAACAGGATCGCAAAGGTGTGTGTTTGAAACTACAGCTCTCGACCTGCTCACTGTGACATGATATCTGAAACCGTTTGGCTTGTTGAAGGTGAGATATTACTACTGTTTAACCCTGGCAATCGTATAGCAGCATAAAAATTATTTTTTGCTATCCACTCCCAACAGCATAGCTTCGCAGTGGTGATTTCCTCTGCCATGCATCTTTTCTTCAGAAAGTCCACAGCAGTTGCTGGCAGATCCTCTCATCCTTGTTTTATCTCTGTCTTTCTCTGACAGGTGTCAGTAACTCCTCATGAAGAGCCGTGAGCAAATCGTCCTTCAGAATGACCTCATTATAATCACAGCTCAAGGATTTTGCATTCTGAGCATCAGACACTTTGGAAAAAATACAAATGGCAAGGGTTTGACGTTTCATTCTCTGCGTTTTCTGTGATATTTCAGAACTTTTGAGTTTTTGTTTTGTTTCTCAAATCCACCGTGGTGATTCGTTACATGGCCCAGATGAGTTTTCTCATATGCAGCGCTGTCTGGCTCCTGACTGTTCATCTCTGGGGACCGAGATCTGCTGACGGGGCCCCTGACCGACCCCGCCATGACCCCAAACATTCATGGGACGCCCTACAAAGACAGAAACGAAACTGGGTTTGGAATCAGTTCTTTGTGCTTGAGGAATACACAGGGACTGATCCTCTGTATGTCGGCAAGGTAAGATTTCTACTCTCATTTCTCACATGAAAGTGTTGCTGTTTATTTTTTTTTATTTTAATGATCATCCCAAAAGTTTAGTGTTTAGAATCATGAATACATGCATTCAAGTCCTATCCATCATCTACAGGTAAATGTTTGGATCTTTCTGGTGATGAACTACACAGCATTTGCTGTGTAATGTGCCGCTTCAAAGTGAAACATACTGTAATACACGTGGAAGTAAATGCTGAAGAAACATCAGCTGCGTTAGAACCTTCAGCGATCCACAATTAGACACAATTTTGTTGTTCACACAGAACACTGCAGTTATGAGAAAATCAACATCTTAAAATGTAATGTAGTATGAAGATTTGGCAGTATGGACTTCAGCAGAGAAAGATGAAAGCAAAGACTGATACATACTTAGGTCTGACGGATCTTTTGATTTGCACCATTGCACCATTATGGTTATATGAATATTATGATTATTCAAAGATAATTAATATTTTTTTCCCCTGTGTATATAATCTCATACTATGATGTACGCAAAGTTCTGCAGTAATAAAAAGAACACAAGAGCGACAGGTGCACAAACACCTCCATAGCATCAGTAACGTTACAGGAAAACCCTGCCTAGTACTTTTCCTCTGTGTTTGTAATATCTGCACAAAGGAGACGTCGATCAGCTGCTCAAAGATCTCGCCTTTGGAGAAGACCAACTTAAAAATGTAAGTATTACTACCTAGAAATTAAGATTACCTCAGAATGCATTGCTAGCCCACCCCAACACTCATGAACAATAATAATCATAAATGCTGGCCAATAATTCATTATATTTTTAGTAAAACAAACAAATTGTAATTTGTTTTTTCATATGCCATAACTGCATGACTACACACTAGACAAATGCAGCCAAGGTGAATACATCTCAATTTTCAGTCAAGTAATGAATTAATGCATATGTTAATGAAACAATTGTATATTCACAAATCTAGAAATATGAGATCATGTGCTTGTTAATTCAATCCAAGTTGTCAATTCAAGTTGATTTGTATAGCGCTTTTCACGATACAAATAGTTGCAAAGCAAAATTCTCTATTGATTATAGAAATTGCAAAATTTTCAAGAAAATACTTAATTTATCATTTATCAAAACAATGCAATGTAAACAGATTGAATCGTGTTCCCTCATAGTAATCAAATTGGCTTCTGTACACCGTTGACCACTTATCCAACCCTTAAACCAACCCATACCACCAAACCTGAGCCTAACCTTACACGTATCACACCTCAATAGCAGCAAGTGTTGTGCATTAACAAAAGCTTTTAATCATTGTATAACATCTGTTAAAATCATTTGTAGGTTTTCAAGATGTGCATGATCATATGAATTAGAAGTTTAATGACATTTGTAAGCATTTTATTTACATGAAATGTTAATTATTAGGGAATGTTTAATACATTTATTAATAACAAGCACATTATTTCACTTTTCTAGATATGTGAATATATATTAACTAATGATCTGTTAAACATTACATAATGTTTGCTAATGATTTATTAATGAAAGTTATTATAACGTGTTACCCAATTAGGCTATATTTTATTTACTGACAACAACAGGAAACATGAATAAATGAGTAAAATAATAAATAAAAGTAACCATGACAATAAATAAATACAAGTCATCGACACATGAAACAAAGCTTTATTCAAACATTGTTCTGACAATCATGTATTTACAGGCGGTGAATCCACATCTACTGCATCTCAACAGCTGAGACAGTTCTGCAGCTGACCACTGTGTCCACCTTCACCCGTCTTTGCCGTCCATCACGACCCTCACTGCTGCAGTCAGACTGAATCTGATCATGGATGGGAAAGGGACATCGAGGCTATCATTGCCTGAGTGCACAGAGAGGATGAGGAAGACCATGATGACGCTCCTGAACCACACAATCTTGAAAAACAGCAGGAGAACACATGCGGGACAATCTGGCTATCGCTGTGTCTGCTCCAAACATCTGTGTGATGCTCTCCATGAATACCACTAACTTTAAAACATTTACACAGAGTAAAACACTTTACATCTCATGTTTTTAGCATTCCATTTCTTGCCAATTTTAATTTTATATGTTTACAGTTGCATGCTAATTTTTGATACAGCTTCATTACTTTTGTGGTGTAGTGATCAGGAAAGCAGAAGCTTGCTGGATCGATCTCCGCAGTCTTCACCACTGGTTGTGTCCTAGAGCAAGCCTCTTTACTCCAGGTTGTTTCAGAGGGATTGGGGTCCCTGTAATAAGAGCACTGTAAGTCACTTCGGATAAAAGTCTCTGCCAAATTAATAAATGTAAATGTGATTTTTGTAAATGTTTTTTTTTGTGTCTTGGGTACAAACTCTTAATAAAGCTGCTTATTTCTTAAAGTTTATTTCTTCAAGGTACTACTATAATATAAATGTTTATATTTCATACCATTTCTATTTTGGGCTTTAAAGGGTTAGTTCATCTAAACATAAGTTCAGTCATTATTTACTCGACTCCGTGCTGTTCAAAAGTCTCTGCCAAATTAATAAATGTAAATGTGATTTTTGTAAATGTTTTTTTTTGTGTCTTGGGCACAAACTCTTAATAAAGCTGCTTATTTCTTAAAGTTTATTTCTTCAAGGTACTACTATAATATAAATGCTTATATTTCATACCATTTCTATTTTGGGCTTTAAAGGGTTAGTTCATCTAAACATAAGTTCAGTCATTGTTTACTCGACTCCGTGCTGTTCATTCCTTGTGTGTGTTTTTGTTTTGTATTTTTCTGAACACAATAGGTGAGTTTGGTCAAGTTTGTCCTGCTGGTTTGTGTTCATACAATATCAGTCAATAGAACCTGACTTTCAGAAGCTTCAGGACTTTATTTGATGATGCTTTTAAAGCTTCTGAAACTCAGGTTTCATTGACTGATGTTGTATGAACAGAAACCAGCAGGACAAACTTGACCAAACTCACATCCTCAATGTCTTTCGGTCTTTCTCTAGATGCTCTCACTGGCTCTGTCCGCCATCCTCACAGCTCACACCAGTCTGCAGACATTTCAGATCCTGCAAAAATGCACAAACACAATACACAAGCAGTCATTTTAACATAATGATGTCATTTGATTTCTGTATTAGAAGTAACAAAATGATCTCAATTTATATTTTTGTTTCAGGTTTTCCCTTTTATTCACAAATGCCGCCGTCACCTTTCCTTGCAGGTCCTGCTCCACCACAAAAGCTCTGCAGCAAATGCACAGAAATCAAGAATCAGAAAAGTTCTGTGATAACTCTGTTTGAAATTACAATAATTAAAATAAACTACAATTTAAGATTTAAAAGATGTTTTATTGATGTCTGTAGTATACTCACTGAGAGCCTTTGATGGCAGCATTGCTTCATCAGTCACTCTTCACTGGATAAACAAACATGTGTCTCATCTGTTCCTGTAACATCCAGACAAGAGTCAAGTCACCTCTTATCTCATTATCTGCTCAATGCTGCATTTACATGTCGAGGTAGCTGCTGATGTGTTAACTCGCTTTTTATCCAACACAAATGTTCCTCAATTTATCAACAATACTAATGGACAAATGAAATAGATAACTTATGTTTAGTTACTCTATGTAGATTTGTTTATTTACATTACTTACATTCATCTAATGTAAGCAGTGTTGACAGTGAATTCTACATAATAGCACACATACATCACACACTCAGATGTCTGTTCATGTTGTGATGTGCTCATATGCAATTCTTTTAGAATATTTTCCTGTCTCATATTAAATAGACATTTAATCATCTTTAAGATGTACTGTATAAGGTTTATGTAAATGCACTTTGAAGACGTATGTGTGCTTACTGGAGCTCCCTGTTCGCTATACATAATAAAAGTGTTTTCACAGAAAAAAAAAATCACAAATATACTGTAACGTTACTGTCAAGCATCTTACACCTTAAGCAAATCAACAGTTTACTATCCAGTAGCTCAACAAATATGATTTTAACACAGGGAACCATGTTTTTAATTTATAATAAACACCCTCGTCGCTGTTCTCCATCACGTTTGATGATGACGTATCCTCTCGCGTGGGCTTCTGGGATAGAAAAGTGTCCATCGATGAACACTTCAGAATCTGGGCTGAAGCAGTAGGACATCTGGGGTTTTCTCGCCTACTCTTTTATGAATACTGCGGTTTCGATCATTCTTTTTTCTTCACGTACTCTTTTTCACTACTATATAGTAGGTAAGTAGGCATATTAGAATGCAAATTAAGTATGCGTACATCCGAATCTCGCGAGAATTAGTGCAATTTTTGTCTACTCTTTTATGAATACTGAGGATTCAAACATACTTATTCGCTCGCCTACTGCTTTTTGCATACTATATAGTAGGGAAGAATGCCATTTCGCACACAGCCTTTGTGTGTTTCTCTTATCTGGTTCAGTTCATGGAGCTCTCTCCTAATGAGCTGATGATCTGAAACAGGTGTGTTTGATTAGGGAGACAGGTGTAATGTGAAGTGCTGGAACTGTTCTCCAGGAACGTGGCTGGGAACCCCTGATCTAGTTTTCAGCCCGCTCACTGCAGAGGTGTGGAGTAATTGCACCTCTGGGGGATGATTTAGGAACTGCTTCTTGTGCCACAGAATCCGCTTCTCAACCGTCCACCACTGTCTGCCTCTTCTAACACACACATCAGATCATTGGTGAATGATGAGGGAGAAACACATGTGCAGTGGTGAGTTTCCAGGACAGGGTTGAGAAGCACTGATTTAGAGTGTGTGTGTGTGTGTGAGAGAGAGAGAGAGAGAGAGAGAGAGAGAGAGAGAGAGAGAGAGAGAGTACATACAGTATGTATATAGAATAACAGATGTTGTAGCGGCACCACTGTTTTTCCTCATTGCTCCTCACCTGTGTGTTAATTGTTCACTCATGTGTGTGTGTGTGTGTGTGTGTGTGTGTGAGAGAGAGAGAGAGAGAGAGAGAGAGAGAGAGAGAGAGAGAGTACATACAGTATGTATATAGAATAACAGATGTTGTAGCGGCACCACTGTTTTTCCTCATTGCTCCTCACCTGTGTGTTAATTGTTCACTCATGCAAGTTCACTCAAGGAGGCAAAGTTTCCATCTTACTCCAGGACTACTGCACTTTTGCTACTATGAGAACAACTCATAGTAATGTAATGATTTACACAAAACACCAGTTTTGGTAGCTTTGATTAATATATTTAATATTTTTTCATGGGAAAAAATTCACAAAGCAGGAAATTCTGTCATCCGCTTTCACACAGTGAACTGCTGACTTGCCTTGTTAAATCTACCATATCTGCTGCTGACGCAAGATACTAAGATACTATTCACACATCTGCACCAAAATACTGGAAAACTCTGTTATGTCTGTCACTGGCATCTAGGTTTGAATTGTTCAACAAAGCAAGTTTTTTGAAGGACAAATAAACACATTTACAGGGGCATCGATAGACTCTTTACTGGGATATGAGCTGAGATGCATTACAGGAGATACGTCACAACACTGGCGTTACTGTTCACTCAATGTTATCGTTTACATTATGATTTAAAACAGGAAGGCTGATTGTAACATCAGAACCAAAATATTCAATCACTTCATTCCACTACATTTGTAATGAATAATACAGTCGCTCATTACATTTTGCATGTAACTTTTTCTGCAGCAGTTTATTTCTGTTAGAAAATGAGTGATATTGCCATCTACAGGCTATTGAAAGCAGTAGGTCTTCATTGACCACACTTGTCACTGAGGCTACTTGAATATGAGAGCATCGGCAGCTAGTTGTGTGTTGCAGGTGTTTTATATATGAGATGAGCACATGAGTCTAAAACCAGCACGTCCAGTACAAGCAGGGTTTGACTATTTCATTTTACTTAATATTATTTTACATGCGATGGCGCCGCAGACGGCAGCCTCAGTGTTTGGCTCTCCAGTGTTTGTACTGTTTTTGTTAGTTTTTCCTGTTTTTTGTTTCTCAAACACGATTAGTTTTACCAGGGATGAGCTGCTGAATATTCGGCAGAACACACCACACAATCTTTTACCGGATTTCGTTTATTCGGACATTTTGCTGAACGTTGTAGTCATGAACAGTTAATGTTCTCCCATTGTGCAATTAAAGTACAGTATGTGCAATAACCTTATACTTATTTATCACCCTAAACCCTAGTACATCTCTACAACTTATTTTATTTTATTCTATTCCTATTCCATCTATAGCACACCTGTACATACAATTTATTATTTTTTTGTGGTTTATATTTATGCATGTGTATTTTATTCACATCTCATTTTTATTATCTGTGTGTTGTTGTTGTCTCCGTGTACTGGAAGCTTGTGACACTATAACAAATTCTTTGTATGTGCAAACATACTTGGCAATAAAGCTCTTTCTGATTCTGATTCTGATTTATTTTCCATTATATGGAAGATAACTTTTTGAAGAATGTTGGTTAACTCATGGCCTTTCTGAACTCTTGATCTTAGCAAAAACTTTTGTTTGTAGATGTTCAGGAGGCTGTTGTGTTTACTTTGATTTATTGCACTGAGGTATTCAGTTTTATTTCATTTCAGAAAACAAACATGATTGCTCTCCTCACAAATCAACTGTTTGTTTGTATTAACCTGTTATGAGATCTCTGAAGTTTACCAAGAAAAAGATTAAACATGGCTCATTTGAACATAGGTATAGTAATAACATTTTTAGAATAGCTGTTGCAAAAATAATAAAGTCTTATTGTCAGAAACATCTGGATTCAACTATTAGTAATTTGGAGCACATTGTTAATGGATATAAAGTATATGAGAGATCACGACAAATGCGGTGGACTAGCTGTTTATATTTAGGAACAACTTGGAGTGTTTTTAAGGAAAGATAAAAAAACGAAATCACTTTACTGAGATAAATCTTGGCTAACAATAAAACATATAAAAAAAAATTAAATATTAAAAAATATTTTAATATCCAAATTGTACAAAATTTTATGTAGTAGCATTGTTTACTGAGGCCTATCAATGAAGGTTATTATCTCTGATACCAATATACTGATGCCACTATTAAAATATATTGTGAGTAAATTCCTGGGGAAATCATTTATTAACAATATTATTTAAAAAATATATTATAACTGAATTTTAGTAAACTTATTTACATACACCCATTATAATAAAAGTCACATTTAGCGGTGCGTTTTATCTGAAGTGTTTGTTTTTAGTACTGTCTGTTGTCAGACTGTCTGTCTGTATGAGAGATGTTCATTTCTGTCATGGTCGGCACCTCTCACCGACCCATTACTGCTTTTCACCCGTGTTCTGTCTCTGTCAGCTACACGTGGTGGTTTGTTTTGATGCACCTGGCCGGTATCGCCAGAGAGTGGGGCACAGCAATGTGGGACAGCAAGCATGAGTGCTGCAGTTCCTACACTCCCAGGAGCTACGGAAGGTCTTTGACCGATCAGCTCAGGGTAATGAGGCAGCACGAGCACTACCGCTACTGAGACAGGGAACCAGAACGGTGTCAGATTACGCCACCGAGTTCCGCACGCTTGCCGCGGCTGGAACAGCATGGCGTTGTGGGACCACTTCCTCCATGGACTGGCTGAGCACATAAAGGATGAGATCTTCTCCCTGGAGCTGCCTCCCTCACTCGATGGGTTGGTCGAACTCGCCACTTGGGTGGATTTCCACTTGGTGCTCAGGTCGCAACACCGCGGCATGGAAATCAGGCATGAGAGCTTTGATCTGCCACCCGGCGCTAGGGGCGCCACGACACCACGGTTTGGTTTCTCTGAAGAGGAACCCATGCAGATCGGCCGTGCTCATCTCACGGCCCGGGAACGGTGGCATCGGATCGCCCAAGGGTTGTGTCTCTATTGCGGGGAGGCGGGGCATATGGTTGCTGCCTGTCCCCACAAGAGGTAACCTCCTTCTGGAGAGAGGTCACGCACAGTAAGCATGACTGCTGCTCTACTACCCTCTGGTGGCCGGACTACTCTCCCGGCTGTGCTTCAGTCAGAGGGGATCACCCACCCAGTGGCAGCTCTTATCGACTCAGGAGCGGATGGAGATTTCATGGACATAGAACTGGCTAAACACTGGGGTATTCCTGTTTTTCCTCTAGCTGAATCTATCTCTGCCAAGAGCCTTTGTGGTACTCCTCTCATCAAGATCGCAGCCGTCACGGGACTCGTTCACCTGATCACATCCGGCAATCACACAGAGGAGATTTGATTCCTCCTCATTCACTCTTCCTCCGCTCCAGTAGTTTTGGGGCACACCTGACTTATTAAGCACAACATTGATTGGGCTCACCACACCTTATTGGAGTGGAGTCCATTTTGTTTATCTCAATGTTTGGTGTCTGCGTCATCCCCTGTCATGTCTGTCTCTGTGTTACAGGGGGAGCCGGTAGACCTGGAAAATGTTCCGGCGGCTTACCATGACTTGAGAGTGGTATTCAGTAAGTCCCTAGCTTCATCTCTCACTCCGCACAGCCCGTATGATGGTGCGATAGATTTATTACCTGGCACTTCTCCACCTAAAGGGCGCCTTTATTCGCTCTCTGGTCCTGAGAGGGAGGCCATGTAAAAATACATCAACGAGTCTCTATTAGCCGGGTTTATACGTCCTTCTTCCTCTCCGGCTGGGGCGGGGTTTTTCTTTGCGGAGAAGAAGGATGGGTTGCTCCGTCCCTGCATTGATTATGGGGGGCTGAATGACATCATGGTCAAGAATAGCCATCCTTTGCCATTGATGTCTTCAGCCTTCGAACTCTTGCAGGTGGCAACCATCTCTACAAAGTTAGACCTACGCAACGCTTACCACCTAGTTCGGATTAGGAAGGGGGACGAATGGAAGACCGCTTTTAACACCCCTACAGGTCACTTTGAGTATTTGGTTATGCCCTTTGGATTTTCAAACTCCCCCCGCGGTCTTCCAGACACTCGTGAATGATGTTCTCAGTGATGTGGTCAACCGGTTCGTGTTCATACTTCGACGACATCCTGATCTTCTCCCAGAACGAGCGTGATCACATCCAGCACATCAGGCTAGTGTTACAGCAGCTTCTAGAGAATTGCTTATTCGCCAAACTGGAGAAGTGTGAGTTCCACGTACGATCAGTTCCGTTCTTGGGGTTTATTTTGTCACCGGAAGGCATTCAAATGGACCCTGCCAAAGTAGAAGCGGTTGCTAATTGGCCCACCCCAGACAGTCGTAAAGCGGTTCAACGATTACGGTCTCCTGCACCATTGGGATCAAAATTTTCTGTTAATATGCTCCTACAATTACAAGAAGCAAACTGACATTTGTAGAGTAACATGTAGGAGAGATCACTATTCCAGATTAAACTGCATAGAAACCGCTTTGCAGTAAGCATAGCTAAATCACAAAATATGAGTTTTTTTTTTTTAAAGATGACATTATTTTTTTATTGTATATTGGAACTTCAGAAGAAGGTTGAAGAGAAGGCTGTCTGATAAATGTGGGTAACACACACACACATTACATAGTCTCATCACTCAAGCTGTTCACGACTTTGCAATCTATTTTACTAAAGGCCACTTTCAACAAATGTCAACTAGCAGACACAGGTAAACAGTCTGAGCACTGGCTAAATTTAGAGAGGTGTAAAGGTTATCAGATCCGATTAGAAATGGCCACTTTCAACAAATGTCAACTAGCAGACACAGGTAAACAGTCTCAGCACTGGCTAAATTTAGAGAGGTGTAAAGGTTATCAGATCCGATTAGAAATGAGATGGATAGATAGATAGATAGATAGATAGATAGATATAGATTTATATTATATATTTATAGTATATTTAACCGTGAACATGGGCTACTTCTTATCCCAGTTTGTACTAAACCCATCTGGTGGGTTTCTGCCAAAAAGCTTTCTTTAGTTTCATCTGACCACAGAAGCCAGTCCCATTTGAAGTTCCAGTCATGTCTGACAGCTGAATATGTTGGACATTGTTTTTGGATGAGGGCAATTTCTTTTCTAGATTTTTTCTTGAAACCCTCCTGAAGAACATGTGGTGATGTACTTTGAGTCTTTGGCCACTCAAAGTCTCCTCCTCAGCGTGCATTAGGACGATATAGACACACGTCCTCTTCCAGACAGATCTGTAACATCTTTAGTTGATTAAAACCTCTTAATTATTGCCCTGATGGAGGACACAGGGATTTTCAATTCTTTAGCTCTTTTCTTACAGCCACTTTCTATTTTGTGAAGCTCAACAATCTTGTTCTGTACACGAGAACTATATTCTTTGGTTTTACTCTTTGTAATGGATGATTAAGGGAATTTGTGTTCTTCATATTCATAACCCTGTGGAACAGAGATCATGGTTCTCAGTGACGTGGTCAACCGGTTCGTGTTCATACCTCGACGACATCCTGATCTTCTCCCAGAACGAGCGTGATCACATCCAGCACATCAGGCTAGTGTTACAGCAGCTTCTAGAGAATTGCTTATTCGCCAAACTGGAGAAGTGTGAGTTCCACGTACGATCAGTTCCGTTCTTGGGGTTTATTTTGTCACCGGAAGGCATTCAAATGGACCCTGCCAAAGTAGAAGCGGTTGCTAATTGGCCCACCCCAGACAGTCGTAAAGCGGTTCAACGATTACGGTCTCCTGCACCATTGGGATCAAAATTTTCTGTTAATATGCTCCTACAATTACAAGAAGCAAACTGACATTTGTAGAGTAACATGTAGGAGAGATCACTATTCCAGATTAAACTGCATAGAAACCGCTTTGCAGTAAGCATAGCTAAATCACAAAATATGAGTTTTTTTTTTTTAAAGATGACATTATTTTTTTATTGTATATTGGAACTTCAGAAGAAGGTTGAAGAGAAGGCTGTCTGATAAATGTGGGTAACACACACACACATTACATAGTCTCATCACTCAAGCTGTTCACGACTTTGCAATCTATTTTACTAAAGGCCACTTTCAACAAATGTCAACTAGCAGACACAGGTAAACAGTCTGAGCACTGGCTAAATTTAGAGAGGTGTAAAGGTTATCAGATCCGATTAGAAATGAGATGGATAGACAGATAGATAGATAGATAGATAGATAGATAGATAGATAGATAGATATAGATTTATATTATATATTTATAGTATATTTAACCGTGAACATGGGCTACTTCTTATCCCAGTTTGTACTAAACCCATCTGGTGGGTTTCTGCCAAAAAGCTTTCTTTAGTTTCATCTGACCACAGAAGCCAGTCCCATTTGAAGTTCCAGTCATGTCTGACAGCTGAATATGTTGGACATTGTTTTTGGATGAGGGCAATTTCTTTTCTAGATTTTTTCTTGAAACCCTCCTGAAGAACATGTGGTGATGTACTTTGAGTCTTTGGCCACTCAAAGTCTCCTCCTCAGCGTGCATTAGGACGATATAGACACACGTCCTCTTCCAGACAGATCTGTAACATCTTTAGTTGATTAAAACCTCTTAATTATTGCCCTGATGGAGGACACAGGGATTTTCAATTCTTTAGCTCTTTTCTTACAGCCACTTTCTATTTTGTGAAGCTCAACAATCTTGTTCTGTACATGAGAACTATATTCTTTGGTTTTACTCTTTGTAATGGATGATTAAGGGAATTTGTGTTCTTCATATTTATAACCCTGTGGAACAGAGATCATGGCTGGACAATTTCATGCTCCTAGTCACCCTGGTGTGCGGAAAAATTTACATATGAATGGGAATATAATTAAGAATTATTTTACTTATTAGATTTTGTAGGGGTGCCAATAATTGAGGCCGACATGCACTGAAGAAAAACATTTATTTCATAATGTGAGTTTGCCTCTACTTTCAATAGTTTTACTTCAATAAATGGTTAGAATTCTCAGAATTTTTTGAATGAAAGATCAAAAAGATTAACGATGCAGATTTATTTTCACAGCCACCTTCCATTGTGCATAAATGTAATGTCTATACATTTCTGCTGTTAAAAAAATGAGAAAATCAGAATAGGTGTAATGGCGATCTATTCCTTTCTGTTCTCCACCATTTCCATAGGGGATTGGCACAAAGGATTTGATGCATAAACCCAAAACGTGCAGTGTAACAGTTTACTTTATGTTTGTCAGGATACAACAAAAATCAAACTTAAGAACTATTTACACTTCTTCAAGCTTCAAATTAAATATGGTTTCAAAAAACGGTCAAAAGTCTGTCTAACACAGGGGTCGGCAACTCTTTCATCCCTCTGCGGTGGCTCCCTGTAGCATGGGTGTACAATACGCCGGAGAGGAGTCCCCCTGACTTCTAATTAAACCTAAACTCTTCCCATGCACTTTTTCTCGGGCAAGTGTGTTCACGTAGAGGTTTTCAAGGGCCAATGTGAATAAATCTAGATTTAAATGAAAAGAGACACGATAGGCACGTTGTTTTGGATAAGTTTTATTCTTATCCAAAATGATGTGAACATCACGGAGCGCTGAACATTCTCATGCACTGTATGTTTCATTCATACTCGAAGCCGGAGGGCGCTCTCGTACAGAAATTCCAAAACGGACTCGTATGATAGAAGTAACTTTTGACGCCAGGGAATCCCGAATATGGACAAAGGCATCCCGCTATCGCTGTAGCTAAGCTGAATAACAAGCATAAACCTTAACTGATGAAACGTGAAGACAATAAACGATTGCAACAATATATGGTTTATGTGTGTTTTTCAAGTGTTTTATATGAATGATACAGTGGTAATTGACATAGCATTAATTACAGTACAGAAGCTATAAAATACATTTTCTGCCTTATTCTGTGATAAAAATGGAAAAAGTCTTTGTAGTATATAAACTATTATACTGATTATACAATCATAACCATAAAATTGTCATTAGTAAAATATATATCAAAAATATTATCGAAGACAAATGATTGGTTATTGTACAGCAGTGTATTTTATTTATTTGCCAAGTAAAAGTAAGGGATAACGTTTTTTTTTTTTGTCAATTAGACGTACATAAATAAATATTATTATTATTATTATTATTATTATTAATACATTTGACATTTCTGTCCCCCTCACTTCTGAAATGATTGCTACTCCCCTGCCCTGTAACATAACTGAATATAACACTTTAGTTATATGCCGTGTTATCTTTATTCGGGGATCAAATATTTTGTGGCTCCACGTGAATTTTATTCGGTGGGAAAGGGGCCAAAATGGCTCTTTTGACATTGAAGGTTGCAGACCCCTGGTCTAACACCAAGCCCCTTCCTTCTTCTTACAGTTCAAACTTTCAACGGTCACTTATGCATACCTATTACATATGACATCGAAACTGACCTATGGAAGTCATGTATACAATACAAATATCACAAAATATGCAAACTATATATCAAATAACAATCACTCTTAGAAAAAATATCACAAATGTTCTTTATGGCTCTAACAATAGTTTCTGCTGTAATCAGCATTATGCCACAAATCCTGTCAATCAGCTCAACATCTGGAATGCTTGAGAATGCTGGAGTTTGTGCCATTACCTGGTCTTTGAAATTAATTTAGTGAATCAGTTTCTAAACTAGCACAGATACTGTAACAAAACAGCGATTGATTCTTAGTCGATTTTCCCCAGTAGCAGTATATTTCTGCTTGTCTTTCAATAATATAGTTCAGGTTTAGCGTGAAGATGTAAGCTCTCAGATGGCTATTTTGAATGTTTATGGCTTTCCTATAAACTTCTAAGGAAGGTATACTTGAATTGTGTAGTGCTTTGAACACTAATTATTCATGTTGTTTATTTTTCAATATCTTTGATATATTCAACATTTAAGAACAAGATGCTACTCCTAAATCTGTTACCACTAAACAGTGAAATTACTTTCACCAGCTCATAAATGTATTATTGCAATGTTTACAAATGCCCGTAGGCAAGAGAAAAGACTATGAACGCTAAACTAGTCACGACAAACTTCCACTGAACTGCTTCTCTCTGCAGGAATTTAAAGTCTTGTCAGTCATGTATTTCTCTGTTTGTTGCAAATTCCCCCATTTCAGAGCTCACCCAATCATTGTTTAGAGACATCGTTTAATATGTCTGGTAAACACTGGGTGTTTTGCAGCACACATGGTGCTCTCATAGGGTTAGGGTTAGGTGATGTGTTTAGGGCCCGTTGTGTGGGGCTCTATGAGCCGTGCATCACACACACCGTGCAGTGCTGATGGGATCATGGTAATCGAACCAACAGCACAATGATTGTACAGATAAACATTATTAGCATAACTTTATTAAATGTCATGTTTCTCTTGCAGTCTTATAACAATAGCCAAAGGAGTAGATAACTAATTGTGTATAAAGCATCATTCTTCATCACTTTCACCAGTGACACTGATGTGAAGTCACTTCGTTTGGCACGTGTTTAATTAGCTTCATTCCACTGTTCTGTTCTTCTTCATCTTCACTACCTCACTTGAAACAGCTTTGCATCATAGAAGTGTGTCATTGCCAGCGGTACAAACCATTGGCAAATTTCATCATTGCGTCATATGCAGAGAAGTGCATTGTTTGTGCAAATGGAATCACAAATGGAGAACATGAATAGACTTCCTCTTCAAAGAATTATAGAGCACAACACCAAAGCTCTTTTCCCGTTCTCTCTCCTGTAATGGGCACCTCAGAGGCAATATCTGTGACCTTTTTTCCTGTTTGCCTGCGAGATGATAGAGCTGAAAGTTGACAGCTGAAATGCTTCAGACAGAAGCAGAGCGAGACACAAAAACTGTACATGAGAAGAAGGAACGTGAGCGAATGCGGTTTCAGAGCGGATGTTTTCAGAGGCAGAATAGCGGTACAATGTGTCATTTGCATTTATATTATTTTTTAGGCGCTGACATCCCTCAGGCTAACCTGTTAGCAATGGCATCATGCCAGAAACTGAGATTAGATGAAAGAAAGCGGATAGATATGTGCCTGGATAAACATGTAATAACAACCCACAGACATCTGCAGAACTTCACAGACAACTATTTTCACACAAATGGCATTGTTCAAGGAATTGTTTCAGATGTTTGAGAGGCACTCAAAAAAAACCTTCATCTAATATTCTTATTAAGCATAGAAAGGGCTACTCAAATCAAATATTTAATTCATTGATACTATGCAACACAGGTTGACCTGTAGACAGTATTGTAACATCCAAAAATGTACACATTTTACGTTTATAGCGTCTTACATATGTTAAGGAAAGCAGGTAGGAATATCAATGAAGTTCAGGGAATCTTCGCTGCTGCTCTTGGGAACACAGGGCCACTCTGGATTTTCTCTGCAGAAATGGGAGTCGGATCACTTTGTATCCTGATGCTGGTTGAAAGATTCAGTCTATAATTCCAGATTCTTACAGCGATCAAGCATTTTCTCAGTCACTTCATCTTTAGAGAGTGAATCTACAATATCTAATGCCCTGCGTTATGTTTCACAGCAAGTCAGTGTTTTGCTGCTGGATTACGATTGGCACCGATAGGTTTGGCCTTGATATATATGGATGAGGGTGTAAGATTGGCTTTTCTCTCATGTAGATGGAGGTCAGTTGAAGTTTTGAACTGCAGTTTTTATTGGATCTGGTAAATCCTGCAGTATACTGTATGCGGTGGCGTTTTGGCTGGCTTTTCTCTCATGTAGATGGAGGTCAGTTGAAGTTTTGAACTGCAGTTTTTATTGGATCTGGTAAATCCTGCAGTATATGCGGTGGCGTTTTGGCCCCTCAAATTTAACAAGGAATGTATTAATTAATTTATGCACTTTGAAGGGGAAATTGTTCCTAATTATGATAAAATAATATTTGTTAGGGACTTTGATATCCATGTATGTTGTCCATTCTTCTCTGCAGTACATCTAGCTCTACATCAAAGAGAGTGTTGCATATGAACTGCTGTATATGAAGAGGCATTACAATCTGTTTAGACTTGATCTCATCAAAATATCGAGGAACATGTTAATGCTTTTAACTCCTCTTGTGCAAAGATCTTACATTCTCTTGCTCCTCTTAAGAAGAAACATGCTAAACCCAAATCAGTTCCTGGGTTAAATGATGTTATCCACTCTTTCAGATATCTGTGCAGAAGATCATTATGTAAATGGTAGAAGGACAAACTCCAGGTGTCTTAGAAAATGTCAAGAGACTCTTTATGGCTTCATTCAAAATCACATACTAGCTTGTGTAGGTACTTATTTTGAATAAGTAATTACTTCATGACTGCTGAACATGTATGCTCTATATAGTATGAATGTCATCTGGGTGTACTACATTTGTTATGTGTGACCTCATGGGATGGTAAAGTCCCACACTTCAGAATCTAGTGTTAGTAGGTCACTTCAGAATTGTCGGTCATCCGGTACGTTTTGCCCCCATTTTATGAGTACTGTGAATTCAGACATACTACCGGTACTTTTGTGAAGTACCATTTTTTGCCTATTATATAGTAAAGAAATATGCCATATGTGTGCTGTTGGGCTGCCTATAGGAACAGGGCTGGGAATCACTGATCTGTATTATGTCACCATTTCCTCAAGGTTTTTGTGAATGGCGATGCAGAGATCCGATACAACATTGAGAAACCGGTGTGTGACTCAAGATGTTATTCTGATGCACTTCTTGAAACAAATTATAAACACTATAGGTCCTACTTTGTTGTCAATAATAAATAAAAGGTTAATAACAGGATCTGTTCCAGGGTATTTTAATCCTGCAGGTGTTCAGCCTCTTAATATTAATATTAATAATAATAATAATAATCATAATAATAATCATCATCATCATCATCTTGACACAATATTTATTTTTTTTTACTCCTAACTCCAGGCCTATTTCTAAATTACGTTTTATTCCTACAATTATATAAAAAGCGGTATTTGCCTGATGGCCTGTTTAAATTATGTGAAAGCATGGATGTCATTAAATGTTTTTGGTCTCAATAATACAAAACGTATTATGTTTGGCCCTTCCGAGAAAATGTTGGGTCTGAGTATTTGGCTTAAATCACCAGTAAATATCTGGGCTTTCAGTGTGGCAGTGGTTCGATAAACAGATTAATGAAGTCATTAAAACGAGTTTCTTTCAGTTTAGACTTTTATCTGAGGTAAAACCTTTCCTGTCTGTTAAGGATTTTGAGAAGGTTATCAGTGCTTTATCTTAGCTCGGCTGTGATTCCCTCTAAATAGGAATTAATAATGGTCCTCTTACTAGACTGCAAATGGTCCAGAATGCTGCAGCTAGACTGATGTGAGCCATCTGTAAGCACTACCAGATTACGCTGTTTGTTCTTCCCTTCAATGGCTACCAGTTCATTTTAGAATTGAGTATAAAATACCACTTTTTGGTTTAGAGTCTTCTTACCTCACGGGCCTGTTATCCATGTAGAATCCTCAGAGATCCTCAGATCAACCGATCAATATATACTAGAACTGAATTGAAAGCGAGGGGAGACCACATATATCCTTTTAAATTCTTTTCACTTTGGCTTTCAATTAAAGGGTCAATGTGTATGAATTTTCATGTTTTTAATTGCTTTTTTATTGCCTTAAAAATGAGAACTTCTCTGACGTCCTAGGTTGTCTATGAAAATGTGTAGACTGATTTTTATGTGAAGGACTGTTTTTGGGACATTTTTGTGAGGAAAATCGAAAGGATGTGACGTTTATGTGTGCTCCTGTGTCTTTCTTCTGTTCTGACACATGAGACGAATTATTGTTATTCAAGTACAGTCTGCGTTGTACAGCACTGCTGTTTTAATTGGTGCATTATAAATTAAATTAAATTTGTTAAGACCAGAGGTTTCAAAATTTGCTGTTATCACAATTCATATATTTCAGTATAAATTCATGTTCCAGTTTTATTTGAGTTCAGACTCACCTGCTGAGTGTAAAACCTGTACAGATTTTCTCAATATAAACAAGGGATTTGTACATTATTGGTGTAATATTCAGTAGTGTAATATTGAATATTATTAGTGTCTCTACATTTTTTCAGTAGTGTGACAGCAGTTTTCGAAACAGTGCAGCTTTTCCAGTATCAAGCTACTTTTTCCAATAAGAAGAGAGCTGTATTGTGGCGAAACAAACGTCATCTTAAAAATGCAGCAGTCTCAGCACGAGATGCTGAAAAACATTGAGCTGTGTTGCAGTGCTAACAGATGTGCATCTAGTACATGTGTCTGTGCTGTGTTTTAATTACTGGCAAATGCAGAGTGTCCTGTGAAAGCACGCTTAGGCGAAGTTAGGCGACCCAGCAGGGCTTTGCTTGCCTTTCATATCTAAAAATATGCCAAGAAAGATTCCTCCTCATGTTGCAAACTTTACTTAAAAAAAAAGCAGAAACAGTGGATTGAAATGATGCTTATACCCATTCCCAGATAACAAAAATAAGTTCTTAGAATGTTTTGCTAACATTCCCATTAAGTCATGAAAACGTTATTACTGAATGTTTTTTTTGGTAACAATTTAAACTAGTTGCTTATGAAAGTGAAAAAGTGACAATGAAAGTGACGTGACATGTGGCCAAGCATGGTGACCCATACTTGGAATTAGTGCTCTGCATTTAACCCATCCTAAGGTTACACACAGCAGTGAACACACACACACCGTGACACACCCGGAGCAGTGGGCAGCCATTTATGCTGCGGCGCCCGGGGAGCAGTTGGGGGTTCAGTGCCTTGCTCAAGGGCGCCTCAGTCGTGGTATTGAGGGTGGAAGAAAGCACTGGTTATTTACCCCACCCACCAACAATTCCTGCCGGTACGAGACTCGAACCCACAACCTTTGGGTTACGAGTCCGACTCTCTAACCATTAGGCCACGACTTCCCCGTAAGTATGCATTATTAGCATGCATATTACTAGAATATTAGCCATTTATTAGTACTAATTAAGCACATATTAATGCCTTATTCTACATGACCTTATTCTACATCCCTAATCCTACCCAATACCTAAACTTAACAACTACCTTACAAACTATTAATAAGTAGCACATTAGGAATTTATAGAGGGAAAAGTCGTAGTTAATAGTGAATAAGTGTTCCCTATTCTAAAGTGTTACCATTTTTTTAAACATTCAAAACGTCCAGTTTTTTTTTTGGCTATACATGGGCACACCATCTAGATGCTGTGACACCCTGGTTGTGGAGTAAATGAAGACACTATGGAAAATACGTTATGATAATATTAATGAACCATTCAAAGGCCAGTGAAGGCATACTGCCAGTTAGTGAAATAGCTCATGTTTGAGCATGAGGTTACGGTTTCACACACTTATTTCAAAATTATATAAAATATCCAGGGTTGGATTTAGTTTGATATTTGGATTATTTTTTTTAGCTCCCTTGAGTCCTGATAAATGCAGTTTCAACTATTTCTGAAGTGCTTCTTGTTGGAAAGCACTCTTACCACAATGTTTTTCTGTTGGACTTGTGTAGGCCCAAGGTGTTTTTCTTTCTCTCTCTTTCTCTTCTGTTAATAGCTGTTAAATTATTAAGCAGTGTCTCATGTAGGGTTTTTCCCCTTGTATTTTATGTGGTGACCATTGGGAGGTGCTCTGGGCATATTTTTCTTTCTTGGTTTTCTTCCCTGATGTGATGTAAAAGTTTCACGAAAGTTAATTGCGTTCTAACAGGAACGAGTCCAATGTCTTTATATAAAATCAATACTTGTTTTATAAAGAACACTGTTTTCTCACATAACACAGTGAAGCAGCCCGTGCATAGAATGAATAATCAATTCTCAAGCCATTGATATCAACCAGTTCAGCACCACCGCCATGGACAGCGCCTGGTAACGTTGCACGTAAGAAGGTATTTCTTAAGCAACCTCCTAAGGTATAGTTCGGGGAACATGCCTAAAAATAGTACACCTTTAGTTAAGGCATACTTTTTATTTTCTTCATAGCACGCTAAGAGAAAGCATTATCGGGAAACGCAGCCCTGGTCAGGAGCAGGCTAAGCTCAGCTCCTCTATCACTGACCATTAGGAACGCATTGATATTACCACTGACTCTCTCACATACAATTATTTGACTTTATTATCAGTCCAAAAATAAAAGTATACAGAAAATGTAACTTGCATAAATTTAATAAATAAAAAATACAGGCTACAACCATCTGTATTTAATGTATTGTGCCCAAAATGTAATGACTTTTTTTTTAAGATATATGAAAACATTTTAACATAGTTGCTACTTGCGCATTCAGTTGATCAGCAGTTTCTAGCCATGCAGCCTTGCAGTTTTATGACAGCTATGGTTATAGTAGAACATAAAAAATGCTCTTTAAAGCATTAAAAACACTAAATTAAAAGTTAAAATCACTGAATTAAAAATGAAAATAAATAATAGAAATCAGACTACATTGTAACTGATAAGAGGAACACACATTAACTCATTTGAGCTAGTAATTAGGGCTGTATTATCCACCTTACATTTGATTTAGTTACTGCTATCATAAAAATACACTTATATGTAGGAATACAATTCTACATGTCACATTTAATGTCCAACAACAAATATTTGAGCAGAATGTATATTTTACTCAGAATTATTGCGCTATTATTCTATTGCACTCCGTCTGTTTAGTGTCGAATGATGATTGGCTAGATATAAATGTAATGTATGACGTAGCATGAAGTCTTCCCAGGAAAACTTACGCTAAAGCTCCCATTTCCTGGATCTTCTTCTGTTCTTTGTGGCCTTTCAAACTGCACTGGGCCCACAGAGCATTTTCTCCCATTTTTCTCATATTAATGCCTTATTCTACATGACCTTATTCTACATCCCTAATCCTACCCAATACCTAAACTTAACAACTACCTTACAAACTATTAATAAGTAGCACATTAGGAATTTATAGAGGGAAAAGTCGTAGTTAATAGTGAATAAGTGTTCCCTATTCTAAAGTGTTACCATTTTTTTAAACATTCAAAACGTCCAGTTTTTTTTTTGGCTATACATGGGCACACCATCTAGACGCTGTGACACCCTGGTTGTGGAGTAAATGAAGACACTATGGAAAATACGTTATGATAGTATTAATGAACCATTCAAAGGCCAGTGAAGGCATACTGCCAGTTAGTGAAATAGCTCATGTTTGAGCATGAGGTTACGGTTTCACACACTTATTTCAAAATTATATAAAATATCCAGGGTTGGATTTAGTTTGATATTTGGATTATTTTTTTTAGCTCCCTTGAGTCCTGATAAATGCAGTTTCAACTATTTCTGAAGTGCTTCTTGTTGGAAAGCACTCTTACCACAATGTTATTCTGTTGGACTTGTGTAGGCCCAAGGTGTTTTTCTTTCTCTCTCTTTCTCTTCTGTTAATAGCTGTTAAATTATTAAGCAGTGTCTCATGTAGGGTTTTTCCCCTTGTATTTTATGTGGTGACCATTGGGAGGTGCTCTGGGCATATTTTTCTTTCTTGGTTTTCTTCCCTGATGTGATGTAAAAGTTTCACGAAAGTTAATTGCGTTCTAACAGGAACGAGTCCAATGTCTTTATATAAAATCAATACTTGTTTTATAAAGAACACTGTTTTCTCACATAACACAGTGAAGCAGCCCGTGCATAGAATGAATAATCAATTCTCAAGCCATTGATATCAACCAGTTCAGCACCACCGCCATGGACAGCGCCTGGTAACGTTGCACGTAAGAAGGTATTTCTTAAGCAACCTCCTAAGGTATAGTTCGGGGAACATGCCTAAAAATAGTACACCTTTAGTTAAGGCATACTTTTTATTTTCTTCATAGCACGCTAAGAGAAAGCATTATCGGGAAACGCAGCCCTGGTCAGGAGCAGGCTAAGCTCAGCTCCTCTATCACTGACCATTAGGAACGCATTGATATTACCACTGACTCTCTCACATACAATTATTTGACTTTATTATCAGTCCAAAAATAAAAGTATACAGAAAATGTAACTTGCATAAATTTAATAAATAAAAAATACAGGCTACAACCATCTGTATTTAATGTATTGTGCCCAAAATGTAATGACTTTTTTTTTAAGATATATGAAAACATTTTAACATAGTTGCTACTTGCGCATTCAGTTGATCAGCAGTTTCTAGCCATGCAGCCTTTCTCGGGTTTTATGACAGCTGTACCTTTTATGGTTATTAGTAGAACATTAAACGATTACAATCTAAAATTGCTTGCTCTCTGGTTTTATGACAGCTGTACTTTATGGTTATTAGTAGAACATTAAAACATTACAACATAATATTGCTCTTTAAAGCATCAAAATCACTAAATTAAAAATCAAAATAAATAATATAAAACAGATTATATTATATATAAGAGGAATACACGAACTCATTTGAGCTAGTAATTTGGGCTGTATTAGCCACCTTACATTTGATTTAGTTACTGCTATCATAAAAATACACTTATATGTAGGAATACAATTCTACATGTCACATTTAATGTCCAACAACAAATATTTGAGCAGAATGTATATTTTACTCAGAATTATTGCGCTATTATTCTATTGCACTCCGTCTGTTTAGTGTCGAATGATGATTGGCTAGATATAAATGTAATGTATGACGTAGCATGAAGTCTTCCCAGGAAAACTTACGCTAAAGCTCCCATTTCCTGGATCTTCTTCTGTTCTTTGTGGCCTTTCAAACTGCACTGGGCCCACAGAGCATTTTCTCCCATTTTTCTCAATACTCTTCTGACAGACTCTCAGCCAATTGATCTGAAAATAAATGCTGCACACACACAACACTAACAGCAATATCTGAACTGAGAAATATAAAAATGTGTGCATAATTACTTTAAATAATATGGAAAACAACAGGGTTGCTTTGGTGTTTTATCCCACTACACCACCCACCTCACCAAAGACCACATACAGACGGAAGAACAAGAACACACATGACAGTGTGTTCCAGGTGTAAACTCTAACATTCTTCAAATACTAACCACTCTCTTTTTGTAGGCCGGATCCTTTAACTTGTTGCACTAATCTTCCAGTTCCCTTGGTGTGTTACAGGGCTTTTCAAGAATCTCTCCTTCTTCGAGTGGTTCAGAACACATGTTAGTCCTTAGAAGGTCTTCAATGTTTTGGAGTCTCCCATTGACTTTATTCAGACGAAGGAGTACAGCCGCTCAAACTTTGATGACTGGATATCATACATTCCATTAATTGTAGACAACACATAAAATTACTCTGTTTATGTAATGAATGCTATCCTGTTAGAACCAGAAGTTTTATCCATTTGGTCTACACTTACCTTGATCCTGACTTGCCACTGATGCCCTCCCTGTCCTGCTGTTTTCAGATGGATTGCTCATGCAAAACACTGCTTTAAAAATAAAGACAGAAATAAATGATGAATGACCAATGTTGGGGAAGCTACTCTGAAACGGTAGCTTTTTTTTGCTTCAAACTACTTGCAAGTTAAAGTAGTTAAGCAACAGTCAAGCTACCCTTCTGAAAAAGTAGCTAGCTACACTACAAGTTAACAGACAAAAAGTTAGCTACATTGAAACTACTTTTTTACGTAACAACGTATATTACATATAACTGAATAAGCATTTATGAGGATTAAGTAAAATATTTGAAACAACAATACTAAACAATTATTAGGGGAAATCACTAATATGGGCAAAGACATCCAGCTATCGCTGAATAAAGAGATGATAGAAACACTTGAACTGATTAATCATAAAGAATAAATCCACTACTGTGACAATACATGGTTTATATGGTATTTTCCTTATAATAAAGTAAATTTATAATCCATTGCTAATTGACATAGCCTTTATTACAGTATATATTTTCTGCCTCATTCTGTGATAAGTAGCCACATTGGATCAGAAAATGAAGTTATTTCAAACTCTTGACTGGTATTGTAGAGTAAAATCATGTTATTAAATGTTCTCTTTTGCTGGACATAGGGTTTATTAAGGCTTCTCACTAAGTTTGGGAAGATGTTTAGCGCATGTTGCTTTTTCAGATGCATGTTATAGGCGACTAAAAGCGCTTGCAGAGGTGAGCAATATATGACAGTAATGCACTATTTTAGTATGTGATCTAAAGAGACTTCGCTGCTTCAGTCCATTGCAGGTTCACAAAACAGAATGTAGCGATTGTCACGCTACACCGCTATTTGCTGGAAACAGTAGTTAGCTACTGGAAATGCACCATTGTTTTAAAAGTAGCTGAGCTACAGTCAAGCTGTCAAATGTAGTTACATTAGTAGCATCGCTACTTGTAGCTAACTACTCCCCAACACTGTGAATGACACCAGTAGATTTTAATTATGCAGTTCTAATAGGTTAAATTACCATCACTGTCTTGTTGGGTTGTGACCAATGCCTGGTTGACAGTTGTGCTTTGAGTTAGGTTTACTGATAAACCCAAGGCATTATTTAGAAAATACATATGCAAACACACATGCAGGTTACACATGACCCATTAGAACACTATGCTGAAAGCAGTTTTTTTTTATGCTTATCTTGGTCGTGACTCTACCACTGCCTTCGCCATGTTGCTACTTGGCATTACAATCTGCTCATTAAAGCATTAAAAACACTAAATTAAAAGTTAAAATCACTAAATTAAAAATGAAAATAAATAATAGAAATCAGACTACATTGTAACTGATAAGAGGAACACACATTAACTCATTTGAGCTAGTAATTAGGGCTGTATTATCCACCTTACATTTGATTTAGTTACTGCTATCATAAAAATACACTTATATGTAGGAATACAATTCTACATGTCACATTTAATGTCCAACAACAAATATTTGAGCAGAATGTATATTTTACTCATTAGAACACTATGCTGAAAGCAGTTTTTTTTTAATGCTTATCTTGGTCGTGACTCTACCACTGCCTTCGCCATGTTGTTACTTGGCATTACAATCACCTACAGACAGCCAAGCTCCGGTCCCTTCTCCCGCATTTACTGATCCACCACACTAACGTCAGTGAAGTTAGCTAGATACTATTCAATATACCAGCAATCCCCTGCTCTTACAGTTACGCTGTTAATGATAACGTATATGCTACTCTAGTGTAAATGCATCGGTTTACACAAATTAAAATTTTCAGTGTATCATTTGATCAAATGTTTTGTGCTCCAACTTAAAAACGCGAAGTATATGTAATAAAGCTCAGTTAATCTGTTCAAATGTCAAAACCTCTTTCAATGCAGTTCAAATGAGCATTCTTGGCATGACTTGTACAGATTTTCCATTGGCATTTACATGAGCAATGAACAAAATAATGATTATATAATATATAAACAAAATAAAATCAATCAATCAATCAATCAATAAATACATGAATACAAAACTTTTTTGTTTTTAATGAACAACAATAAATAACCAGGAAATTATGGTTTGTACACACATTCAGACATGTAAGAGTTTTTCTGACTTTAGCCTCTCTTTTTCTCTCTCATATAAACACTGTATGCTGCACTTTAATGACTTTTTAAATGGCTACATTAAAGGCTTTTCACACATTCAACTTTTGTTTACACCTCAAATCCCTCGATGGTGTTTTCTCTGTGATTCGACGCAGATGTGAAGTCTTCCCTGCTCCAGAAAATATATAATCAGAAATGTAAGAATCAATTGTGACTTTGATGGAAAGCTGATTGGTCTGTGAGCGCTGAAGCTTGTCTTATCCTCAGCGAAGCTGTCTGAAGCTATTTTCACATTTGCATTTGTAAGGCCCCATCACCAGATGCGTCAGAGCTACTGTCAAATTATGATTCACATGGTAGACCGTTCCAGGCTGACTGACGCTCCCAAAGCCAGCGTAACCTGCCTTGCCATCACTTACCTTACATTGATTTTAGCACACAACAAATAAGAGCTTTCACTCAGACCCTTCAGGAGACTCAAATGACTAATGGACTGTTCACTGACCGACACAAAAATGGCTGATTTTCAGCTCCCAAAAGTTGGAGTGTACATGTTTGTATCTGGAAATTTCAATTACTATTTTGACTATTACAATGAGCAATGCAATGTAACTCTGATCATCTCTGGACTTTCAGATCAGATCAGTGAGCTCATTTGGCAGTCTAGAAGCAGGATTTCATCTTTGTGGTGGTTTTGAAATGTTTAGATTACCTTGTTTTCTCAACTAGTCACATCTCAGGACAGGTTTCTTGTTATATTATAGGGTTAGATGCATTTCTAAGAATAAGTAATTACCTGCTGATGCTTCTATAAATAATGTAATGCAGTGTTTATGGACCCAAACAATGCACATACTGTATTTTAGAAGAAACAGAAAAGATCATGGACCTCTTTTTTCTCTCTTTTTTTTTTTAAGCGGCACAAGTGGCATCCTTATTCATTTAGCATCTACTTAGTTTCTCTGGTTTCTGATTAGCCTGCAACTGTTTCTCTTCTCCCTGATTACACTCCCTTTATATATAGTTCTGTGTCTCCTTAAGTCATGGTCCGTTCTCGTCTGAATTAAGTGGTTGCGATATTTTGTTTCCTGTGCTTTCCTTGCCTATTGGATTGATTGGAATAAAGTCAGTTTTTGCTTATCTCTTTCATCCTCATACACTTTGTACTGCCAGCCACCCATGACAATAGTTGGTTTAGTTTCTCTTTAGTGAATGGGGGACCTGAGTTAAAATCCTGTCCTACTTTAATAAACCACGAATAACTGCAACTGGGGAGTTTTATACTCAATTTATACAAAAGAGCCGTTTTGACAATTAATTTTCTTAAATTGAATCATACGCATGTAAAATTTTTAATGTTCTAACTTGTTAACTTTGCTACTATTTTTCAGCAAACGGAGGGCTTTGTTTTCTGGCAAATGAATGCCTTCATATGCTTAAAGCATTCTTTTTTTATCAACACTTGAATATAGGTAGGTTTCATAAAAATGCATAATTTTGAGCAAAAAGGTGAGAAAATCAAATTTTTATCAAAAACTACATCTGGATAATATTCAGTATGATTATCAAAGCATAAATCCAGTAAATCGCTTCCATCAACACCTCCAAAGCTTGCACAGACATATACCACGTCCTGGATCAACATTTTACTCCGTAACTGTCACGGTCATGGTGTGTGGAGGCAGGCAGGACGACGAGGACGACAAGGATTCCAATAATGACTTTTAATGTAGACACAACAAGGCAGATTCAGGAAGGTGAGACACACACACACTCAGGGTAACATTCACAATAACCGACAAACCAGAATACCAGAGACAGGAACTAATATAGGGCAGATAACGAGGGGCAGACAGGTGAGCACAATGAGGTGATCAACTAATAATTAGTACGGGCTAAACCAACAAAAGGGGAAGAAACCACAATAAACAGTCCACAGGGGCGTTACATTACTCCCCCCTCCCGGAAGGTGCGTCCTCGCACTGTAGAAACAGAAGGAGGGGCGGAGGGGGACTAGGAGGAGGACAAAGCAGTGGATGTGAGATGGTGACAGGGGAAGGCAAAGGGCTGGCAGGCAGACCAGACAGGTGGAGGTTCCGGCGGAGGACGGACTTCAAGGAGGAGGACGGCTAACAGAGTCCAGGGAGGTGACGATGGAGGGAGGAGCCAGGGAGACGACAGGAGGGAACCGGAGCAGGAGGAGGAGCCAGGTGGGACCCAGGCCACAGCCATGATAGCGGCCCACGGTGGAGCCGACGGAGGGAGGAGCCATGGAGGAGGAATGTCCACCGACTCCAGGGGGCC
>NW_015542416.1:68469-68672 GCF_001515605.1 Sinocyclocheilus anshuiensis | reverse complement strand
CGTGGCGGGAAATGGCTCTCGCACCTGGTCTGACGGGTTGGGCTCAATATCCGAGGCGATTCTCTTCTCAGCCGTGGGGCTTCGCTCTGGCTCGTGGATCGCGGCGGGAAATGGCTCTCCATCATCGGTGGGCTCAGGCTTATGCTCCGTACCACGGGGAGATGGTGGGCTGGGCTCAGGGTCCTGAGTGGGGCTGGGGTTGG
>NW_015542416.1:42820-68295 GCF_001515605.1 Sinocyclocheilus anshuiensis | reverse complement strand
CAGTCGCTTGGCTTCGCTCTGGCTCGCGGATCGCAGCGGGAAATGGCTCTCCGTCATTGGTGGGCTCAGGCTTATGCTCCGTACCGCGGGGAGATGGTGGGCTGGGCTCAGGGTCCGGAGTGGGGCTGGTGTTGTTGTCAGCGATGTCCACGGTCAGATGGGACTTGCAGGACACCAGCACCCACTTGATGAAGGTGGCGAGGCTCTCTCGAGGACCATCCCCGGACAACTGCGCTCGTGTGGTGGTGTTAAGTCCAACTTGATAGAATGAACAGAGGCAGTTGTCCGGGTAGTGCGTGAGGTGAACCAGGGACAGAAAGTCATTCGTGTGGTTCTCAAGAGAGCGTTCCCCCTGCTCCAGCAGGAGGATCTGGAAGGCAGGGTAATCCATAACAAAAATAAAAACTGACAAAAACCGGAACACGATTATCAAAGCATAAATCCAGTAAATCGCTTCCATCAATACCTCCAAAGCTTGCACAGACATATACCACTTACTGGATCAACATTTTACTCCGTAACATTATGCAGTTTTCATTTATATGCTGTCTATTGCTTAAGATCGCATTATTTTTCATATGCATCTGTTTACATAAGAGATCGCTCGTTTCTCCGTCCTGTTCACATGTGTTTTTTTTCCGGGAGGTTTTGTACTCTTAGAAGATGTGTAATAGCGCCCCCGAGTGTATAACAGTGAAAATACGAAAAGCCGTAAAAACTCATCTTTGGCGGGGAAGCGCTTTCTTGTAAAAGACAATGGCGGGGAAAGAGTTAAGATGCAATTTAGAAATTATGAAACAAAACACCATTACAGATCACATTTTGTCTTTTGATTAGCAATGACAAATTGGATTGATCATTACCTTTAAACATACAGATTGCCTGGCTCGGTAAAAGAAGATTCACCTTTCAACTGTGCAAGAGCAGATATGGGAGATTTGTCTGTAAGGTCATTATATGATCATCACAGATGAAAGAAATGTGCATTAGTGACATGATAGAGAAACATGTGACTCCTGCAGGGCTGAATGCATTTACAGCATCTCAGTGTGGCATTGTTTATTATAGGAAAAGACAACGGACTATAACAAGCTTCATCTGCAGTAAGAGAAGCACGCAGCTCTTTATTATGTCTGCAACTGTCTGTTAGTGTGATGCGTGATCATGATCTGACGTCTCTGTGCTGGACAACGGATACCGGCAGGGACTGAGTGTTGTCCTGAGAGGCCTTCATGTGCTGGATCATGTTAACCTGACACCAGAGAGGATTCTACCATTTATCTTTAGGAGCAGATGCCAGCCATTTCAAATAGACATTATGTAGCTATTTATTTAAGGTATTTAATAAAGGTATTTAAGGTTAAGACCCCTGATTTAGATACCTGTATTAAGGACTGTAAAAAGATGGACTAATGAAGCAGAGCAGGATTTACAAGCTTGTTTTGACCTCACTTATTGGAGTGTTTTTGAAGCTGCAGCCACCGATCTGGATGAGCTCACAGAGACTGTAACTTCATATATCAGTTTCTGTGAGGATATGTACATCCCCACCAGGACATTCATATAATTTAATAATGATAAACCGTGGTTTACTTGGAAACTCAAACAGCTTCGTCACACCAAAGAGGATGCTTACAGAAGTAGGGATAAAATCTTGTATAACCAGGCCAGGAACAGACTAAAAAAGGAGATCAGAGTGGCTAATAAAAACTACTCTGAAAAGCTGAAATAGTTTTTAGCCAGCGATCCAGCGTCAGTATGGACTGGTCTGGGGAACATCATCAACACCTCGACAGACCTGGGCATTACGCAAGGATCCTATTTGTGGACTTCAGTTCGGCCTTCAATGCCACCATGCCTGACCTTCTCTTAGACAAACTCACACAGCTCTCTGTGCCCGCCTCCATCTGTGTCTGGTGCAGTCTAAACAACCTGGAGCTCAACACGCTCAAAACTGAGGAGATGATCGTGGACTTCAGGAGAAACCCCCCAGCACTCCCACCACTCACCATCATGAACAGCACTGTGGATGCAGTGGAGTCATTCAGAAACAGCCAGGCACAAGAACAGTTTTTTTCCCGCAGGCTATATTCCGCCTGAACAATTAAACTTTCATAATGATACATTGTCCATCACAAATGACATATTTATACACAGAATCCAAAATTTGTACATTTGTAAACTGCACACTTTGTAAATAATATATCTGCACACTTATAAAATATCTGTACATTTATCTAAACAATTACATTTTTTCCTATACTTCTAATTCTGTATAAAGTACATTATTTAATTTCTGTTTTTTTTTTTCTTATATTAGTGTTATATTACATCCCTACTGTGTTATTCCTATGTATGTCTGCACTATCATGTATGTCTGCTCTATGTTTGTACTTTCTTCTGCACTGGAAGCTCCTGTCGTCAAGTCAAATTCCTTGTGTTTGTAAACATACTTGGTAATAACGCTCTTTTGATTCTGATTCTGATTCTGAAAACCGCTCATGTATTGACTGCTCTTGTGTGTTTTTTTATTTTTACTTTGTAGTTGCATTCATTCTCCTGTTTCCCCTCATGATTCCCTAGTAACTTGTGTCTTGTTACCCTTTTCATATAGCTGCTTTAGGGAGACTTCCAAAGTTAGCAAATAAATAAATAAATAAAACAAACAAAAAGTTAAATGCTGCAATACACTAGGCAGAAGCCAAGAGGCTGGTTTGTAATGGATGGCGATGGAGGAGAAGCTTCTGTCGTACAGCTCTCACAGCAACTGAATCATCAAAGACTCCTTTTGCATTGTATTTTTACGGCGTTCTGAATTATGCTTTTATCATAACCAAGTGTTATGATAATAATAATTGCTGTTAATAGTGTTCATCGTCTGTTTTTTTACCTCTTTAATTGATTAATTTATTTTACATTTTTCTGGTTTAATCATTATCAGATTTTTTCTAGATCCTGCATTAAATTTATATTTTGACCTCACTATTCGGGGAACAGACACAGTCTTTATAGACTGGACAGCGCAAGTACTTCTGTCATTTATGTGGGTAGAACAAAAGTCATCAGGGCAGTTATTTGAGATTTGACTTACTATTTTACTTACTAGACTTACCTAAACCCAGCCGTCCCGTGAGAAAGAGCAAATCAGCTAAAGGGCTTAAAAAGCACCCACCGTTTTCAAAATGCCACTAGTGTTCCACATATATACACCTGTGCAGGCAGTCTTGCATTGATAAATTCATCTGTATTGCATCATAAAGACAAAGATGAAGTAAGTGTGTCACTTTGCAGTTTGGTTTCAAAAAGGTTGTTTGGACTAGCATGCAAGTTTTAAATTCTGAAATGTGTTTTATAGTACTTTACTGTATTTTTTTGTACTGATTGTAAAAATTTAGTCAAAATTTCAGAGCATATAGCAGCTGAAGTGTGAGTTTTGGTTGTCTGTAATTCTTTATGTGATGTATGTCTTTCACAGCTACATTCAGATGTGGATAAGGCCGATGGAAACGTCAGGTACGTGTTGACTGGAGACGGAGCCTCCTCTATCTTCACTATCGATGAGAAAACAGGGGACATCCATGCCACCAAACGCCTGGACCGAGAGGAACAGGGTTATTACACTCTGCGCGCTCAAGCGGTCGACAGAGAAACCAACGCTCCGATGGAGGATGAGTCTGAATTTATTGTGAAGGTCCAAGACATTAATGACAACGAGCCTAAGTTTCTGGACGGGCCGTACACTGCAGGAGTTCCTGAAATGTCTCCTCTCGGTATGTTCATTTAATTCATCTTTGCTCATTTTCAAAAGCTTTAAGTTAACAACTTTATTAATCCCACAAGGGGCAATTAAAGTTTTTTGGCTTTTCATGTATAGCTTGTGGTTACTTTCTCAAAACGCCATTTCTAAAAATACATCTGAAAAAGCCAAGCACTATTGTTCAAAAGTTTGTTTTTGAAAGAGTCTCTTCTGCTCACCAAGGCTGCATTTATTTTATAAAAAAAATAAATAATTTAAACAGTGAAATGTTATTACAATTAAAAAAAGCTGTTTTCTATGTGTGAATATAATATACTGACACGTATCCCGTTTTCACCCACCTGTTTACATTCACTTAAGCCGTAACCGACTGTATTTACGTGAGATACTCCACAGGATTGACATTTTGACAGCTGTGTGTGTATTTAACAATTAAGGCGCAGGCAGAACTGATCGCAGAACTGGGATCATGTGGGCACATGATCGAGACAGCGCTTCTGTGTGTCTTTCATTCAGCGTGATTCCGCCTATCTATCCCGCCTTCACTTACTCCAAGTTAATTGATAACGAATTGTGATTGGATGGTAATTTGGTTCTATGACAAGCTTACTTACCTTTGATTAAGCTGTTCTCTCATGACAGAACACTTCTACTACTTGCTCTGATCACCCAGTCATAAAGAAATTTTGAAGTATGGGACAAAACATGATTTTTTCAAAATAAGTCAGGACACTAAAAAAAAGAGCTGAAATACGGCACTGTCCTGGTAAAAACAGGACGTCGGGTCATCCTAGCTTTCACTCCCAAGATGCATTGTGAGTGGCTGAATGTCAGGGTCATATTTATCAGTCTCTCTTATGACAAACTGCCAGTGAACTCTCAGAAACACAAAAACATGGCAATAGAGAACAATGTCACTAAAAAGAAGCATGGAGGCAGAAGCTGCAACAAAGCCAACGGTTCAGATAGCTGATGTCTCAAATCTCCTCGAGGAATCTGAAGCTTTATGCTCCTGGCCTGAGGACCCTGTCAGAATGAGGTTCATGGATTAAACTTCCAGTGTAAATTGGAGTGACAGTGTGCCAGAGAAGGTATCAGAAGCTGCGACAACGAAGAGCAGCTCAGTGTGTCTGGATCAGTCACATGGCAGACGTGTACTGAGGGCACATGCGCTATCATACTGTAAAGTTCTGCACTGAAGCATAAATGAATGACAGAAACCTCTTGTTGCAATAACTGTGTGATATTTGATCTCAAAATCTAAAGGTGAATCAGAGGGGATGGAGGCTTCATTAAATCATGAGTTTTACTTGATGAAGAACTCAACTGGGTCTTTCTGTTGAGGATTTTAGACAGACAGAGGCAGAGATAGTGTTTTGTAGATGTGTTTAAAACATTCATAGCCCTGTGACACTGATAAATGGCTTCAGTTAAGTGGAAATCATGAATTTAATGAAGTAATTAGACTCACCTGCACACCCTCTGGAAGAGTTTTGTCTTCATGAGATTGTTCCTCTGAGTTCATTCATGTGCGAGATCACATATGATCCTAAACATTTAGGAAGTTTGGGGTAAAAATACCTGCAGGTAATGTTACATTTCAGTCATCTGGACAAACTCATCTAAGTTCACAGATCGGAAGAAACCAAAGATCCATCCAAATATTTTGTGATGACTTCATGATTAAAGATTTATGAAAGAACTACGCAATGCGGTTCAGCTAATATTACTTTTTTTTTAGTTTGAACTCAAATGTTAACTTTAAATCCCACATGTATCTATGGTATTCTGCATGCATTTTTCTTTTTCTTTTTTTTCTTTTTTGGTGAATGTTATTTTTCATTGTAACATCACACTATTGCTTTAGTCTTTATCAGTAAATAATTCTTTGTGCATTAAAAACTATGATTTCTGTAGACTATATTTACTCCGTAAAGGCAGGACAGAGGCCAAATCTGAAGAAGCATAAGAAACAATTCACACTTATAATGCTGTCTTTGTTTTGCTTCTCATGTACACCTAAAAGAAACCAGACTATTGATCCTAAGCAAACGAGATTTAGTGACCATGACGGTCAAATTTCAGCTCCTGTTTGGTGGAGGAATATGAAAAAGTGTCATCTCCTGAAATTAGTCGAGGTATATTTATTTTCATTACTGTCAGATGACAGTCAGCTGCCTGGAGCACAGAATTGATTACAAACCCCAGAGATGCATTTCTTGTACACAGAAAATGATTTGAAACCTGAGACTGTGATCATTCTCTGGAATGAAGATGGACAAATGAGAGATGACAGAGAGACAGTTATTAGACATACAGCTGCAGAGGCTTTGACTCAAGCACCACAAAGCCATTCCAGGTGAATGTATAGCACACTAGACAGATCAAATAAGACTTCAAATTGTTGCAAGCATGTCATTGCTGAAGGATTAATAATCCAAGATTTTTTGTGTCTGTTTGTATATATGGTAGCAAATTAGGCCAAAGGGAAATGCATATAAATAATTACAATTAATTACAATTACTTATATCAGATGCCAGTAGTAAATGAGGCATAATTAAGATTACCTTCAACTAATCTGTTCGTCCAGCAAACATTCAGTGTAATTTCATATCAACTCTATCAACTCTGGTCATAGAAAATAACTTGTAGCCTGCTTGCAGTACTAGTACATTAGAAGCATGTAACAAGATCAGGAATCGTTAAAGGGACATTATCCATAAGCAGTGACGTCCCTTGTCAAAAAATCCTAATTGATTCCAAAAAGAAAATTGTACAGGATTTTAATTAGAATTTTGGAACCATTGCTATGGATAAGTTAAATCAATCAATCAATCATAGGAATCTCAAGTCCTACAAGAATCTCATTGGAATGGTTCCAAGTTATGATAGAAATTCTGATTAGAACAATTTTCTTATTGGAATCTGTTTTAGGATTTTTTGACAAAGGACAGAATCAGAAACTCATGTAATTTGTGCACAAAAGTATATAACTGTTGTTGGATTTGCTTCCTATATTTGCTTTATGTGGTAATCAGGTTAAAAGCATTAGTAGTCTCCTCTGCAGCAGTTTTATGATTTTAAGCTCCCAGTTCAGACAGTGTAAAATGTTATATTAAGCCCAAATCAATATGGAATGACACTTCATCTATTCACTGTGACGTGACAGTGGTTCTCAATTCCAGTCCTCGCGCCCACACCTGCACTGCATATTTTGCATGTCTCTCTTGTTTAACACAACTGATTCAGATCAGCTCATTAGAAGAACGCTCCATGCATGAACTGTGCTCCAACTGACAGGGTCCCTATACAGTGTTCATTGCTCCCTACTCCCTGAGCATGGGAATTCCATTGAAGTTAACTTCACTTTGGAATATTCGGCCTGCAGCGTCTTCACACACAGACCAAACTTACTAGAGAACTGTGACATAATATACCTCTGTAAATACTGTATATACAATTTAAATTTATGTCTCACACACTTTAATTCCCTTTAAATAGAACATATACGCTCCCTTCGAACTGGAATCATGGCGGAATATCTTGTCTGAAGTGATAAGAGATTCATGCAAAATGTGCAGAGTGATGGTACGCAAGGATTGAAACTGAGAACCACTGCTCTATGACGTTCTCATACTGTTTTCCCCCATGTGAATGTCATTGACTTTCACCCATGCAATGTGTTTGATTCGAGACCTACTCTATGAGGGTGAACACAACCAAACAGACTAAATATTACTCTAATACTATGACAGCATTGGCTTCCAAATACAGCCTATTGAAGCAGACTGCATGAGCTCATGTTAAACAAACACTTCCAGTTTTTAGCACGTTTGGCTTCAAGTGGCTTTTGCTTGTTGTGAAAAATGGATACAGAGTAGCCCATATTACCTGTTAGAACTCCATTATCTTCATGTCCACAAGTCTTTCTCTAGACAAATCCAGTTGCTGTTCTTTCTACATGGTTTTGTGTTTTTTTTTTCTTTTCATGCTTAGTTCATTTAGTAAAATACAATCTAAGCAAGAGAACATCTCAAATGTACAAATGTAACCCTGGTTCCCTGAGAAGGGGGACAAGACACTGCGTCTGACAAGTGACATCATTCGCTGACAATAGCCTGTGACGTCACTACCGGTGTGACTGTCAGTGTAAAAGGGCGCCTTCATGCCCTAAAGGAAAGTTCTGGCTTTTACACCTTCCTCCCTTCCTTACTGGCCTAGGCAATTGAGGTCCATATAGCAGGAAGAAATAAATTCCCCAGCCTTTTACTGTCTCTTTCTCGATAGAAAGGTGCTCATGCCCTGCTGACTATAGGTAGAATCTTCATTGTCCAGTACTCCCAAAGGTGCTTGCCAATGGGAAGGAATGCTAATAAGGCAAAAAAGGCCACTTCCCATCGGGGCTCGGAGATGTAATGCCCTGGGGAAGCGGAGGACTCAGCGTGATGACCTTGGGTAAGAGGGGAATACCACTCTACACTCAACCCTAAAAGACTCTCTCACCAAGGGGATCTCATCATGCATGAGCTGTCACTGCTTGATGAAGCTTATACACTATGAAGGAACTTCCTACTTAAAGGACTCAAGGATCTGAGGGAGGCAGCTTCAACTTTATTACTGTCAGGGAGCTTTCTACTTAGGAATTCCCAGTGGGAGATGCAGATTTAACCTGAACACTCCAAAGGAGCTTTCTTCTTAGGGGACTCCACAAAAAGAGGAGGCAGCTGCAACCTAAATACTATCAAGAGACTATCTGAGAATATCTGGGGGAGGCAGCTTCAACTTCATTGCTGTCGCATTTGCCTCTCCGAACATCCTGACCACCGTCTCAACAGTGCTGAAAAGACAAGATGGAGAAACCGACACATCGAGGAGAAAGTTTTTTTTTTAATTTTCCCTGATTTCAGCCAGGTTCAGCCACAGATGTCTGTCCAAGGCCACCATCGCTGCCATTGATCAACTGACTGTGGCAGCTGTCTGTCTCTGTGGCCCAGAGAGCGAGATCTGCGGTGCGGCACAGCCAGCAGTTCAGGGGAGAGGCCGTGACCCTGATACAGATTTCTCAGCTGATTGGCCTGGTATGCCTGTAACAGAGCCGTTGTGTGTAATGCGCCACTGCCCTGACCTACTGCCACGTATGCCCTGCCATTTAAACAGGGTGTAACACGCAAAGGTTTGGATGGCAGGGTTGGAGCCTTCAGTGACGATGTCTTCCCCACTGAGAGATATGCCCCTTCAATGGGGGGCATCGACTCATGTCTCTGCTCACGCATTTCTGGCATATTTGTGTAATTTTCATGCTGAAACAAATGGATCTCACCACATCTCTTCATGATCTCTCCACCTCAGTGTGGAGAGCAGGAAGAAATGGAAGCCTCATGGTAACAGGCAGTTATGTAGAGACTTAAATCGCTCCTCATACGTGAGACAGGCAGGCTGGGAGGACTCGTTTGCTGTTTCGCTCTCTTTAGCCTGCTCCTCCTAACTTGATGCCAGTAGAGCACTAATTTATCAATAATATACGCCTCAACTCCCTCTGCATCTAATACCTCAGAATTACATATTCCACATTATTCTTTTAGAAAGGAATAGTTTCTTTCCTTCTTGTAGAAACCTGTATGAAAGAATTATAGGTAACAAGAGGAGTTCTGAAAGGGAAAGCACTTTCCATCAGACGCCTCTTATGATATGCCTACAATCCCCGTGATCGATCACGCCTCGCAGTTCTCTTGGCAGGAGCGGGGACCTGAACTACCGGGAGTAGGTGCTCAACTCTTATCCCTCAAGAGAAAATGAAGGATAGGTGGAGCTTCTCACCAAATTCACATCACACAGCATGCATTTAACTCCCTCAAGAGCCGAATGTGCTTGTGCAAACACTGACTACTATCCCTCGCGTGAGAATCAAACAAGAACAAAAGCTTCTTACTATTATCCTTCAGTCAGTCCCAGTTGCATAATAATTAGCACACCCAGCTTTCTCGAGGCGTCAAACGTGCTCCACTAGTAGCATTTGTCACGCATGTACAAACAAATGTCTCCTGAAGACAAAAAAGCTAATGGCCTGTACCATAGGTGCCCAAATTCACATCACACAGCATGCATTTAACTCCCTCAAGAGCCGAATGTGCTTGTGCAAACACTGACTACTATCCCTCGCGTGAGAATCAAACAAGAACAAAAGCTTCTTACTATTATCCTTCAGTCAGTCCCAGTTGCATCATAATTAGCACACCCAGCTTTCTCGAGGCGTCAAACGCGCTCCACTAATAGCATTTGTCACGCATGTACAAACAAATGTCTCCTGAAGACAAAAAAGCTAATGGCATGTACCATAGGTGCCCTTTTATGCTTACAGTTGCACAGGTAGTGACGGGACCTTTATTTATTGGGTGGTGCACTTTTACCTGCTATTACCTACTTGTAAAACAGTGCTTTCCTTTTTGTTCTTTGGTGCTGTAGTCGGATGCTTTTAAAAACAACAACACCTAGTGCAACTCAAAATGCAACTCTAACTCAGGATATAACAGCTACGGAAGTTACCATGTTACCTTGTGACCACTGCTAAATACACAATTATGCAAGCAAGAGAATGAGGGAACATCTAGATCAGTGTTCCTGGAGGAACACTAACACTACACATTTTCAAACTCATCAGCTTGTTAGTAGAGATTCCAAGACCTGAAATGAATGGGTCATATTTGAGTTAAACTCACTAGGATTTTGTTTTGCATATTTCCTGGATGCACAGGCACCATGGTGGTTCAGGTGACAGCGACAGATGCAGACGACCCCACTTACGGCAATAGTGCCAGAGTCGTGTACAGCATCATACATGGACACCCTTACTTCTCTGTGGAGCCCAAGACAGGTAACCTTACCTTTAAATGTATTTATTTAAATTGATTAACCTAACTGCAAATTTATTTTGTATCTGGGTTTTTAATGTTTAATTAATTTATTTTTTTTTTATTTTGGATTTTGGACTGTGTTTTCGGCCAAGCAGAATGTTTGCTTTTTCATCCAATGAAAGTGAATGGGGACATATGCTCCAAAAATTTACCTTAAAAATAACCCATATGTCTTGTGTGATGTGTGCTGCATTATATGTCAGGGGTTGGCACCCTTTTTTGACAGGATGTGCCAAGACTTGTTCTTACATTCAAAGATGAATTATAGAGTGGAACAGAGTTCTTGAGCCAAATATATCAATGACACACAGTGCTTCATCTTTTCAGAAAGAGCGATAAAGAGCAGCTATGTTGACAGAGTGCTGCTGTGTGCTTGCTGTGGCGGTCTGGGTACTAGAGTGGTTTATTTTTTTAAATTTTTTTTTTTTAATTTATTTATTAAATCAAAGCAAGAAAGATGATTTCATTGGTGGATTTCTTCACTCGTTGTGTTACATCACTGCCCTTTTTTACAGTAAAAGACTCTCTCACCAAGGGGATCTCATCATGCATGAGCTGTCACTGCTTGATGAAGCTTATACACTATGAAGGAACTTCCTACTTAAAGGACTCAAGGATCTGAGGGAGGCAGCTTCAACTTTATTACTGTCAGGGAGCTTTCTACTTAGGAATTCCCAGTGGGAGATGCAGATTTAACCTGAACACTCCAAAGGAGCTTTCTTCTTAGGGGACTCCACAAAAAGAGGAGGCAGCTGCAACCTAAATACTATCAAGAGACTATCTGAGAATATCTGGGGGAGGCAGCTTCAACTTCATTGCTGTCGCATTTGCCTCTCCGAACATCCTGACCACCGTCTCAACAGTGCTGAAAAGACAAGATGGAGAAACCGACACATCGAGGAGAAAGTTTTTTTTTTAATTTTCCCTGATTTCAGCCAGGTTCAGCCACAGATGTCTGTCCAAGGCCACCATCGCTGCCATTGATCAACTGACTGTGGCAGCTGTCTGTCTCTGTGGCCCAGAGAGCGAGATCTGCGGTGCGGCACAGCCAGCAGTTCAGGGGAGAGGCCGTGACCCTGATACAGATTTCTCAGCTGATTGGCCTGGTATGCCTGTAACAGAGCCGTTGTGTGTAATGCGCCACTGCCCTGACCTACTGCCACGTATGCCCTGCCATTTAAACAGGGTGTAACACGCAAAGGTTTGGATGGCAGGGTTGGAGCCTTCAGTGACGATGTCTTCCCCACTGAGAGATATGCCCCTTCAATGGGGGGCATCGACTCATGTCTCTGCTCACGCATTTCTGGCATATTTGTGTAATTTTCATGCTGAAACAAATGGATCTCACCACATCTCTTCATGATCTCTCCACCTCAGTGTGGAGAGCAGGAAGAAATGGAAGCCTCATGGTAACAGGCAGTTATGTAGAGACTTAAATCGCTCCTCATACGTGAGACAGGCAGGCTGGGAGGACTCGTTTGCTGTTTCGCTCTCTTTAGCCTGCTCCTCCTAACTTGATGCCAGTAGAGCACTAATTTATCAATAATATACGCCTCAACTCCCTCTGCATCTAATACCTCAGAATTACATATTCCACATTATTCTTTTAGAAAGGAATAGTTTCTTTCCTTCTTGTAGAAACCTGTATGAAAGAATTATAGGTAACAAGAGGAGTTCTGAAAGGGAAAGCACTTTCCATCAGACGCCTCTTATGATATGCCTACAATCCCCGTGATCGATCACGCCTCGCAGTTCTCTTGGCAGGAGCGGGGACCTGAACTACCGGGAGTAGGTGCTCAACTCTTATCCCTCAAGAGAAAATGAAGGATAGGTGGAGCTTCTCACCAAATTCACATCACACAGCATGCATTTAACTCCCTCAAGAGCCGAATGTGCTTGTGCAAACACTGACTACTATCCCTCGCGTGAGAATCAAACAAGAACAAAAGCTTCTTACTATTATCCTTCAGTCAGTCCCAGTTGCATAATAATTAGCACACCCAGCTTTCTCGAGGCGTCAAACGTGCTCCACTAGTAGCATTTGTCACGCATGTACAAACAAATGTCTCCTGAAGACAAAAAAGCTAATGGCATGTACCATAGGTGCCCTTTTATGCTTACAGTTGCACAGGTAGTGACGGGACCTTTATTTATTGGGTGGTGCACTTTTACCTGCTATTACCTACTTGTAAAACAGTGCTTTCCTTTTTGTTCTTTGGTGCTGTAGTCGGATGCTTTTAAAAACAACAACACCTAGTGCAACTCAAAATGCAACTCTAACTCAGGATATAACAGCTACGGAAGTTACCATGTTACCTTGTGACCACTGCTAAATACACAATTATGCAAGCAAGAGAATGAGGGAACATCTAGATCAGTGTTCCTGGAGGAACACTAACACTACACATTTTCAAACTCATCAGCTTGTTAGTAGAGATTCCAAGACCTGAAATGAATGGGTCATATTTGAGTTAAACTCACTAGGATTTTTTTTTGCATATTTCCTGGATGCACAGGCACCATGGTGGTTCAGGTGACAGCGACAGATGCAGACGACCCCACTTACGGCAATAGTGCCAGAGTCGTGTACAGCATCATACATGGACACCCTTACTTCTCTGTGGAGCCCAAGACAGGTAACCTTACCTTTAAATGTATTTATTTAAATTGATTAACCTAACTGCAAATTTATTTTGTATCTGGGTTTTTAATGTTTAATTAATTTATTTTTTTTTTATTTTGGATTTTGGACTGTGTTTTCGGCCAAGCAGAATGTTTGCTTTTTCATCCAATGAAAGTGAATGGGGACATATGCTCCAAAAATTGACCTTAAAAATAACCCATATGTCTTGTGTGATGTGTGCTGCATTATATGTCAGGGGTTGGCACCCTTTTTTGACAGGATGTGCCAAGACTTGTTCTTACATTCAAAGATGAATTATAGAGTGGAACAGAGTTCTTGAGCCAAATATATCAATGACACACAGTGCTTCATCTTTTCAGAAAGAGCGATAAAGAGCAGCTATGTTGACAGAGTGCTGCTGTGTGCTTGCTGTGGCGGTCTGGGTACTAGAGTGGTTTCTTTTTTTTATTTTTTTATTTTTTATTTTTTTATTTATTTATTAAATCAAAGCAAGAAAGATGATTTCATGGGTGGATTTCTTCACTCGTTGTGTTACATCACTGCCCTTTTTTTACAGGTCCATATCTCAAGCTTAACAAAAGTTTAATCCTGGATGTCCATCAATTGGACTGCAGAAATGCTACGTATAAGATCAGTGTAAATTATTGGGTCTTGGGGTCCAAAAAAATGCCCTCGCACAATTAAACTAATTTGATTATGACACACTGTTTCATGTGCATGGAACCCAATATCCTCTGTAGGCCACATTAGTGCCCATATTTTTATGTAGGCAAGCCTTTAGTAAACCAGGGCCATAGTCTTTGTGGACGATTGGAAAGAAAATCTGATACATTATGAGACTACCATTAACTCTTAAATCAATTAGTGTCTGCAAGGGAATGTGTATCTTCATTGTATTAAAAGCAGAGCTAAAATCAATACATAGAACTCTAGCTTAATGGGCACTGCAGTCTGCTGAATATATTCAGCATCTCTGTTAAACCTTAAATATGAACAAAAGTAATAATGATGCTTGCCTTAGCAAACACTAAATTACCTCAGGGGACATAGCAGAAACACAGAAACAAATTAAAATATTTCTTCTGAATGTTGACTTGCTGTGAGGGTGCTTCAGTTTGTGGTGTGTGTGTGTTTGCACATTTGTTTGTGTGTGTGAATATGTGTTCATACTGTACCTGCAGCTGTCTCATTACCCAGCATCCTACTGCGATTCCAGCTGCCACCTGCAAAGCACTCTGGGTGTGAATCTCAGACAGGAGGCTGTTGGTCTGCTTGTTACATTTTCTTTCCTGAGGGAGAGGACCGTCTCATTATTCTTTGAGCATGTTTGTGGTGTTAACCAACACGTGTGCATGTAATTTGCTGTTGTATCTGATGCATTGTTAATCTTTCCTGGATTTTTTCCTTTTGATTCAGCTGAGGTTTGACATCGGATGAGTTTTATAATATTGCAGAGGCATGATTGGAAATGACACAAATGCTGCATATTAGTAGTGAATACTTTTTTTGTCATTAGGCTGTGAATTGTACCTCTCTTTTAAGAAATCAATTTAAGAAATCCCCTTTACACCTGTCATTAACTCTTGACCACATTAAATACACACTAAATACATTGTGATTTATTTCATGATTGAATTGCTGAAAGCACATTTGGAGGTGATCTGGCTGAATGTAGCTGTACATGCAGACGTGCCTGGTACAAAATCATCATCATGCCCTACCACCAGACAATTACTAAATATGCTTAATGGAATACATTTCCCTCTACAAATGAGGGGAAAAAATCATTTTGGTGTTTATTTTATCACTGAAACATGATAGAATATTCAGATATTCATTGTTATCATGAATCTGATGGACTGAGTTGTAACATTCCAGTCAAGGCCTATTTTTATCCGTTATGATTGTTTTACAGACTCTAAGTCTAGTTTCACCCTCAGTGTTCAGTAGTGTGGAGAGAGCAGAGCTGAACAAGCGTTTCCAATTCATTCTCTATGGGGGCTGAGAGACAAGCTCACACAGGGGATTGTGGGACTGACAGTGGAGTGGAACAAGTTCTGATAGCATCAAAAAGTTTGATGCAAAAAAGTTGTCATTTAGGGCCAGAGTAAAGTGTAATTTAGGACCAGGTGTATTTTCATGAAATAAAGTATCTGCAATTGTGATAATTCACACCTGTGAGGAGGAAAACTGTTGTCAAGACTTTAGTGCACACAAACATAACTGGTGGAGCACCTACAGAATGACTAGCATGCGTGGAAGCCCACTAGAGCGAGCCATTAGTGTCAAACACAGATTCACCAGTCTGGGAAAAGAAGAATATGACAGACTGAAATCACTCTGAGAGTTCATAGTTGTGGATGCATTGATACTAGGGCTGTGAATCTTTGGGTAAATAGTGAATCAATTCGATTCACGATTCATAGGGTTTCGATTCGATTCAAGAACGATTTTTGCAAATTCATCACGACTCGATTCGAGGCAATTCACAGTTAAATTCGATGCGATTCGATTCTGCATTCTTTAAGTGCAATCACAGGATTATTAAAATGATTCCCCTAAATTCTTTATATGCTTATAGTCGATGGCGAATTACACTGCAGCCTTTATGGAGTCAGAATCAGAATCAGAATCAGAAGTATAGTTCAAATCTATTAATACATTTACTGACATATCGCACAAAACTTACTGATATAAAAACTATAATTGCACTTTAGTTGGAGTACTTCTTGTGCACAATGCACATTTCTTAATATTAAGCTTAAAATGTGTTTTAATGTCACTATTAATAAGGATTGTATGATGTTTGAATAATATCAGTCGTTAAATGCAAGATATTGTGATAGTGTACCTGAAGTATACTTGCACAATCAAATGTAGGCTACTTCAGTATATATTTAGTAGTGGACTTTAACACTACTTCCTCACGATTAAAGAGCATTATGTGCAAAATTAGTTGTTCCAATTTAGCAGACGTATACCAGTTTAGTATACTAAAAGTACAATTGTAGGGTATTTTTATTTAGCACCTAAATATGTAAATGTATTTGTAGTATATGTAGCATGAAATAAATTTATTTCAAATACAATTTAGTATATTTATTTTTCACTAGGGTATGTGCAATTTAAAAAAAAAAGATTTAAAAGTATTATTTAATGTTAAATATTGTGTAGCATAGTGTGAATGTATAGGGTAACATTTTGTCACACTTTTGCATGATGTGAGCTTCTTTATCTTATTTTCATAAAATAAAATGCTACAGCATTCAACTTTTCCTCTCTATCCGTGAATGAAGATGATTCTGAAGAAAATGCGCCCTATGTTTGTTATAATGACGAACTTAACTTTCACGCATCTGAGTGACAGATAAACCTCACGCTCTTATTTCAAGGTTGTTGTTAATGCTGTGGTTATTTTAACAGTTTCCTTCGTGCATTCAATCTAACAACATTACCTTATTAAGTCATTTATCATTCAATGGAACTGTGCGTATGCTTTTAGACACTGACATTGTTTTGGCTCCGTCCAAATGCGCAGTCTTCAACTGCTCAGGTAATGCCAATGGTATGACCGAGAGCCATTGAAAAACTACAGAAAAGTAAAACTACTTTATTTTAGCAGTACTGGCCACGAGTACTAAGAAGAGATTACATATTGGCTCAATTTGGCTGGTCAGAAAACGTGAGAGCTACAAACAGAGCTCGAGCACAATCCTGTGACAGGCGGCGAATAGTGAAGCGCATAAAGTAGAGATGTGACTGTTTTTCAGCAGTCTCGCAGTAGCTCAACTGTTTTGAATAATACTTTTTAAATGCTACTTTTCCCAGTTTGTAATAGTGTACAACAAGTCCTAGATCACTATAATTTGTAATATTATAACAAGCATGATTACAGATAAGTGAACTAATGTAATAATCTAATCTTGTGTATATAAACAAATGCGATAATCTAATCACACACACACACACACACACACACACACACACACACACACACACACAAAGGAAAGAAAGTCAGTCTATTTTAAGTCTTGTTTAATTCTTGTTTTTTTCCCCCGCACCACAAGCATCCGCTGACTGCACGCACACTTCAGAGGCATTCATGGTAGATGTGCTCACTGTAATATTTTCTGAAATAAGAAAAAGAAGTAGCATAGAAAAAGTAGTTTGGCAGAGCAGTGTCACATTTTAGTAACTCTTGCAAAGTAATGTTTATTAATGTGACTGTGTACAAACACCCATTTTTATTTTTTATGAGACTTCAGTTCATTATTTGTTGAATTCAAATAATCAGTTCATTGATTGTTGAATTTTTGTCTTTTTTTGTCATGCACAAGCAAATGTGCATTTTATATTGAAATGTAATGATTTTCATGTACAGTTGGAAAAGAGCACTTGAATCACAGCTATAGTTTTAGACCTACAGAAATGAACTAAAATCATCTCAGATAAGATAAAAACTCCAGTCACATCAGTGTTCTAGAGAAAGCTATTTTGCTCTATTAAATGTCGCTCCTCTTGTGGTGATGGCTGCCATGCTGTCGTATGAATATTCCTCACTTTATCTCAGTAGCCTCCCCTATTATCAGATGTATATGGAATAAATTTACCAGGGGTAACAAATAGGCCTGTGAATAGATTATTACTACAATGTGAATAAAGTATTTCTACAATGTAAGGGACAAGTGAACTGGCAGACTTCTAAGCAGCAAAAGCAGGTATACAAAGGTGAGTGAGCTGAAGATGTTACAGATCCTGCTCATCTCCATCTAGCTCTACCTCGTCCAGAATATCCTCAGCAAGCACCCAAAAACATTCCTCAGGTCCGTACCCCTCCCGGTCTACTAAACTTCAGGCTGATAGAAGCACAGTTTACTTGCTATGTGAGATTCTGGACTCTAGATGTTGTGTAAACCAAATCTTCTGAAGTGGTGGTAGTAGAATTCAATTCAATTCAATTCAATGTACTGTATTGTATATTGTATACGTTATTTGTCTCGGACTATAGGCGCCCATTTAAACATGATTTTACAGACAGGGCTGGACTGGTAATCTGGTGTATCGGGCATTTTCCTCGGTGGGCAGATGCACTTGTATGACACTGGTTTAATATGTTTAATGATCTTGAAAGTCCAACATAGAATACTTCTTAGAAACAGAAACAAAATTTTCATGAGCTGAATTGATTATATAAAGATAACCATTTATTGATGAAACAAAGACTTCTTTCAAAAACATTCTTAACTATTCCAATTAATTGGAATGTTGAACTATTGGACAGTAGTGTACAGAAAGAGTCATAGTATTTAATCACTTAATGCTTGTGAATTGGTCGAAGATAGGTGGTGACCGACACATGGGACACTCCTACACAAAGCTAAGCTAAATCGCTAGTTGAATTAAGTTTTTTTTTTTTTTTTTACTATGCCAAAAATAAAGTCAAAACACTAATTGTTTATGCCACATGTAGCACGTATAACTTGTTTGCCGCAAAAAAAATAAAAAATACAATGACCTAAAAAACACTAACAAGCAGCATTATACTGTATAATAAGGTGACCAGACATGTCACTTTCTGGGGACACGTTCTGCCCAGAATTTCAAAATTGCCTAAAATAACCAGGGTTTGGCTGTTTGCGCTGCGCCGTTCGATCATTGTATGACATCAAAGTACCACGAGAGCGATAGAGAGCAGAGCAGACAGCTCCATGCTTTCGAATCGCTCTCACTGTACTTTTACGGCAATTTAGAAATTCTGGGCAGAACGTTTCCCAGTGAAGTGGCACATCTGGTCACCTTATTATACAATGTTTGCTTTTGTAAAATTTCATAAGGAAACAATAATGAATTCTGTTTAGCAATGAAAAATGACCCACAGTTTAGCCATATAGAGTTCAATTCAATTCAAGTTTCTATTCAATTTAAGTTTATTTGTACAGCGCTTTTCATGATACAAATCGTTGCAAAGCAACTTTAATTCTCCAGCGTCTCCTCGTTCCTCGTGTGTGTGCATCGTGACACTGCCAGCATGTCGTCTCAGTCAGAGCAATAACTGAGGAGTCTGAGACACAGTGGTGCTGTGTCTTCCTCCAGTTCTTACTCTACTGTCCCTTACTAAAAATATATATGCAGATATACTGAGAAATATAATGCAATAATATCAAATAATAGATTTCCATATAGGGGAAACTAGCGCTTATATTTTTTAATATACTGCTAAATATTCATGGACCATGTATGGCTATATATTGATACATATTAAAAAATACATATATAGCAATGAAGACCAAAACATCTCTACATGTTTACATATAATAGCTTTACTGAAACACTCAATTTCTCATGAATTATTATTTTTAAGTTAATGCATTATCTCACTTTATTGTTTCCATAGTTTGATATATGAAAAAAAATTGTGATGGCTGATTATGATATCTTTGTAAAAAACAATAAACAAATAAAATGACTTGACTTGATCACTTCAGAGCTCAGTCTCTCTTGATAGAGAGGCTAACATAAGTGTTAATAAGTGACTGTTAATAATCAATCCAAGATGGCAGCCAAGGCTGTTTATTATTTGAGTCTCAGTGCATGAGGTCTGAGTTTTTTTTTAATGTTTTTATATAAGATTTTTATCTCATTTAAGTCTGAATGAGTGGTTCTCTCAAGAAAAACATCACCACTTTCAATCTGGGATCTTTGTATGCTATACTTTTATTGGATGTTATTGGATTGCCACAGAACTCTGACTTTGCAAAGGCTTTGGCCTGCCCTGAATTCACCTGCTGGAGTATAACTCCTAAAAAAGGACAAAGTATTACTTTGTGGATGCTCCAAGTGGTTCAGTGGTTGCCAGTACTCTGCTATTTGTGAAACACTCAATTTCTCATGAATTATTATTTTTAAGTTAATGCATTATCTCACTTTATTGTTTCCATAGTTTGATATATGAAAAAAAATTGTGATGGCTGATTATGATATCTTTGTAAAAAACAATAAACAAATAAAATGACTTGACTTGATCACTTCAGAGCTCAGTCTCTCTTGATAGAGAGGCTAACATAAGTGTTAATAAGTGACTGTTAATAATCAATCCAAGATGGCAGCCAAGGCTGTTTATTATTTGAGTCTCAGTGCATGAGGTCTGAGTTTTTTTTTAATGTTTTTATATAAGATTTTTATCTCATTTAAGTCTGAATGAGTGGTTCTCTCAAGAAAAACATCACCACTTTCAATCTGGGATCTTTGTATACTATACTTTTATTGGATGTTATTGGATTGCCACAGAACTCTGACTTTGCAAAGGCCTTGGCCTGCCCTGAATTCACCTGCTGGAGTATAACTCCTAAAAAAGGACAAAGTATTACTTTGTGGATGCTCCAAGTGGTTCAGTGGTTGCCAGTACTCTGCTATTTGGGGGAAGACTTACATTTGCAGTGGATTCAGCATTATTTTAAATCTGAATTAAGGATCTGATCTTGTTAGATTTTCTCCTGGCCGAATAACACATGGATTATGTTATTGGATTGACACCACATATTTCTGACTCTGATTTGCTGAGGCTTAGGACTATCAGGAATCCATCTACGTTACTGGTGTATGGCTTTTAAATTATCTGAATTAAGGACTCAATTTTGCTGCTGGGTTTTTCCAGGCCCAGTAGCATATTTATTGTTAAAGCTGTGGACCTTGGGTATAGCAGTGTGACTGAGTTTGTTCGGGTCTATAGATCTCCCCTTTTCAATTGTTTCAATTGTCAGTCTGAAATCCACTTGGCTACCTGATTTACCTGTTAATCAGTTAAAACAAGATGGCGGCGCGTTCACACGCTGCGGCTTCTCTCTCTCCCGACAGAAAGGTGTTTTCGTGTTTTTTGTCTTGTGAATCGCAGTGTTTTTGTACGTATTCGTCGCGTCTATCTGTCTCTAAGCGCGCATACAGTCGTGAGTTTCTGCTCGATGTCGGCAGAACCACATTTTTAGAGTTAAACTCTGCGCACGCCGAAGAGCTGCGGGATCTCGGTCTGCTCCGGAGGCCCACACCATCACCGACCCCCACGACTGCATCTCGTCCACAGCGGAGGCGCCACAAGCGGCGTGAGAGGAAGCAGAAGAGGGGTAAGCGCGGAGGTATCCGGGCTAGGCTAGCGGCTAACCCACACAAGCCAGCTATCCCCACCATCGTACTGGCTAATGTACGCTCTTTGGACAATAAACTGTCTGCTATTTGGGGGAAGACTTACATTTGCAGTGGATTCAGCATTATTTTAAATCTGAATTAAGGATCTGATCTTGTTGGATTTTCTCCTGGCCGAATAGCACGTGGATTATCAGAGCTGTTAGACCTTGGTTGAGGCTTGAAGATGTTATTGGATTGACACCACATATTTCTGACTCTGATTTGCTGAGGCTTAGGACTATCAGGAATCCATCTACGTTACTGGTGTATGGCTTTTAAATTATCTGAATTAAGGACTCAGTTTTGCTGCTGGGTTTTTCCAGGCCCAGTAGCATATTTATTGTTAAAGCTGTGGACCTTGGGTATAGCAGTGTGACTGAGTTTGTTCGGGTCTATAGATCTCCCCTTTTCAATTGTTTCAATTGTCAGTCTGAAATCCACTTGGCTACCTGATTTACCCTTAACACATCAGCATATAAGTTGGCATCATGTGTTTTCTTATATGCCTGATGCTCATTTTTTTCAACCAGGGATCAAATTAATTAAATGGACACAATAAGGAGAGTGAACCCTGGTTGTATTTGCTACACTTTAGACAACTCTCGACCTCACTGACGAAAATTCTAGAGCTATATCATCAGTCAATCAACCTGCCTCGTAAACTGAAATTTTTTTACTTCCAAGTGTATGTAAATCAGATTTTGTATCTTCAGAATCTTATGGTGTTAAATTACTATTTTATCGACACAAAGGACTCTTTTTTGTTGCTAATGAGACCCACTACAGTCGTGTCATCCGCAAACTTAATGAAGAGGTTGGAGTTGTGTGACTGTGTGCAGTCGTGGGTCAGCAGAGTGAAGAGGAGGGGGCTCAGCACACATCCTTGGGGGGCCCCAGTGTTCAGTGTGATGATGCTGGATGTGTTGCTGCCGACCCGAACTGCCTGAGGTCTTCCAGTCAGAAAGTCCAACAGAAAGTAAGGGTAAGGTGTTACCCTTAACACATCAGCATATAAGTTGGCATCATGTGTTTTCTTATATGCCTGATGCTCATTTTTTTCAACCAGGGATCAAATTAATTAAATGGACACAATAAGGAGAGTGAACCCTGGTTGTATTTGCTACACTTTAGACAACTCTCGACCTCACTGACGAAAATTCTAGAGCTATATCATCAGTCAATCAACCTGCCTCGTAAACTGAAATTTTTTTACTTCCAAGTGTATGTAAATCAGATTTTGTATCTTCAGAATCTTATGGTGTTAAATTACTATTTTATCGACACAAAGGACTCTTTTTTTCAGTTTGCCGTTGATGGGGGTCCTGATAAATCTTTTCCTGTTAGCCTAAAATTACGATGTATGATAATGCTCTTAATGATTGATTTACCCTTAACACATCAGCATATAAGTTGGCATCATGTGTTTTCTTATATGCCTGATGCTCATTTTTTTCAACCAGGGATCAAATTAATTAAATGGACACAATAAGGAGAGTGAACCCTGGTTGTATTTGCTACACTTTAGACAACTCTCGACCTCACTGACGAAAATTCTAGAGCTATATCATCAGTCAATCAACCTGCCTCGTAAACTGAAATTTTTTTACTTCCAAGTGTATGTAAATGAGATTTTGTATCTTCAGAATCTTATGGTGTTAAATTACTATTTTATCGACACAAAGGACTCTTTTTTTCAGTTTGCCGTTGATGGGGGTCCTGATAAATCTTTTCCTGTTATGGCTATTACGATGTATGATAATGCTCTTAATGATGTTATCTGGAAATGTTCAGCCAAATCCTGGGCCTATTACATCTATGCATTGTTTACTCACTCCCTCAGATTTTAAAAGTAGAACAGGCCTTGGGTTTAAATGTATAATGTTAGAAGTTTGGTTCCTAAACTGGATATGATTAAGATTTGGGTAAATACGACAAACGCTGACTTAATTGTTCTTTCTGAAACTTGGCTTAAGAAATCGATAACTGTTGATTTAATTTATATTGATGGCTATAAAGTCTACAGAACTAATCGGGTAGACAAAGGAGGTGGGGTGGCCATCTATGTTAAATCTAAGCTTGTTAACTCTGTAACTTTGTCAATTACTAGAGCTAAACAGTTTGAGGTTTTGGCCATCAAAGTGGGTGTTTCGAAAGTGTCTAATATCACTGTGGTTGGCTGTTATAGACCTCCGTCTGCTACAAAGGATGCTCTCAAAGCTTTTTTTTTTTTCAGATATTTTACATGAGTTAAATGACTCCGAGTTCATCCTTATGGGTGATTTAAATTGGGACTGGCTCTCAGGGACCTCAGATTGTTTTAAAGAATTGTGTGACTCCTTAAGCCTTGCGCAACTGATTAATGCACCGACAAGGCTAAATCCTAAAGTGCAACATAAATCTACCTTACTGGATCTAATCATAACGAATGCTGCTCATAAATTTACTTCAACTGGCATATTCTGTAATGATATTAGTGGTCATTGTTTAATTGCTTGTGTCCGGGATACAAAAATCCCTAAGGTAAAACCCCGTTTTATTTTTAAAAGATATTTTAAAAAATTTGAGGAGCAAGCTTTTTTGCATGATTTATACCATAGTGATCTTAGAAGAGTAACTCTAATACAGGATGTTGAACTGGCATGGGAATATTTTCAATCAATTTTTCAGTCCATCTCTAATAACCATGTTCCCATTAAGAAGTTCAGGATCAGTGGTAGGGACAATCCCTGATTTTCAGATAGTCTTTAAGAATGAATTAATTTAAGAAATAAATCATGGGCACAAGCCAAATTTTCAAACACCCCTGCTGATTGGTCTACATTCAAAACACTAAGGAATAAGTGCACATTGATGATTAGGAAGTCTAAATCAGAGTTTTATTCTCATAGAATTTAAATAATCCTTCAAAATTTTGGAAATTAATAAAATCCATGTCAGTGACTCATGTAGCCTCTAGCCTTCCTGAATATATTCAGGTTGACTTAGATAAAATAAACAATAAAGTTACTATGATCAACCAGTTAAATAAACACTTTATACATGCTGGGTCTGTATTTGACTGTTTAAATGCAAATAAAAACTGCCCCATGTTCTGTGATTACACCAGCGACCGGAAATCTGGATGTGTTTGTTTTTAAACCTGTTTCAGTAAATCAAGTTTGTAAAGCGTTGAAAGGCATTGATAACAAAACTTCTGTAGGCCCAGATAACTTAGACCCTTATCTTTTAAAGGTGGCAGCGGATGTTATTGCTGAGCCAGTTACTCATATTTTTAATTTGAGTCTTTTATCGAATTCTTTACCTAAAATTTGGAAAACTGCTTATGTTCTCCCATTATTTAAAGGTGGTGATCCCTCAGACATGAACAACTATCATCCCATCTCCAAACTCTCAACTTTGGCCAAGATTCTTGAATCTCAGGTAAATTTACAGTTAAAACAGTTTTTATTTGATAATAATATTTTAAACTCTTTTTAGTCTGGTTTTAGAACTGGCCATAGTACAATTACTGCTGCTACGGTAGTGTTAAATTATATTATTGGTACCCTGGATAAAAAACAGCACTGTGCTGCCTTATTTGTGGCTTTATCCAAGGTGTTTGATTCAGTGAATCATGAATTGTTGCTAAACAAACTTAGCAGTGCTGGTTTCGGACCAGGGACATTGAAATGGTTTAGAAATTATTTGGTAGATCAGACTCAGTGTGTTCATGTGGAGGATCTCAAATCAGACTTTCTTGATATATCTAAAGGGGTCCCCCAGGGTTCCATTTTGGGACCTATTTTGTTTTCTACTTATATAAATGATTTGGGTAAGGAAATTCAAGCACAAAAAAACATTTTTATGCTGATGATACTATTATTTATACAATTGCTCCATCCATAACACAGGTGGTGAAAGAGCTTCAGATTGCATTTCAGTCGCTGGAAGATGCTTTGGTTAGTTTAATTTAATTAAAAATTAGTTTTAAATTCACAGAAAACA
>NW_015542416.1:41650-41859 GCF_001515605.1 Sinocyclocheilus anshuiensis | reverse complement strand
TCCACGACCATCACCTCATGTTGCAGCATCGGCCCCATGGGCCCCATGTTGCAAGGATCTGTACACAATTCCTGGAAGCTGAAAACATCCCAGTTCTTGCATACTCACCGGACATGTCACCCATTGAGCATGTTTGGGATGCTCTGGATCGGCGTATACGACAGCGTGTTCCAGTTCCTGCCAATATCCAGCAACTTCGCACAGCCATT
>NW_015542416.1:40779-41468 GCF_001515605.1 Sinocyclocheilus anshuiensis | reverse complement strand
GAGAAGTGCTCACTAACACAGATTTAGACAGATTTGTGAACAATATTTGAGAGAAATAGGCCTTTTGTGTACATAGAAAAAGTCTTAGATCTTTGAGTTCAGCTCATGAAAAATGGGGGCAAAAACAAAAGTGTTGCGTTTATAATTTTGTTCAGTATATAAAGCAATGTTAGGTAAACTTCCAGCTTATCTCTGCACTATTCTTTGTCTTTGTTCTGGCAATTACCAGCTACACTCTTCCAAGTGTTTGCTTTTTAATGTACCTCGAGTTTATACAGAACTGGGGAAAACTGCATTTTCATATTATGCACCCTGGGAATGAAATAATTAACAAAAAGATCTAAAACTAGATAAGTTTGTGTCTATTGGTGAATTTAAAGGCATCATAAAGAGAGTGGTATATAATTTTGTCAGCAAGATTTTATGATTGACAGTGTCGAAAGGAAGCTTGTGATTGTTTTTGTTGAGAGGATGTTTAAATATTGTTGTAATGTGTACTTCTTGTATTTTAAAATTGTCTTACTGTATGGCTGCTACCTTGGCCAGGTCTCTCTTGAAAAATAGATTTTAAATCTCAATTAGACTTCCTGGTTAAATAAAGGAAAAAAAAAAAATAAAATAATAATAATAAAAAATAACACGTTAAAGGGATAGTTCCCCCAAAAATTTAAATTTGATGTTTATCTGCT
>NW_015542416.1:40011-40429 GCF_001515605.1 Sinocyclocheilus anshuiensis | reverse complement strand
TAAAAAAAACATGCACAGACAAATCCAAATTAAACCCTGCGGCTCGTGACGACACATTGATGTCCTAAGACACGAAACGATCGGTTTGTGCCAGAAACCGAACAGTATTTATATGATTTTTTACCTCTAATACACCACTATGTCCAACTGTCTTTGGGCACGCGCACAGCATAAGAGAGAATAATGGAGGACAAAGAAAATGAAAAAGAAAGAAAGAGGTAGATGGATGGAGGTAGAAGCAATCACAAGGAGAAAAAGAGAGGCGAAATCAAGGTTAGGGTGTGACCACAAAGGTTTGGTCTGCTAGAAGCTTCTATTCCATGGTAAATTAAAAAGTAATTACAGAGATTACATGGCAGTTCTCCATGAGAGTGACACGAATGCTGAAGATACATGAGAGATCTGCTAATGACGCTCT
>NW_015542416.1:36573-39938 GCF_001515605.1 Sinocyclocheilus anshuiensis | reverse complement strand
CCAAACTGTATGCTAATTGTCAATCATCTTTGACGATAGTGGTCCTGACAGAAGTTGTGTTTCAGCCTCCTTTTTGTTTTGGGTCAGCCCCATGGAAACAGACCCACATCCCAAAACCAAGCAGAAATAATAAATGAAGTAATTTGCTGCATTTTCATTATGCAAAATTACATTTTGTAATTATTTCCTTTGATTTATGACCTGGACACTGACAGGTTCTTGACAGGTTTGGTATGTTTGATTTTAGTGTGTTAAAGGGGTCATGAACTGCCTTTGTTTTTTTAATATATTTTTTTATTTTGTACTGTTCTCTGTTATCAAGATTTTTACATCAAAAAACATCATAATTTTGAAGTAATAGGGTATTTTCTGCCCTGTTTCTGTCCCCCCCATCAGATCGCTCTGTTTGAATAGGCATGGTGGATTGTAGAATCGATGGGCGGGGCAAAATAGGCAGCGGTGTAGAATCAGTGGGCAGGGCTAAACAGGAAGTGACGTAGAATCGATGGGCGGGGTTAAACAGGCAGTGATGTCGAGGCATTGGTCTTTTTCTGCATAGGAGGCATTTATCCACACTAGGGATGTAACGATTACCAGTTTTATGATAAATTATGATAAAAATTCCCCACGGTTAGTATTACCTTTTCATCTTTTAATTATCATTAAAACCGTATTAGATTACCGTGCTTTGAACAACTCGCGATAAATAAATACTGTCCAGCATAAAGCACAGTTTTAAGAAACAGTCTCACGTGCGCACAGCCGTGATAATACTGATAACCGTGATAATTTTGGTCACTATAATCGTGATAAGAAATGTTCATACCGTTACATCCCTAATCCACACTATTACATCATAGAGTAGAACATTCCAAAAGCTGTCATTTTGGCAGACTACCTTCTGTTTTTAGACTAATGAGAAAGTTTTGAGCTCTGAAATTTACAGGATGTTTTTATAGTACAATGACCTCTTATTTGTCAAAAGAGCAAGGGAATTTTGCTTTCTCAGTTCATGACGCCTTTAATGTTAGCCTAACATGAAGAGTCTGTGTGTCTGTAGAGTCGTATCAGTACTCAGTGCTGGAGTCGGTGCCTGTGCCGTCAGTGGTGGCCAAACTGAAAGCCGCAGATGCTGATATCAACTCCAATGCAGAGATGGACTACTATATAATAGATGGAGATGCACCAGGTGTGTTCAACATCACCACAGACGAGGAGACACAGGAGGGAGTCATCTTTCTACAGAGGGTGAGATCATAGTGCCTTTCATAGTGAACGACAGGCCATTTAGAGTAGGCCCTACTGTATATAGTGAATTAGACTGACTATATTAATAATGAAAAACGTCTCGAGTTACATATGTAACCATGGTTCCCTGAGAAAGGAACGAGACACTGCGTCCTCTAGAGGTCGCTTTGGGGAACGCCTTCAATTGAAAAAACGTATCTCATAGAAAAATTCTCCATGTGAGGGGAGTTTCGCCAACTCAACCATAGCAGTCACAGAACAGACTCCAGAGCATCTGCTCATGCATAACTAGAAAGGGCGTAGCACCCAGCTCAGACCGAGATGGGGACACCAACGCCTGACTGGAAAGCAGCTTGCTTATAGATAACCCTCCAGGGTGAGGAGAGCACTGCTGAGCTCAACAAGAGAGCAGCCTAAGAGGAAGGCAGAGTCCTGACATGCTACCCAGCGGAGCTCACAGAGCGAAGGATTCAATTCTCAAATGAGAGGGACTCAGAAGCTCAGAAGAAAGCAACGTACTCGCACAAGACCCTCCATGGTGAAGAGAGCACAGCTATCTCACTCAACAAGCAACCCGCCAGGGAGGCAGAAGATGGCCCAGCAACCTGGTTTGACTGCTAACCGGAGCTCAAAGGATCGGAGGCCCAACTCCAAAAATAGGAGTTCAATCTGGGAGCGGCGCTCATACGTGACTCTCTAGGGTGAGGAGAGCAATGCTCAGCTCGACCAGAAGGCGGCGCTAGATTTTGGCTCGACCAAAAAGCAGCCCGCAAAGGAGGCAGAAGGTTGCCCAGCAACCTGGCATGACTGCTAACCGGAGCTCAATGGAGCAGAGGCCCAACTCTCAAAATAGGAGAGGAACTCAGATGCTCAATTTGGGAGCGGCGTGCTCATAGATGATCCTCTAGGGTGAGGGGAGCACTGCTAAGCTCAACCAAATAGGGGCAACTTATCAGGGAGGCAGCAAGCGGCCAAACTACCTGAGAGCGGAGGCTCTCAAGATGAGGCGGGCCCTCAAAGTACAAACTGGGAGCAATAGGCTCATAGCTAACCCTTGCAGTGAGGGGAGCACTTCTCAACTTGATCAGAAGGCAGTGCTAGATTAGAAGGGGCAGTCTAGCAGGGCCCAATGAGAGACCATCAACCGATGCAGCTGAACGCAGTCTTATGCTCTCTATTTCGATATAGAGCATGGGTCGATTTGAGGCGATTTACTGGTTCGACAATAAGGGCAGTGTGACAGGGAGGTCCGGTGGGCCTGACCGTCTATCGAACTGCAGAGTGGAGTTAAGGAGTGTTAAGCCACTCAACGCCTCAGCGAGAGGAGCTCTAGCTCAGAGAATGTGCATGTTGCAGTGTCATACTGGGGACCTGATTGCTAAGGAGGCTTTCGCAGAAGCTCAGCGACTTGGCTGTGTGGTCCAGTAAGCATGAAGCCAAAGATGTAGGGGAGTTAAGGAGTGTTAAGCCACTCAACGCCTCAGCGAGAGGAGCTCAAGCTGAGAGAATGTGCATGATGGTTAAGAGGATGACTCAAATCTCAGGAGACCCCTCGGGGCAAGACATGAGTAGCGCGTCCTGGCCAGGGCAGCTTCTTGAAGCAAACACCCAGCCAGGACATCAGGGAGCACGTCACGAAGCATTATACTCTGAAAAAATGCTCAACCTGAATGGAGGGCCCGCGAGTCCTGAGGTTGCAGCGTTATACTGGGGACCTGATGGCTAAGGAGGCTCTCGCAGAAGCCCAGTGACTTGGCTGCGTGGTCCAGTAAGCATTAAGCCGAAGATGTAGGGCTATCATCCAGCCTGGATCCAGTACAGACTCTGTACAGTACAGTACAGTACAGACTACCATCACCACAATCGGTCAACAGCGAGAGGTTCTGACTTCAGCAGGGGAGGTGCTCGCAGAGGTCCTAACCCTAAAACAAAGACAGAAAAACAGAGACAGTTCCAAGTAGCGCTGCGCAGAAAGCTAGTTAGTGAATTTACATAAAATTAGCAATAGAGTAGATGAAATGAATGAATGAATGATGCATTTATAAAGTGCTTTATTGTGTAGTTTTGTACACCCAAAGCACTTTACAATCATGTGGGGGGGTCTCTCCTCAACCAGC
>NW_015542416.1:32556-36466 GCF_001515605.1 Sinocyclocheilus anshuiensis | reverse complement strand
TTAGGACCCACGCAGACCATGGGGTGAGCACCCCATGCTGGCCTCACTAACACCTCTTCCAACAGCAACCTAGTTTTCCAAGGAGGTCTCCCATCCAGGTACTGACCAGGCTCAACCCTGCTTAGCTTCAGTGGGCGACCAGTCTTAGGCTGCAGGGTGATATGGCTGTGGAAGAGAAATGGATCAAACTCACCAACCACGGCTCCCGCGCATGACTCAAGCTCATGGATATAATCTGAAGGCGAAGTCCAAAGAGCCCTTGGGTCCGGACCCTAATAGGTAGTTCTATGAGACATAGAAACTAACAAAAACACCATAGGTCCAGCATGAAAGACTGCAATGCAAGCGCAGGAGGGGAATCAAGTCGGAGTGCAGTATAATGTGATTATCTGATAAGAACACGATATAAATCATCTGTCCAACAACTGCAGACAGATATCCACATTATACACTTCTACTTCTTATAATTCTTATATAAACAGAAGGAAATTACTGATAGGGAAAACTTTCCCGTCAGGTCCTTTCCATGTTCTGCCCATCAACTGTAAATCGCGGCAAGGGGCAGACAATTCTCACCACAACCGCAAAGCGCAGCATGCATTTAGCTCCCACGCTCCGCCCACGTGCTAGATTACCTCAGAAATCAAGCGAGAACAGAAACCGCGGCCGCGAATGCATCGCTATTCCCGTGAGAGGCAAACGCACTCATGCAAATGCTATCTACAAACTGGGGTAAATGGTGAAGTACTCACCTTCCCCTCAGTAGTCCCGCGAATGCATCACGATGAGCACAAGCCGTCTCCTTGTGAGACGAGCGCATTCAATTCATGCTTATCCTCCACAAGAAATAAGCAATGAATGCAGAGCGCAGCCAACTCCCTCGGGAGCTGAACGCGCTTGCTCTTCACCACACACATACACAACACGCGAGCCGTGTGAAACTGCGGGTATCAGAGCAAAGCCTCTTGGCGAGAGAACATGCACTCCTAGTCGTGGTTAGCTTAACGCTAACATAAACAAATGGTCAGTGAAGATGAAGAAGAGGATGACGTGTTCTCCCGGCGCCCTTTTATACTGTGATCGCGCCAGGTAATGACGTCATTGGCTGTCGCCGGCTAATGTTATTGTCGTGTTTAGATGAATACTTCAGACACCGGTCACGCTGAAGGCATTCCCCAAAGTGACCTCTAGAGGACGCAGTTCGAAGTTCCCTCGGAAGGGAACTAGTCAACTGATATTAGTGGTATGCGGGGTTCCTCAGTCCTGTTCCTGGAAAAAATAAATAACCCCCAATAACTACCCTACTGTATAGAGTTTAGCACCAACCCTAATCAGACACACCTGAATCAATAACGGTGTTTAGGATGACTGGAGGTGCATCTCAATTAGCTCCCGAGATCGTGAATCAGTATATCGTGTCCATGAATCCTGACACTGATAAAAACCCTGGCTCACTGCACACTGGGACAATGATTCCTCAATTTCCAGTGAAATGACCATGTATAAAAGTGCAGAATGCCTAGCGTGCACACTTACCACAATGTGGATTTTTGAAAGTGCACAGAAGCTCAGCGTGGCATGGATTTAGAAACACTGTTACTAAGGGGTAACCGAAGCTGTTGCTTAGACAAGCCTAGGAACCCCATGTGACTGTGGCACACTCAGGGAGTGACAATTAATTCAGCGGAAGAACGCGTGCTTAGAGTGCATGTGAATTGAAAAAACGTATCTCATAGAAAAATTCTCCATGTGAGGGGAGTTTCGCCAACTCAACCATAGCAGTCACAGAACAGACTCCAGAGCATCTGCTCATGCATAACTAGAAAGGGCGTAGCACCCAGCTCAGACCGAGATGGGGACACCAACGCCTGACTGGAAAGCAGCTTGCTTATAGATAACCCTCCAGGGTGAGGAGAGCACTGCTGAGCTCACCAAGAGAGCAGAAAACCCTGGCTCACTGCACACTGGGACAATGATTCCTCAATTTCCAGTGACATGACCATGTATAAGATCACCGCTGGTATTAATCAACAACAGGCAGGGCCTATATATTTTTAAGATGATTTTTTATGCTCTTTAAACATATTGAGCCTCATTCATGAAACATGAGCAGAACAAATTTTTGTGTAAATAAATTGTGCAATTCCAGAGATCACATGACAGGAAACAGGAAGTGAAGTAACCTCTCTAAATGTATAAAAGGAGCAGCATGGCCTAACATTGGGGCCTGAGACTTTAAACACATCAGGTCAGTGATCCGCTGTGATCCGCAATCCGCACATCAGCTGTCCGGATTGATGAAAATATTGCGTTCACTCTTTGGATTATATCACACTGGATTGTATATTCGCAGATGGACACACCAAACCTCTTCTGGACTGTGTTATGCTATTGGACCAAAGGACTATATGTGTTTTAACAGCCTAAGAACTTTGTGTACATATTGTGATGATTTATTTAATAAATAAATGTTAATATTAATTAATAAATACTTATATGTACTATGTTACGATGTTTTTAAACACCCAATTAATTAATAATGTAATTTCTGTAGCCACTATTTTTGTGTGTGTGTGTGTGTGTGTGTGTGTGTGTGTGTGTGTGTGTGTGTGTGTGTGAAAAGACAAAATCACTGATTAAGAATTTATCTTTTGCTGCTTCTGATTTTTCTTCTTCCCTGTACTCATTATTTTTAGCATGTCTTCTTCCATTCTGTCTTAAATGTAAATATCTCTCTCTTTCTCTCTTCCGCAGCCTTTGGACTATGAAACTAAAAGCAGTTTTTCTCTGAAGATTGAAGCCACTAATCGGAATGTTGACCCTCAGTTTCTGACCTTTGGCCCCTTCAGTGATACAGCGGCTGTAAAGGTCATTGTAGAGGATGTGAACGAGCCGCCGGTCTTCTCTCCTCTGATCAGCAGAATGGTGGTATCTGAGGCAGCGAGGGTCGGCATGGTCATCGGTACAGTTTCAGCCCGTGACCCAGACTCGTCCAGAAGTGCCATCAGGTAAACGCTTCACTGATGTGGGTTCTGTGTATTATCTTATTAGACTGTGTGTTTGTAATTCACATGGCTGTTTATCTTACTGTCCTCTTAGCCATATATGTTACAGTTCTAACACAGAACACTGATTGGATGCTAAAACACAATTTAATCAGTTCATTCTGTACTTAATCCACATAAAAAACAGCAGTGAGGTCTACACAGACCCCAAACTCTGGTTTAACAGTTTGACTGTCATGGTCATGATATGCAAATACAGATCTGGCCACTGAGAATAAGTGCGCAGAGGAAAGGGATCACGCGTGACCACGGTGTATTATACAGGGCCACAGGGAATGCTCTAACACAGGAAAGACATGCTTAGTAGGGGGCAGTCATGTAACGTACTGAACTGAAGCTGCCGAGAACATTAACAACACTCTTCATTGCGAGTAAATCACTCGCATATGTGACTAAAACTTCACTCTGGGCGACTAAATGATGTCTAATATTAGCCACTGACTAATAAATTCTCAGATTTTACTCGCCAGTGTGTGAGTTGGACGCTAAGTATAAGTTTAGCACAGATATATTTTTACTCGTCGAACACACTGACATTCTCTGTCAAGCTATCTGTGATATTTCTCAGTTCATCTCAATGGATGCACAGCGCACCTGTATTTGACGTATCGTAAACTCTAGTGTGAAGGCGCACGACTCGCCGTCACTGTCTCACACACACGCAAAGAGAGAGAGAGAGTTTTGTATACCATGCAGTATTGACGCGATACATGTAAACGATATACTTTGTTGCATTTTCCTGTTAAAATAACAGAGTTCCTTTGGAATTCTTCAGCTTTTAAGAACTGCCGGATTCTCCGGTAGTGTGCAGAACTAATGTACAAATGACAATCTCATTGGTTGGT
>NW_015542416.1:26843-31552 GCF_001515605.1 Sinocyclocheilus anshuiensis | reverse complement strand
CCGAACACTCTCTGAGCGCTCCTTTGGAGTTCTTCCGCTTTTAAGAACTGCCGGGTTCTCTGGTAGTAGGCGGAGCTAATGCGCAAACGACAATCTCATTGGCTGGCGCTCACATTTTAGCATCCCTGTTTTGATTTCAGCAAATCAGTTCCAGCGAATGCAGACAACGTGATTAATATTCATGAATCCAGCAGCTCGTTAATCCTTAGTGCATTTTATATTGTTCTTATTAGTAGAATTCTAAGTATTATTATTATTATTATTATTATTATTATCTTATCAGTATTATTGTTATTTTTTCCCCATTTTTTTTACAGAAACACTGAATGACCAAAAAAGCAGCACCACCAGTCCTAAGTTCAGTTAAAATGACTAATATGCATTCATACATGGTTTTAATTCTAATTACTTAAGTTCTATTATTAAATAATACTTGATTATCATATACAGTGTTTGACTAACTGATGTTAAGAATGTAGTACTTTCAGATATTTAAAAAGCTGTGCCATTATACAAACATTATATATATATAATATATATTATGTCTGTGCTTGCGCTTCGGATGTTTGTGCTGCATGCAAACAGTGCTCAAGTTCTTTCCCTTCCTATGTGTAAATAATTTAAAATCACATTAAAATGCGAACGCAGGAATTATTAAGCGGAATCAAAATGTATTTGTCTTATCGAGTACCCAGTTCTTGGAAATTTGGAACCGGTTCTAAAATGGAACCGGTTCTCGATACCCAACCCTAGTGTTAAGTGACAGCAGTTTTCTGAAGTACTCCTGAGTCCATGTGGCTATATTTAACACCACAGCATGACGGTTTCTTATGCAATGCCATCTGAGGGCTCAAAGGTCAAGCACCTTCACCTGAGCTTTCCTGCTTTGCCCTACACATACTGAGATTTCTCTGTATTCTCTGTATCTTTTCACAATATTATGTATGGTAGTTGGTGAAAGACCTAAATTCTTTGTGATTTTGCATTGAGAAATGCGATTTGTTTCACACTTCTCTCATGAAATTTGGCACAAAGTGATGAGCCATGATCCAGCTTTGCTTGCAAAGACTTAGATGCTCCTTTTATACCCAAACATGATACCTTGACCTATTACCAATTCACCTGCTCGCTGTGAACTGTTTCAAAACAGTTTAAAGTGGATATTCCATAACCTTTTCAATTTTACTTTGCCTCTGTCCCAACTTTTTTTTGGAATGTGTTGCAGCCATCAAAATCTACATTTGTTGATATTTACAAAATAAATTTACGTTGGTCAGTGAAAACTTTGGAAATCTTTTCTTTTTTGCTTTTTTCCCTCTCATAGACAGTGTCAGAGACCTGCAGAGCCCTCCAGACTCAGTTACAGATCAGAATGAAGAACAGTCTTGTACCCTTTAATTTTGAAATGCAGAATTCATTCAGCATAAACTTCAAATGTATTTTGGTGACATTACAATTGCAGTTCAATTACACTGTAAGAGTGTTGAACATACATTAATATTATACTAATAACAAACTGAGGATTGTATCCTTTACTTTTAGTGACTTTAAAATGCATTGCAATGGCATTCCAAGTAAACTTGAAGTGTGCTAATGGGACAATTATTGTGTGCTTCTAATGCAATAAATTAACCTTCATAAATAATGGCACAGCTTAAGAAATTGCCTTTTACTAACACGCCCAGCATACCAGTCAACTCAGTTATCCAGAGAACATCAGTGGAACATTGGACACAGACCTTTGAACAATGTAGGTTTTGTGTAGTTTTGAGGGCTGGTCAGGATAATTTTAATAATTCATTTAATAATTCATAATATTTTGACAGCCCAAAGAGCTGCAGTCCACATTTCCAAGTGCAACGTTGTCGTTGTCCATACGGGACATTAAAGAACCATTAATGGAAAAAAGTGTGTTGGTACAGGTGCATTGGAGTGTATTGGGAATGTATTAAAGTAATAAACCTTCTGATCAAGTTTGTGAATTTCTTTCACCATTTCAAATCAATGACTAGCTATATGTTGTTTACATATCTTTACTTTTGTAACTACTTTCTATATGTGACCCGGGACCACAAAACCAGGGATAAGGGTTTTGTGTATGATTTTATACATCATACATTTTTTAATACATTTATACATCATCTGAAAGCTGAATAAATAGGAATTTGTTAGGATAGGGTAATATTTTGCCGAGATACAACTATTTGAAAATCTAGAATCTGAGGGTGCAAAAGAAATCAAGATAATTTTGACCCATACAATGTATTTTTGGCTATTGCTGCAAATATACCTGAGCTGCTTAAGACTGTTTTTTTTTGTCCAGGGTCACATATGTATGTAAAGCTGCTTTGCAACAATGCAAAATTGTGAAAAGCACTATTTGTGGTTAAATTATTGAAAAGCTAAAGTTCATAACTATACAAAGTACTGCATCATTATGAATTATTATTATAATTGTTTGCAACTCAAATTTTTTTTAATCTAAAATATTTTCTATACTCAACAAGTGCAACTTAAATACAGTGTATTTTATTATACATTTAATCATAACAGGTCCTATATTTAGGCCGATTTTAAAATCACATTATTAAAATAATTAAGACACTTAAGACACTTTTAAGGGGTGAAGGAACAAACAAATATCAATATACAGAATGTGATATTGTCTCTTGTGTCATAGTCTTAGTTGAGAACTCATACAGTGGCCTTGTTTACTGAAATTATATGACATCATACAATACAAACAATCCCCACAGACTTACATTATATGGCCTTCATACAGCTACAGGATCATAAGATGCGTTGCTTCATTCATTCCTTATCGACACTAGTTGTTGGGCTGAGTGAGCATGGACATGTCAGTGGGGTTATGAAGTGGCGTCCACTTTCAAAGGTTTGGTACAGTTTATATAGGTATGTATGTGTGAAAATCATTTTTAACAAGTTTCAAACATGTTATAGATGGAATTAAGAACCTAGCCAGTGTACTTTCTTAAAGATGAATATACATATTTCATCCTTCCCCAAATGCATTTGTAAAAAGTATAGTATTTTACAAATGAATTTGTAATGAACTAAGCTTGTGCTTGATGAAAGCATGAAATAACTACATTTAGAATGTGTAGACATGTCAATCTATTTTTAGTGTACTTATCATGAAATAAATATACTTTAAATACAATTAAGTATATTTATTTTTCACTAGGTTTGGCTAAAAATATGTGTCTTTAATCTAGATTTAAACAGAGCGAATGTGTCTGAACCCCGAACGTTCTGAATATGAACCAATGAAACACATGGGAAAACCAAGTCAAAGGAAAATGTGTAAACAGAAAGTGAACACAATGAAAACAAAAACATCACATGACCCTGACACTAACAGACTGAAGTGATGCTACTCTTGAATAATTTGTTTTTGGTCTCGACAATGACAAATATTTGTTATTTAGAAATAATAGAAGCTGTAAGAGAAGCTTCAATGTGAACTTATATTTTTTGGTTAAACAATTCATTTTGTTTTCTATAAATGCGGACCAAATTTGACTGATAAATTGATACAACATATTTTCCATAAGATGATAATATAGTTACGAACACCGCTCTGAGACTTGGCTAAAGATCCAATTGCAGTCTTTATTAAAGGTAATCCAAAGAGTAGCCAAAGGCAGACAAACCCTAGTAAAAAAGTAATATATTTAAAATACATTTGTTTCATACTAAGTATAGTTCAAATCTATTAACATATTTACTGACATATCACTCGAGACTTACTGAAATAAAAAATTATGATTCAACTTTGTTTGGAGTACTACTAGTGCACAATGTACATTTCTTATATTAAGCCTAAAATGTGTTTTATTGACAAATATTGTATGATCTTTGAATAATATCGGTCTTTAAATGCAAGATATTTAAGGTGCACCTAAAGTATACTTGCAACAGTTCCACCTTAGCACAATCAAATATACTTCAGTATATCTTTAGTTGGACTTCAGCAGTATTTCCACACAATTCAAGTGCATTAAATACAAAATTTGTTGTTCCAATTTAGCAGACTTTACGTATACCAGTTTAGTATAACAAAAGTACAATTGTGGGGTATTTTTATTAAGCACATAAATATGTAAATGTATTTGTTGTATAGTTGGCATGAAATTAATGTATGTCAAATACATTTTAGTATATTTATTTTTCACTTGGGAAAATTCAAACATGCAGATATCATAATAATTCAATCCATAGAACACTCAAACCACTAGGCAGAGGAACAAAACTCAGGGTCCAGGACAGGAATACAGGTGATCAGACATGCAGAAGTAACACACTAACACAACTACACAAAGAATGCTTGAGAAGACACCACACCACAAATAAGCCAGAGCAAACAAGGTAACGATACTGGTGTACTGAATAGCCGCGTTTCCACTGTCGGGCCAAAAGCGGGCGTGCTAGTGCGTGCCAGGGCCAGTCGCATTTCCGCTGTCACTTCCGGGGCTTGATCGTGCCTCTTCGGTGCTTCCTTGGGGCCAAAGGCCCGGTTTTATGGCCCGACGAAAACCTTGAGCCAAAGCGGGCCAGCTGGGGCTAGAGGAGTGGTTATGAACAAAGGCGGAGTTTCTCCGCGTCTGGAGAGCGTCAGCACCGCGGATCATTTCATAAACTTAACAGCTATAACACCAGCATTAAAGGCTTTTAAAATTATTTTAGTT
>NW_015542416.1:25983-26196 GCF_001515605.1 Sinocyclocheilus anshuiensis | reverse complement strand
TGGTAAATACGACCGCTTGAAGAAATCAGACGTCAGCTTCTTATTCTCTATCACAATCGTGTATTTATTTAGTAACATATTTTATCTGTCATAAGTCTCGTCTCGAGAGTTTAGCTCCGCATAGCCTATGTCATTAAATAGAATAATGTTTTTTGTTCAGGATCTTTTTTATAAAAATATAGAAATGATCATTCTTTCTAAATGTGATGTAGG
>NW_015542416.1:23302-25040 GCF_001515605.1 Sinocyclocheilus anshuiensis | reverse complement strand
TGTATTTATTTAGTAACATATTTTATCTGTCATAAGTCTCGTCTCGAGAGTTTAGCTCCGCATAGCCTATGTCATTAAATAGAATAATGTTTTTTGTTCAGGATCTTTTTTATAAAAATATAGAAATGATCATTCTTTCTAAATGTGATGTAGGCTATATACTGTGACTACAAATACACAGAAACAGACTCGACTGAATAAGTAGGTAGGCTATGTTCATACCGCTTTATTTCTGTGTGACTAATTTTCAATCCTGATAAATTAATTCATTATTATCAATGTATCACTTATTATTGTAAAACATCGATGCTTTTGGATTTAAATCTTTAACAAAGCATGCAAACAAACAGTCGCTTTTATCATGTTCGTTTTGTGATCGCGCTAGTTCCAGTGACTTATTCCTTATTAGTTTTCTGATAACTTCTCTTTGTTGGTGAAATGGTTGCGTCGTGACGTTGTTCCTTAGAGGCGTGTAAAGGGCGTGTTTTAGTGAAGTGCAGCGGAGCTTCTGGCCCGACGGTGGAAATGCAGTGTGATTTTGGCCTCGGTGCTACAGGTCCGAGGCTATTAGCCCCGCCGGCCCGTTTAAAGCACTGGCTCGCACTGGCCTGACAGTGGAAAAGCGGCTAATTAAGCCATAATGAGCCGAGGCCAAGGATCATGGGGAATGTAGTCCTTAATAGATGGCAAAGGACAAGAGGGGAGGGCCCTCTGGAGGAGCCTGTGGGCTCCATACACATATATGTATTTTTGTGAGTAATGACTTTTGGTTAATTTATTTATTTAAGGTCAGCTCTTCATTGGTGCATGATTAGTTCCTGTCTTCACGAATCATTAGTTCATGTTCATGTAATAATTTAGATATTAAAACATGATTATTAATATACTCTTATTATAAAGTGTTACCAGAGTTCTAATTCTTTTCTCTTTTTTAGATTTATTTTTGGCATTTTGCCTTTATTAGGATAGGACTGTCTTTCAGACAGCAAGAGAGGTGGGAGAGAGAGGGAGGATGGGATCGGGAAAGGTCCGCGAGCCGGGACTCGAACTGGGGATGCCCGAAGTGCAGTGGCGCTATATGTCGATGCACTGCCCACGAGGCTATTGGCACCGACAGGTCCGAGGCTATTAGCCTCGCCGGCCCATTTAAAGCACTGGCTCGCACTGGCCTGACAGTGGAAAAGCGGCTAATTAAGCCATAATGAGCCCAGGCCAAGGATCATGGGGAATGTAGTCCTTAATAGATGGCAAAGGACAAGAGGGGAGGGCCCTCTGGAGGAGCCTGTGGGCTCCATACACATATATGTATTTTTGTGAGTAATGACTTTTGGTTAATTTATTTATTTAAGGTCAGCTCTTCATTGGTGCATGATTAGTTCCTGTCTTCACGAATCATTAGTTCATGTTCATGTAATAATTTAGATATTAATACATGATTATTAATATACTCTTATTATAAAGTGTTACCAGAGTTCTAATTCTTTTCTCTTTTTTAGATTTATTTTTGGCATTTTGCCTTTATTAGGATAGGACTGTCTTTCAGACAGCAAGAGAGGTGGGAGAGAGAGGGAGGATGGGATCGGGAAAGGTCCGCGAGCCGGGACTCGAACTGGGGATGCCCGAAGTGCAGTGGCGCTATATGTCGATGCACTGCCCACGAGGCTATTGGCACCGACAGAGTTCTATTTCTTGAATCATGTCGGAACCAGGCTAGTGTTGTTTTCAGGAACAGTGTTGA
>NW_015542416.1:18948-23027 GCF_001515605.1 Sinocyclocheilus anshuiensis | reverse complement strand
GAAGTCATATACCTGTTTTACCCCACACTCTACACTCTACAATCTACATTAACCAATCACCTCTGCAAAGTTTGCACTCTTTTCTGTTTATTTTGATTAATAAAATATTTTGTTTTGTTCAAAAATACATTAAAATGTTTTCATTGATATTTATATTTTAAATACAGGGGAAAAAATATGTATAAAATATAAATAAAAAATGTTCCAAACAGTTACTTCAAAACCGAGAATCATGTTCTAATTCCTAAATTAATACTGAATTAATGATTAGTGAAGACATGAACTCATCAAGATTGAATAAGGAGCTAACCCTAACTTTGACAGGAGTCAAATGGACTGAATAATTGAATAAATGGGTTGATGATTAAATGGATTGAATAATCGATACCTCAACGACAGTACATATTTGATAGTCAATGCATTAATTAACATCTAACTGAATCAAACAGGCTGTATAAGAAAGAATGAGAAGTACCTTTGACATTCTGTTATATGTGAATAATTATAATTATATGAAATTTAAACTATTGCCACCTGGTGTTTCGTGACTAGAGTTATCGTTTGAATTTGATCAATTCCGATTCCTGAAAAGACTGAAGCTGTTTCATTCATGACAGATGACAGCTGCTCACTTTAGGTCAGCACAGTGCGAACACAGATTTAAATTTTCAAATCACACTGAAAGCGCATAGGAATCGATAGGCAGAATCGAAATTTTAATTTGACAACAAGTATCCGTTTCCTGACCTTAAGTGTCCAATTCTGGAATTGGAATCGGAATCGATTTTCGATTTCCCAATTCTATTCGTGACATATATTGGATGGATCATGATTATTTGGCAATTAATTACATGAATCAATGAATCAATCAATCAATCAGATATCCGTGCATGATTGTTTTTGTGCTATTGTTATAAAATGCTACAAGATTGCACAGGAAGCTTTAGGACAGTTTGATTGTAAAGTTTTTGTTTTGCAGTTTAAATTGAAATAAATAAATAAAAAATAAAAATAATAATAATAATTGCAACATGTTTCTTGGACCAAATCCTGCAGATCTGTTTTGCTGGTTCATATTTTGTGCTCAACATGCCCTTATTACGATCAGCCGTGTCGCTGAGTGTCTGTGGTGAACAGTTGAATGTCAATGTGTTCTTTAGGGACTGGTTGTGACCTATAGCTCAGGGTCAGACCTATAGCTGTGACTGAGGTGATTTTCTGACTAAGGCATGTATCCACAATTGTTCTGCATTTACTTATGCAAATGCAACGACCCGAGGTGACACACGTGCAGAATATCAGCAAGCATAAGGAGAAAGGATCTCACCACAGAAATATGTCCTCTCTCTCTCACACACACACAAACACTCTTCCATTACCAAATTCATATTACAGATCAGATTGGAAAGCAGCTCTAAGTAGACAAACCACCATGACTGAGTCGTCTTAAGCCACCAATCAATAGTACGTTCTATGTGGTAAATCTTCATCTCTCATGTTAATTGTCTTTTTTGTGTATGTCAGAGGACCCGTCTCAGGTTGGCAGAGGAATCGCTCTAATCACAGTCATGGACATTAACGACAACGCTCCAGTGTTTGCTATTGAGTATGAGACACTCTTATGTGAAAATGCAGCACCTGGACAGGTATGTGTAGCCCGTTGTGTGTTTACTAGGGGTGTCAAAATGCATTTCCCAGTTTGGATGTAGAAGTAAACTATAGTAGGGTAAACTTTTGTATTTTAGTTACTGCCATATTTATATATTTTAGTTATTTACAAATGTCTGATCACATATGCAGATCTTTTTCCGATAATTAACAATCAAATATGACATTATTTATATTTTAATTGGATCAATAATAAATGCACATTAATTTATTTTCAATTGTATTATTATTATTTTAATGGTATATTATTTTGTATATATTTGACTATATTTCATATTGTTTCTTTAGTTACAACGTCTTCAGATTATTTTGGAAATAATTATGAATTGTTCCAAAATAATACAGTCAAATTCAGGTTTCACAATGCATTACAATCATAAAATTAAAGTGATACAATTGTGAATATTTTTTTATGCATGCATTCCTCTCATGTATGTACATCAACTAGTCTTCTAGTGTTAGTTTATAATAAGTAATAATGACTTAGCAACACAGTGAACCATAATATGAGATTAGATCATGTTAAGTGCATGTAATATTGTTGTTCATACTTGTGTCTTTATCACTGTTTCATATGCACCTCATGTGGTTTGGGTCAACACGATGCAGTCCAACAGAAAGGAGAATTAATAACAGTGTTTAAAGGTCAGAGGAGGCATACAATCTATGCATTACACAGCAAATATTACACATATGCCATGGCTTATTTAGCAAACATTTTGTGGAGCTAAATGTCTGATCTGTGTGCTCTTGGCATTTGGAAAATATAATCAGCAATAGAGAAAAGCCAGATTGGACACCAAAAAAGTATCATATATCAAATGATACTATTAAGGAAATGGCCATCAGAGCCAATGCAAATACACGTTAAAGGCAAATAAAATGAGTGTCTTTCCTTTGAATCTGCTTTTAATCATAAGTTTCATGTAAGTCTTCCTTTCTTTTGTGTCAGTGGCTCAGCTTTTAGTTTAGAATCAAAATAATCTCTTTGTTTTAACTAAATATGCAGGCTGTGTAGGATCAGAGATAGGCACTGTGACTAAAAACAAGATTTTCTATGTATTTCATAATATCTGTTCTTTTGTGGATACTCCAGTCTCATTTAAACTCAAATAAATGACTCCACAAATAAAAGCTAGTTTTGCTTGGACATGTCTAAAGAAATATTTTTGCTCTGTACTCTTAAAATAATATATAATGCAACTGGAGATGGGTATATAAAAGTTCGTCCTTGGGGAAGATCGCCTAGTGTATGGGGTGTGGCGGGCAGAGGCTAGGGTATGGTGACTGCCAAAGGGAAACACCGCCCCTGAGTGGGAGATACATGTGAATTAATATTGTGAAAGCTAATTTGCTTATTTTGCAGGAAATGGGGCATTGCAGCTTAAGCCCTATTTTGAAGGGGCTAATTTTCGAAACTATGTTTTATCACCCAATGTCTGTGATTTCATGTACCAATTCAGACTATTGCAGAAGTGGGTGTGTTTTTTAGATGTGATGTGGTTGCGTGCATCACATACGACATATGTCTAATTAAATATGTATTGATATAATTTCAGTTTATTATAAAAACATTATTTAAATGTTCAAACTTCACATGAGTTTATAGAAGTGGCTGCTTTTAATAAAACCACGTAAGTGAGCAGACGTATCTAACGCTGATGTTAAAATTGCCAGTCTTAGCATTTTCCGCAATTTGGCTCTCCTTATTCATTTTATTATTTTTTTTTTTCGTCAGATACTATCCATAGTGAAAGGTGCAGCATGCAGAAAATTGTGCGCTAATGTTAGCTCAGGTAGGCCAAAAAACACATGAGGAGAAGCATTTGGATAATACAATATCAGCAATCACAGACATTTGCATTCGGACGGGATTGGATTTCTCAGAGGACCACTGAGTTTACCGAAATTTGAAGCATAAAAATTCCCCCGCAAATGACCTACCATATTTCGCCGAACACTGAGGTCCTGTGATAATATTAGTCCGGTGTGAATCGGCATCTCTGTGATTTGGCCAGGATTTGGAGGGGTTGTATAAAACTTTTCTCAAGGTTTTTGTTTCCTGTGCGCCTTTTTATCCATCTTTCCTGAAGAATGGAGGCTGCGTTAGAGTGTTTTGATAGTATTTTGGGTGCTGGGTCATATCGCCTATACACCATACAACGATACAATTTGCAGAAAGAGAAAGCTGAAAACCATCAGAAGAGCGAAAACAAAAAGCATGATTAGGTGGAGATGGATGACATGTATAGCAGCAAGCGGTAAGGAACATTCTTCTGTTTATGATAACAAAGCCTTGACGTCATATCTGTGTGATAAGTCAGTAAATTGGAGTTAAATCACAGGCTTTGCTTATACCATGCGAATGAGTCACACAAAATTCAGATGTGGGGTGGAGTGGGGGGGGGGGG
>NW_015542416.1:8763-16703 GCF_001515605.1 Sinocyclocheilus anshuiensis | reverse complement strand
TCTCATGTTAATTGTCTTTTTTGTGTATGTCAGAGGACCCGTCTCAGGTTGGCAGAGGAATCGCTCTAATCACAGTCATGGACATTAACGACAACGCTCCAGTGTTTGCTATTGAGTATGAGACACTCTTATGTGAAAATGCAGCACCTGGACAGGTATGTGTAGCCCGTTGTGTGTTTACTAGGGGTGTCAAAATGCATTTCCCGGTTTGGATGTAGAAGTAAACTATAGTAGGGTAAACTTTTGTATTTTAGTTACTGCCATATTTATATATTTTAGTTATTTACAAATGTCTGATCACATATGCAGATCTTTTTCCGATAATTAACAATCAAATATGACATTATTTATATTTTAATTGGATCAATAATAAATGCACATTAATTTATTTTCAATTGTATTATTATTATTTTAATGGTATATTATTTTGTATATATTTGACTATATTTCATATTGTTTCTTTAGTTACAACGTCTTCAGATTATTTTGGAAATAATTATGAATTGTTCCAAAATAATACAGTCAAATTCAGGTTTCACAATGCATTACAATCATAAAATTAAAGTGATACAATTGTGAATATTTTTTTATGCATGCATTCCTCTCATGTATGTACATCAACTAGTCTTCTAGTGTTAGTTTATAATAAGTAATAATGACTTAGCAACACAGTGAACCATAATATGAGATTAGATCATGTTAAGTGCATGTAATATTGTTGTTCATACTTGTGTCTTTATCACTGTTTCATATGCACCTCATGTGGTTTGGGTCAACACGATGCAGTCCAACAGAAAGGAGAATTAATAACAGTGTTTAAAGGTCAGAGGAGGCATACAATCTATGCATTACACAGCAAATATTACACATATGCCATGGCTTATTTAGCAAACATTTTGTGGAGCTAAATGTCTGATCTGTGTGCTCTTGGCATTTGGAAAATATAATCAGCAATAGAGAAAAGCCAGATTGGACACCAAAAAAGTATCATATATCAAATGATACTATTAAGGAAATGGCCATCAGAGCCAATGCAAATACACGTTAAAGGCAAATAAAATGAGTGTCTTTCCTTTGAATCTGCTTTTAATCATAAGTTTCATGTAAGTCTTCCTTTCTTTTGTGTCAGTGGCTCAGCTTTTAGTTTAGAATCAAAATAATCTCTTTGTTTTAACTAAATATGCAGGCTGTGTAGGATCAGAGACAGGCACTGTGACTAAAAACAAGATTTTCTATGTATTTCATAATATCTGTTCTTTTGTGGATACTCCAGTCTCATTTAAACTCAAATAAATGACTCCACAAATAAAAGCTAGTTTTGCTTGGACATGTCTAAAGAAATATTTTTGCTCTGTACTCTTAAAATAATATATAATGCAACTGGAGATGGGTATATAAAAGTTCGTCCTTGGGGAAGATCGCCTAGTGTATGGGGTGTGGCGGGCAGAGGCTAGGGTATGGTGACTGCCAAAGGGAAACACCGCCCCTGAGTGGGAGATACATGTGAATTAATATTGTGAAAGCTAATTTGCTTATTTTGCAGGAAATGGGGCATTGCAGCTTAAGCCCTATTTTGAAGGGGCTAATTTTCGAAACTATGTTTTATCACCCAATGTCTGTGATTTCATGTACCAATTCAGACTATTGCAGAAGTGGGTGTGTTTTTTAGATGTGATGTGGTTGCGTGCATCACATACGACATATGTCTAATTAAATATGTATTGATATAATTTCAGTTTATTATAAAAACATTATTTAAATGTTCAAACTTCACATGAGTTTATAGAAGTGGCTGCTTTTAATAAAACCACGTAAGTGAGCAGACGTATCTAACGCTGATGTTAAAATTGCCAGTCTTAGCATTTTCCGCAATTTGGCTCTCCTTATTCATTTTATTATTTTTTTTTTTCGTCAGATACTATCCATAGTGAAAGGTGCAGCATGCAGAAAATTGTGCGCTAATGTTAGCTCAGGTAGGCCAAAAAACACATGAGGAGAAGCATTTGGATAATACAATATCAGCAATCACAGACATTTGCATTCGGACGGGATTGGATTTCTCAGAGGACCACTGAGTTTACCGAAATTTGAAGCATAAAAATTCCCCCGCAAATGACCTACCATATTTCGCCGAACACTGAGGTCCTGTGATAATATTAGTCCGGTGTGAATCGGCATCTCTGTGATTGAAGTGGTTGTGTTTTTTAGATGTGATGTGGTTGCGTGCATCACATACGACATATGTCTAATTAAATATGTATTGATATAATTTCAGTTTATTATAAAAACATTATTTAAATGTTCAAACTTCACATGAGTTTATAGAAGTGGCTGCTTTTAATAAAACCACGTAAGTGAGCAGACGTATCTGACGCTGATGTTAAAATTGCCAGTCTTAGCATTTTCCGCAATTTGGCTCTCCTTATTCATTTTATTATTTTATTTTTTTTCGTCAGATACTATCCATAGTGAAAGGTGCAGCATGCAGAAAATTGTGCGCTAATGGTAGCTCAGGTAGGCCAAAGAACACATGAGGAGAAGCATTTGGATAATACAATATCAGCAATCACAGACATTTGCATTCGGACGGGATTGGATTTCTCAGAGGACCACTGAGTTTACCGAAATTTGAAGCATAAAAATTCCCCCGCAAATGACCTACCATATTTCGCCGAACACTGAGGTCCTGTGATAATATTAGTCCGGTGTGAATCGGCATCTCTGTGATTTGGCCAGGATTTGGAGGGGTTGTATAAAACTTTTTTCAAGGTTTTTGTTTCCTGTGCGCCTTTTTATCCATCTTTCCTGAAGAATGGAGGCTGCGTTAGAGTGTTTTGATAGTATTTTGGGTGCTGGGTCATATCGCCTATACACCATACAACGATACAATTTGCAGAAAGAGAAAGCTGAAAACCATCAGAAGAGCGAAAACAAAAAGCATGATTAGGTGGAGATGGATGACATGTATAGCAGCAAGCGGTAAGGAACATTCTTCTGTTTATGATAACAAAGCCTTGACGTCATATCTGTGTGATAAGTCAGCCCGAGTACCGCATTGAGATCTCTTTTGTGCCATCTTGTGCTTGAATAGCTTAAAATGTTTAAACTGACAAGCCTTAAAACACATGAGAATGATAAATTTAGAGGAAGCAGCACTGGCCCGATCATTCAGATAGTTTTAGGGGGGCTGAAGCCTACATAAAAATGGTCTAGATAGAACCACCCCTGTCGCCATATACCATACAACTATACAATTTGCAGAAAGAGAAAGCTGAAAACCATCAGAAGAGCGAAAACAAAAAGCATGATTAGGTGGAGATGGATGACATGTATAGCAGCAAGCGGTAAGGAACATTCTTCTGTTTATGATAACAAAGCCTTGACGTCATATCTGTGTGATAAGTCAGTAAATTGGAGTTAAATCACAGGCTTTGCTTATACCATCTCTGTGATTTGGCCAGGATTTGGAGGGGTTGTATAAAACTTTTCTCAAGGTTTTTGTTTCCTGTGCGCCTTTTTATCCATCTTTCCTGAAGAATGGAGGCTGCGTTGGAGTGTTTTGATAGTGTTTTGGGTAATTTCTAAATCACACAAGGTCCCCAGATAATACTAATCCCGTGCGAATAGGGTTAGCCCTATTCAGATGGAACTATTTTTCCAGGGGGTCATTAGAGAAAATTGTGTTTCACAAGTCCTATTCACACGGGAATTTGCATTATAGATCTATTTATCTCTGTCATTTCATAAATTACATATCTATTTAGACCAGGGTTCCTCAAATCTTGTCCTGGAGGGCCAATGTTCTGCAGAGTTTAGCTCCAACACTAATCAAACACACTTGAGCAAACTCATCAAGGTCTTCAGGATCCTTAGCAAATCACAGACAGTAAGTGACTCTGGAGGGCAGTGGCTCTTCAGGACCAGATTTGAAGAACCCTGATTTAGGCCTTATAAGCACCAACTTTTCTGTGTGTGTGTGTGTGTCTGTGTGTGTGTGTGCTTGTGTGTGTGCGTATGTACAGCATGTATACTTGACAGTCAAGAAGGACGAAGTTAGTGAGCAACATAACGTAAAACACGTAAGTGGTCTTAGTATGTGCTTGCACAAAATCTTCCTTTAACCTGCCTGACACTCTCATGGCAAATTATAAGTATTTTGTGATTTGGTGAGATAAAAATATAGCATTATGGACCTGCAACTCTATTTGCCTCAACTGTTTGTATTTTTATTTTTATTTTTTCTGTACCTGAATTTCTGGCATCAGGACTTCTATTGTGTTTTTAAACTCTGTCATGAATGTGGCACAGTGTCTTATCCTGACATACTTGAGATTGTAAATAAATTATTTCTTACTATTTTATCTTATCAGCTGCTTCATATTTATAGCTATTGTATCACATCCATGGTGACCACTTTAAATCCTAAAAAATACCAATTTATACAGTATGTGTTAGTACAGTATAATAGGTCTAACACTTCACCTCTGGGTTTGTTGTGACTCTAACCCATTACCCCACGTACAATTATAGAAAGTACTCATTTATTTGAGTTACTTCTGTTATCTCCTCTCTCAGTCTGTCATGAAAGAAAAAAAAAAGAAGGTTCTCTCTGCTAAATGTGATAAAATGGATGGAAATGAAGACTTTGCTTGCTAGAAGAGAGCTGCATGCATTTTGCATTAATGAGTCTTATTGTCTCTGTCAGTTCAGGAGAATCTCATTTCTGTCAGAACTCTATATTTGACAGTGGCCCTTTCATATGTGCTCTGCTGACACAAAAAAAGAAAACGTCAGCATTTCAGCACATATTAAGGCACAGCAAGGCTTTAATTATACAAAGGCTGTCTGTACTTCTGTCTTTTGAGTGTGTGTGCGTGTTTCTCAAGAAAGAGAGCTTTGTGCTGATTGGCAGCCTTTCACCAATTGCATCTTTGTAGCTATTAAATCACTGTAAATGAAAACAGGATGCTTTGTCTTTCACACTGTCCGTTTAATGTGACAACTCCTCCTGCATAAATGCTTATTTTTCAGTGATTGGTCCATGTGTATTTTGTCATCCAAAGTTCCATTTGTGGCACAGCAAAGTGTCGTGAATCAACTCTAAGACTGACACTTAAGATTTAGTCCTAGACTTCGCTTAAATTACGACTGAGATGCTTGATAACTAACTTTTAAGCACAGCTTTGAGCCAATAATTTTTTTAGACAAGTCAATTCTTAGCAGCGTTCTTGAGAGTAATTCTCAGAGGCTTGATAAATACGGGCCCTGATCTCCGCTGACATTTAGGGCTGTCGAGGTCATCTCTAGGTGCTGATCCACCATCTGGGCTGGATACGTACTGGATCTGGGTGACTGCAGTGACCATCTGATCTGGATACAGACTGGATCTGGTGGCTACGGGTGACCTCGGAATAAGAAAGAAAGAGACTAATATTAGCGTAGATGCCATTCTTATCATGATGATGCAGCCTAAAAATCTTTTAACGGATTTGAATATTAGAAATGTGTTAGTGTGTTATGTGTAAGCCAGGTTAAAGAGATGGGTCTTTAATCTAGATTTAAACAGACAGAGTGTTTCTGCCTCCCGAACAATGTTAGGTAGGTTATTCCAGAATTTGGGCGCTAAATAGGAAAAAGATCTGCTGCCCGCAGTTGATTTTGATATTCTATGTATTATCAGACGGGTTACAAAAAGACGGGTTTATGATGTACAGTACATAGTTAATAGACTAACATTAGTATACCTTTAGCATTACCCTGGATTTACCATCTGACACTTTGTGAGTTATATAAAGCTGCCAGTGGGCTGCCCATATGGCAAAAACCTCATCCTCCTGGTTCTGGAGAAGCACACTGCCGACATCATTCTATGGCACCCCGACTTGTGAAACATTCACCAGTGATTTCCTTGTCCTCTGGAGATTTCCTGAAATGGGAATCCCAGAGTTTCCCTGACTGCTTCCCTGCAAATCATCTGAATCTCAGCTGTTGGTAGTGAATTCCACCTCCATCGAAAGTCCAGTCGATCAACAGTCTGTAGATACTCCCACTCTCAGGACGTCTTCTGCCCCAAACGAGGCTCTCAGTTACCACCACACAGGCCATGGGACTGCACAAACCTCCTGCCCGGTGAGCCAGTGCCCCGAGGAAAAGCTTACCCACTCTCCCTGCCAGAACAGAAGGCCATGGAGAAGTATGCGGAAGAAGCACCTCAACAGGACTACATTCATCCACATCTGCAGTTTCTTACAACTAGAAGCAGAAGGACAAAGACTTGTGGCTCTGCATTGATTACTGGTACCTTAACAAAATAATAGTCAAATATCGTTACACTCTTCCCCTCTTCCTGGCTGCCTTGGAACTGGTGTGTGTAGCCACTATGTTCACCAAGCATGACCTTCCTTGTGTGTACAATAGCCTGTACAGCATGACTCAACGACCTTTCCATATTCCATGGGTTCATGAATGAGGTGTTCCAGGAATGCGACCATTGCTCTCTACTTCTGGAACCAGACCGAACATTGTCACCACATCGCACTTGTTTTGGCCAAGCTGCTGGAATACTATCTGTAACTCAAGGTGGAGAAGTGCTCATTACATCAGACCTCCGTTCAGTTCCTAGGATACCAGCTCGCAAGGTATCCAGATGGATGATACCTGTCTGCCGTGCTGCTGATTGGTTTGCGATTGTAGCTCTGTGTAGCTTCACTTTTCTGTTGAATCTCTATCTTACTATCACTCTCTGTTATTTAAAGTGATAAAATATAACTTAATTCCCACCATATTTCTGATATTATCTATCAAACTAATCTGATTAATTTGATCGTTCGCTTTTATTCTAAAACCGCAAGCGCAGTGCGCGTGCAGCGCGTTAGCATTCATTAGTCGGTTAGCTTGTCATTTGCATTTCCATTCGTGTTTCTATTCACGTTTATTCACGTTTATTGCTGTTTTCTTTTTTTTCTCTCTCGCTCCGTTTTTTCACAAGTTCATGAAACAACAGTGGTAAGTCAGAATCGACATAAGAAAGAAACAGACTAATATTAGCGTAGATGCCATTCTTCTAACGATGTAGCAAGTACATCAGGTGTTATGGGAAGTGTTCCCGGTTCCGGTTGTACTAATTAATGCAGCCTAAAAATCCTTTAACAGATTGTGTAAGCCAGGTTACATAGATGGGTGTTTGATCTAGATTTAAACTGACAGAGTGTGTCTGCCTCCCGAACAATGTTAGGTAGGTTATTCCAGAGTTTGGGCGCTAAATAGGAAAAGGATCTGCCACCCGCAGTTGATTTTGATATTCTAGGTATTATCCAATTGCCAGAGTTTTGAGAACGTAGTGGATGTGGAGGACTATAATGTAATAAGAGCTCGCTCAAATACTGACGTGCTAAATCATTCAGGGCTTTATAAGTAATAAGCAAGATTTTAAAATCTATACGATGTTTAATAGGTAGCCAGTGCAGTGTTGACAGAACCGGGCTAATATGGTCATACTTCCTGGTTCTAGTAAGAACTATAGCTGCTGCATTTTGAACCAGCTACTTCCTGGTTCTAGTAAGAACTCTAGCTGCTGCATTTTAGTCCAGCTGGAGTTTGTTTATTAAGCGTGCAGAGCAACCACCCAATAAAGCATTACAATAATCTAACCTTGACATCATAAACGCATGGATTAACATTTCTGCATTTGACATTTAGAGCATAGGTCGTAATTTTGATATATTTTTGAGATGTAAAAATGCAGTTTTACAAATGCTAGAAACGTGGCTTTCGAGGGAAAGATTGCTTTCAAATAGCACACCTAGGTTCATAACTGATGACGAAGAATTGACAGAACAGCCATCAAGTCTTAGACAGTGTTCTAGGTTATTACATGCAGAGTTTTTAGGTCCTTAATTAACACCTCTGTTTATTCAGAATTTAGCAGTAAGAAATTACTC
>NW_015542416.1:7354-8503 GCF_001515605.1 Sinocyclocheilus anshuiensis | reverse complement strand
AAAGATCTTGAAAGAGTCATACATGGCTTTGTTTTATCATGTTTGGACTATTGTAACTCCTTGTATATTGGACTACCCCAATCCTCCATGTCACGGCTTCAAATGGATCAAAATGCTGCAGCCAGATTTTGAACAGGGGTTCGTAAACGAGAACACATTACTCCGATTTGAATGTCTCTAAACTGGTTGCCAGTGCGATATAGAGTTGAATTAAAAATTTTGCTGTTTGTTTTGAAGTATTTAAATGGTCTGACACCTTCTTATTTGTCAGATCTTTAACTCAGTAGTTAAGTCATGTTTTTTCCATCTTAAACTTCTGTCAAAAGTTAGATCTTTTGTATCTTTTAAAGATCTTGAAAGATCTTTGTTTTATCACATTTGGACTATTGTAACTCCTTGTATATTGGACTACCCCAATCCTCCATGTCACGGCTTCAAATGGATCAAAATGCTACAGCCAGATTTTTAACAGGGGTTCGTAAACGAGAACACATTACTCCGATTTTAATGTCTCTAAACTGGTTGCCAGTGCGTTATAGAGTTGAATTAAAAATGTTGTTGTTTGTTTTTAAGTCTTTAAATGGTCTGGCACCTTCTTATTTGTCAGATCTTGTAAATGTGAATAGGTCTGCCAGATGTTTGCGATCCTCAGACAATATTACTCTGTCATATCCAAGATCAAGACTGAAGTTGAAAGGTGACCGTGCATTTGCGGTGGCTGGTCCTAGGTTATGGAACAGTCTTCCCTTATCTGTGAGATCCGCATCTTCTGTATATGATTTTAAATCTAAGCTACAGTCTCATCTTTTTATTCTTGTATTTAATTCATTATAATTCTTGGTCTCATTTTAACTTATGTTTTAGTGTATTATATTTAGTATTATTCTTTTTATTTTACCTTTCCTCTTTTATACAGCACAGTGGTCAACTCTTGTTATGCTTATTTGTGCTTTATAAGTAAATAAATTAAATGAAAATGAAATGAGTAATGGCCCTAGTACTGAGCCCTGAGGTACTCCATACTGCACTTGTGATCGATATGATACCTCTTTATTCACTGCTACGAATTGATGGTGTTCAGATAAGTAAGATTTGAACCATGCTAATGCACTTCCATTAATGCCAACAAAGTTTTCTAGTCTATTCAAA
>NW_015542416.1:0-2010 GCF_001515605.1 Sinocyclocheilus anshuiensis | reverse complement strand
TGTTTCATTTATAAAGAATCATTGGTTTGGTGTCATATAATTTCAAGGTTAAAACTTTTGCCAAGATCAACGTTACCTCTCTAAGAGCTTACAAATTATCAAAGAACGTATTTATCCGTGGCCAGGAGAATACATAGTCAATTTGTTAAAATATACTGAGGTCACGGCTTGCTGGACGACCCTTGATTTAAAGTGTAACATAACAAATTTGAAATCGGTTTAATCAGGTGAACTTCGGGATTCAGACCCGAGTCCTATCAAAACCTGAATGAATTAATAATAATTAATTCCCTAAAATTAAGTAATCAAAGTCATTACATAAATGGTGGAGAAAAATAAGCTGGCAGATTTGACTGAGAAATTATTGACACCAAGATAATATTATGAATCTTGTCTATTTTTATCCGGAAAAATAGATAAAAGACAAAAGAAACAGATTTGTTGTGGCACTGGATACTTTTGTTGTGTATCAGAGCGTGTTGAATGAGTGAAAGTGAAACTCGAGTTGTTCTTTAAAGAACTGAACTGCAGAAAAACGTTTTTAATTTTGTCCACCGAGACAAAATAAGTCGCGTCAGAGCGCACAAGAAAGAAACGAGCGTATTCCTCGTTTACTTTCTGTAAAAAGGCCTCAGAGTGTAATTTGTATAAGTGCGTGTTCCACTTCAAAATGCAACTCTGCTATTAATCTCCCCGGTTTGAGGAAATCAGATTAGCTAGCTGATAGTCCTCTGCCATTTAATTCACTAAAAAACTAGTGAACTCGAAACGCGGTGCTCACAGAGTGTCCGAACGCTATTATTACTTTTGGGAGAATTATGAAACCTTGATCAAGTGAAATCGTGGTTAAATCCACGCGTGTTTTTGTCTGTATAAATATGTGCTGATATCATTGACAGTTATTGTATTAATTGCAGTGAATCTGTAGATTAATTCACCTCACTCGGAATGAGTTGAGATTGTTCAGCGCTGTAAGATAAGAATCTAAAGAGGGCTTTTTGGTTGTTCAGTGTGGAATGCGCCTCCATTACCACATGAAAAGCGTGAACTGTGTATAACCATCGACTGTGTGTAGCACAAGCTAGTTATTACAAAGTACGTTGCCATAGTGACACCTGTGACCCGGAAGTTACGAGAAACCTTTTCCGGGGTAACTTTCAGTTCGCCAGCGCCATTTTGAGCTGTTTGTAAACAAATAGCCAAGCATGAGCTAAGCTAACTGAAGCTACTGAGTTTGCATGGAAGCATATGCTAAGCTAGTAGCATCGAAGGCTAGTGGTTAGCACATAGCCTTTGGTGGTTTTAAATTAAAAGTGTTTGAAGTGTTTGAAGTGTTAAAGTGATTTGATTCAGTTACATCTGAACGTTGTCTTTCGCTATTTCACATCCTATCTCTCTCTTCCTTCTCCTCTCATTGAGAAGGAACATTCCCAAACGCGAACGTAATGAACTTGTGTACACAATCATAGTTGAGTTTTAATCACGTTTATTGAAGGTTTTCCCTGGCTTAAAAGCTGTTGTTGTCTTTGTTTTAAAAGTGTATCCTGGTCCTCAGCCTCATTACTTTAATGCTACGTTGTGATTAATTCAGCTATAATATAATTTGTAATTTGAGGGACACCAGTAGATATGATTAATTTGCTATACTTAAGGATTGGAAATCGTTCGTCATAATTCATAATTAACTACAGATTTGAAATTTTAATTTAATTTCACAAATTAATTACAGTTCCAGCTTCCACATAGCAACAATATCTACTGATTAATTTAATTATAAATTGCTCTTATTATCTAGTGACCATAACATTAGAATGTTTAATCATTAACTTATCAATATTGCTCTGAAATTTGAAGTTAATTTCATAATTAATTAAATTATAGATATGAAATTTTAATTTCATTTCATAAATTAATTTCAGTTCCTGCTTCCACATGACAACAATATTTACTGATGAATTTAATTAAAAGTGCTATTATAATTTAAGGACAACAACATTAAAAGTTTAATCT
>NW_015542415.1:473839-484101 GCF_001515605.1 Sinocyclocheilus anshuiensis | reverse complement strand
ACCTGGCAGGGCTGAATGGGCAGGCGAATTCGTGAAATGAAGTTCACAACGCATGTTCGGGAGGAGCCTAATCAACCAGTCCTGCCAATCATCGTTTCGACCGTATATAAGCAGCAGTCATTGTTCCGTCAAAGCGAATATTCTTCCGGCATCCCTCCACCACCCCTTCTCCTCCTTTAAATCCCTTCTCTTTCATCCACACCGTATCATCATAGGGGGGGTTTCTTACTCGGAGCTCAAGCCGAGCCTCGGGTTTCGAGCCTCCTTCACGGACAGCAAGCCAAGTTCGTTTTACCATTACCTGGCAGGGCTGAATGGGCAGGCGAATTCGTGAATTTATATATATCTCTGTTTGTATTAGTCTGAAAGAAGAAAGTCATATACACCTAGGATGGCTTGGGGGCGAGTAAATCATGGGGTAATTTTCATTTTTGGGTGAACTATCCCTTTAAAGTCGAAACTAGTAAGTTTTTTTTGTTTGGACCGATATCTGGCAGCAAATTAGCATCTGAAGAGAAGCTGTTTCCCATGTGAACAGCACCTGCACTACCTTCACAGACCCCTAGGGGTTAAAAACCCTGTGACGTATAGTCTCATTCAGACTATTCAAATTTGTGTCTTCCTGCTTATAAGGAGCAATTCATAATTGCTAAATCCTGTATCCACCATTTTCATAGTCTTTTCCTTCAGGTCTGTTTTTTTTTCTTACTCTGTCTGTGCTTAAAGAGCAGTGAAGCATGGTTGAGATTGACTGAACTGGGTCTGTGAGCTGTGTGTGTGCCAGCATGTGTTTGCACTCGCTAAACAGACTGAAATATCTCTTGATTATCACTCCAGTCAAACCACGGCGGTTGTCTATTTTTTATAATTAGCCTCTCCTGACTCATATTCCCTTAAGACTCAATGCATTGATAAGAACATTAGATCATTTATGCTCGGTACAGCTTGTGTTTGGTGTGTGGTGAAACCTGTTCCAGTCAAACAGCAGCTGTTAGAATCTGTAGAGTTCGATTGTCTTATCTAGTATTCTGTATCGTCCTCAGTGGTTTCCTTTCACTCCCTATCGTTCTGCATTTGGCTCCTTTGATGATAATCTGAATGAGAAAATCCTTGTTGACAATGTAATATGTGTCGCTCCACAGACAGCTGTGTTGATAGTGAGGTCATAAACAATTACTTTTGTTTCTATTTTGTTAGCATTAAAATTGTGAAATTACACTGTGTACTGTAGCTAGAATTAGCAGCATTGCATTAATGCTAAGTATTTCACTTTGGTGAATCCAAGAAAACATTTTTGAGGTCAAAATGTGCATCTTTAATTGCCAGTGGTTTTTACATGACTAGACATAGGAAATGTCTACTAAGAGCAGTAACCTCATGCATACTCTTCATGACCTGCAGAAATTAGCCTGTCTGCCAGCCCCTTAATAGAGTTTGGACATGCTTGCGATTTGATCAGATTACAGTTTCTATGCTGTTAACTTTCAGGAATTATATTGCTCAATTCACTGACTGTGTTACACTTGTGCAATTATGTTACACAGCCACATCCTCTAATTTGTGTTGAAGCAAGTATGTAGCCTTTTGAGCAAACACAATCCAGCCAAGTGACCTTGAAACAAGAATGTTGCATAGTTTAAGTAATGACCGGCTAACGGATTGCCATTATTGCAAAATCAACCCGATTAGGCTTCTAATGTGAAACGGCAGTACAACACAAAACAGCCTAACAAAAAGATGATCACTGCACAAGTATTACAGTTAAAACTGAACTCCTCTGAACTGAAGTCATTTTCACTACAGTCAATAACTGAGATACAAGATGCTGTCAGTGTAACAGAGCGCAACAGTGCCCACCCAATTTTTCAGTGGCTTTGGTTCTGGAAGTATTTTTCCCATAAGGATTTTTTTTTAAAGTCTTTGTATTAAGAGTTAAAGGTGGAGTATGTAATATTGACAGTTGGCGGTTGAAGTGAATACTGCAGTCCAAATTCAAAATATTGTTTCTCCCGCCCCCTCCTCCTCAGACGCGACGCTCCAGCGAGTTGTCAGACTGAGGACACGCAACAGGAATGAGCGCAATTGACAATGGAAGGCGGCGAGTCTTACACTGTGAGTTGATGAGTTGATTTATCCTTGTTTTAATATGCCTCTGGTCATAGAGGATTTTAGATTGATGCCGAGGCTTTTTAGGTAGGGTAAAATCTGTGAATTCTGACCAAGTTCGTTTGCTGGCTTCCATGGCTGCGATACACTGTTTTCTGCTCTCTGGCAACCCGGCACCCAGGGCCGTAGCTGACGTATGCGGGGCCCCAGTACAGGTTGTACCCATGGGCCCTATTTGAAATTGTGTAAGTACAAATAAATAAACAGAACAAAGATACAAATTAAACAATGCTTTTTTTTTTCGGGTTTGTTGTTCAGGTAAAGAAATTGGATAAAAAAAAAAGTAAAATAGCATTGCATAGTCTTCACTGTATAAATTAAATTAGATTAATCCTTGTTAAAGCTACAAAAGTTATTCAAGTTATTCAGGAGCAGTTAGTGATTCTCTCTTTTTCTTGGATTAACATTGACAGCAGCTAGTAAATTAGGCACAGTCACTTTAAGACAAAATGCATGGATCCAATATAATGATACACATATTTCTCAAGTGTTTATGTTCTCTTAAGACATAACAGACATTTTTCGAGGATACTCACACCAAGACGGGTATTTTGACAATTTTGCATGTATTTGTCCGTTCAAGCGCAAAAGAGAACTCAATTTGGTGTTCGCGGGCTATGAGACGTGGCACTGTGTGTGTTTTGCGCACAGAACACAGTGCACGAGTACTGAATTAAGTTCTTTCGCTTCTTGAGCTTGAAAGCTTTAAAATCACTTGAATGTTTAAACTGGCAAAGCTTAAAAACATGTGCGAATGATAAGCTTTCAAGACAATGCGCAGCAGTAAACCGATCAGGCAATCCATCGACTGTCCCGAGTGTTTTTCACACTGGCCTTTAAAATCGCCGGGGGCCCCCCGACAGCCATGGGCCCCTATAGTCGTCACCACCTTTCACCCCACTAGCTACGGCCCTGCCGGCACCTATTGGTTAAACTGGCAGTGGGTGGAATCACACAGACATAACCAGGCATTCTGACATGGAATGCACATGTTCAAAGTAGAATAACTGGCTTTAGTGTTGTTTTTCGGAGAAACAAGTATGTGAACTTGGCATGTTTCCTAAATATCTGTGAATATATTATGGTGTTTTTATGCTTTAGTACAGTCAAAAAATTACACACAGCACCTTTAAGCCATGAATCAAACCAAACAGCTACAAGGTGAATCACATTACAAACTTTAATAGCTTGCATGCAATCACGGGATTCTGATGACGTGCGAAATTCAGATGGAGGGCAGGAAGTGAAAAGCAGAATGGATGAGATGGAGGAAAGTCTGTACTATTACAAGAGAAAGGTATAAACAGAAAATCACAACATATGTTGGACGTGATCCTTATGTTATGAAGAGGAGCAATTTTTCAACTAAATTGAAATACTTGCCTGCCATCGAGGCGGTGGATCTAAGCTAAGCAACTAACCCTGATTGCAAACAAGCTATTTCGAAAGTGAATGCCCCATTTATATGAGGGATGTATGTCACTCCTGAAACTTTGCTGCATGTACAGGGTATGTGGTCGTTGGTCCTGTTAGCAGCAGGTAAAACAAAAATGTATTCAAATTCTGAATTGATTAATTTATAGCCTACAAGCAAGCAAATAGCGCTTCCATATAATAACTAAAAAGCTGTCGCTCACTTCAATTTATCGCAATCTCACAATGTTCCATTATAATCAGTGAAGCTCTCTAAACTGCACATATTATCTTATTTGCATTGTGTCTACATGTGGCATTTAGCATTGAGTGAATTCTGACTGTCTCATGCTGAATGCGTGAGAGTTGGCAGCCCTGTATCTATTTATATATTTCTTTATTAATATCTTAATATATTATTATATCTTATATTAACCATTTGCACACATAAGCATTATCTGACTCAGCTTCTCACGACCATAGACACAGGTTTACAAGCCACTTTTTCCTGCGTTTTTCAGTCTATTTCTTGCCTTTCCCCCCTTATGAACAGCACATTTTTGTACACGATAAATGCTCCTTGTGGTTTCTTGGTTTGACTGATTTGAGTATCCATCAATAATGCAAAACATAGGCATTTTGAGTTTCTGCTCGCGATTCCTATATAGAAAAATCACTTCCTGCCCTCCATCTGCATTTTGCGCCACAGCAGTGACGTCATGTGCAAACAACCTATTTAAAGCAAAAAAGTATTTGAAAATCTGTACCAGATTATCAACATCCCACTTGCAAACACATCAAAGACTGAGACCCAGGGAAAGACAGGACTTCTGGGAAAATAGGACGACCAACTAAATGCACACACCCTCCGCCAGATTCCTCAAGCATTTATTACTGGAAAAAAAATCCCAATGGAGAAAACTAATCTGCCAATAAAAGCATAATTTAATAGGTGCACATAGAAATATAAGTATTACATAGCACCACAACCTGAAGGTAACAATTTGTGAAATATATGATTAACCCATGTAGAAGAAAGAAAATGAAGTGATTCTTAACTAAAATGCACTATTGTTCTTTTTTTTTAAAAAACAAGTCTCTTATGCTCATCAAAGCTGCATTGATTTGATTAAAATACAGTTAAAGCAGTAATACTGTAAATATTTTTACATTGTGAAATATATTGTTACATTCTTTGAAGAACAGCAAGATCAAAAGGACAGAATTTATTCACAGAATTTAAAATCTGACAAAAAGAGAAAGATACATGACTGTGTACTAAACAGCTTTAATGAGAGAAGAACTACAATCCCATGACGTATTGTGAATTACATAATCAAATTAAAAATGAAGTATAAAAAAAATATTTAAGTAGTTTGAGAGCGTAGGGAGACTGACTATTACACCATTTGCATTGCTTTTAATTTTTATTAAAAAAATAATTAATTTTAATCCAAGTCCTGCCCAATGTTATTCTCCAAACAATGTGATATTTGAAGAGTGTGAAAACAAATATAGTGAATCTATCTATGTAGGACATGCTATACATTATGTGCCAAAACAAACGGTTAAATATAAACATTAATAACCATAAATATTAAAACTTACTGCTTCACTAAATTTAAAAAAGAATAAAACAAAGGCATAGATTAAATATAACTGGTACTGAAACATATTTTTCTGAATATATTGTATTACCTTGTATTACATCCATTAACACCCTTTAGTTCTCTTTACTGTTACTGCTTTCATAAAAATACAATTACTTGTGTTACTGTACGTGTAGAATTTTAAACCTACGTTTAATGTCTAACAAGAAATGTTTTAGCAAAATGTATTGAAATTATTGTGCCCTTATTCTGTTGTGCTCTGTCTGTTTGACACGCATATGTGTGCTGACACTTGTGAAGTCTGTGAAGTTTACAGAGACTTGCTAGCTTTCAGAACCAGCCATCAATTCACCTTAACGGACCATAACTACTGCACTCTGTGCGAGACTGAATTATGCTGTAGAAGTAAAGAATAGAATGTAGCGGGCAGAATGTACTCTTAAATTATTTCAGACCACTGATGACACACAGCGCTGTTCCAGTTTAACACTATTAAGTGCTGCGTAATGAAGACAGGATGTACTTCATAAACCAAACATCACAAACCATAAAGTGTTTAACAACAGGGCATTTCATAAACACACCCTCATAAAAACTAAACATGCAGTCATTCAGAAACTGCTGCCCCAAGTTATGTCCATTTCTACTCGGCGTCACTAATGAATCAGACATAATAAAGCTCAAATACACAAACTGTGATGAAAACGCACATATACACAACTGCTAGACCCTGAAATACACACACTCATATCATTCTCCCAGCAAACACACCCTAGGTCTGGCGGGATGCATGACATGCGTGCTTGTTTTTCTTTCCAGCTGCTTCCTTTTCCAGCTGCTTTCAGCACAGCAACTAATCACCACCAGATGTGATGGAGCGAGGCAGAGACACAGAGGGAGAGAGAGGTTGAGGAGCATGTGTGTTTGTGACAGATTGGATGCAGAAAAAAATTGAGAGGAAGATACAGACAAGAGAATGACAGAGGAGGAAGGAAGCGAAGTGGGACGGTAGAAATGCTCTCTTGTTCATCTAAAAGAGACAGAGACTGAAAAGATTGGAGGATTGTGAAGAATAAAACGAGGAATATGTTTACATACATGTTACATGTTAAAAGTTTGAGTCTGAAGTTGTCAGGGATTCATCACAGTCACTGCAGTCACCAGCCAGGATAATCACCCGATCACAGTCACCTGAGTTCTGATCACCCGCACCTGCTGTCACCAATCAAGCCACACTACAAATACACACACATCACAGTCACTCACTGTCCGGTCTACCGTTCACTCCTATGGACTGTTCTGGACTCTCTATACGATATTCTCCTAGAAAGACTTACCTTCTGGTTCTCCCGCGATCCTCCAACGACTCCTTGGAAGCTGTTCCACGATCTCCCACGAAACCGACATCAGACACTCACCCTCAGAACTCAGATAAGAACCCTGGAATCATTCACTCTGTTGACACTCACCTGCCTTAACCTAACCCGTTCCACTCATCCTCCTCTTGCCTTCAGACCTGCCCCGTCAGACCCCCACGTCCTGCGGTGAGTACCCTCCAACTAGACCCTGTCGTTTCCACGTTGTCAATGCTATCGGTACAACTACTTACCCCAGAATGTTCTGTTTCAGTCCTTGCCCTCGTCAATTTCATATCCCAGGACCTATTGAATCGTCTCCATCTGCCCCGGAAACGTCATGCCCAGGAGCTCCGAGTCGAGACCATCCAGGGAAAACCGCTAGGACGGGGGTGGGTGAAATATCGAGCACTGACACTAAGGCTCAAGATTGGCACTGCATCAGACGCTCACCCTCAGAACTCAGATAAGAACCCTGGAATCATTCACTCTGTTGACACTCACCTGCCTTAACCTAACCTGTTCCACTCATCCTCCTCTTGTATCAATAAACCATCCTGTCTTTCACTTAACCGTTGTGTCTGGCCTTGCTTTATGACAGAAGTTGGGCTGAATCAATAATTCATCCTTTTAAAAGGTTGTTTAATCTGATGTGTGCATAGGATGGCTTGATGCTGAGTAAACCATGGGGTAATTTTCATTTTTGGGCGAACTATCCCTTTAAGGTTTGGAAAGAATTCTTAGTGGGTATCACTTACTGTGTGGTCTAGTGTTATATTGGGAAGCCATCTCATTATGCTGTGTGGGCATTCATTTTAACATGCCAATTGTAATGCCAAGACCAGGGATAGTTGCCGCCTTGTGCCTCCTGCTGTCCTTCTGAATACCAACATGTAGATCCATGTTTGGCCACCAGATGGCATTTAGTTATTAAGGAGGTTGGTTAATATTATGCTCCCTGTTTAATTAGATATTACTATTAGCACTGCTAATTATCAACATCCCACTTGCAAACACATCAAAGACTGAGACCCAGGGAAAGCCAGGACTTCTGGGAAAATAGGACGACCAACTAAATGCACACACCCACCGCCAGATTCCTCAAGCATTTATTACTGGAAAAAAAATCCCAATGGAGAAAACTAATCTGCCAATAAAAGCATCATTTAATAGGTGCACATAGAAATATAAGTATTACATAGCACCACAACCTGAAGGTAACAATTTGTGAAAAATATGCTTAACCCATGTAGGAGAAAGAAAATGAAGTGATTCTAAAGTGTGAAGTGAACTAAAATGCACTATTTTTTTTTTTTAAACAAGTCTCTTATGCTCATCAAAGCTGCATTGATTTGATTAAAATACAGTTAAAGCAGTAATACTGTAAATATTTTTACATTGTGAAATATATTGTTACATTCTTTGAAGAACAGCAAGATCAAAAGGACAGAATTGATTTGAAATAGAATTTTTTTGCAACATTATAAAAGTCTTTACTGACTCTTTTGATCAATTTAATGCATCTTTGCTGAATGAAAAAAATCTTACTGACCACAAACATTTCAAAGATAGCGAATATATTAGAAACTAAAACAACTTTTTGATATATGGCAATGAAAATGAACAGTGAAATTCAATTCAATCTAGATTGAGTCAGCAAAACCATATATAAGAAATCTTTGTCATGGGATGAACTGACAGAATAAGGCCATAGTCAATATAGAAAATCAAATGATGTAACCTTGATTAGAGTGCACACTTACTGTACAGTATGCAGTATGGGCCAAGCTTTCTCATTACAGCACAGCAGACATTTCTCAAATTAGAGAGGGAGGGAACCAACTAAAGAAAATTAACTACAGAAATATGAAACTCAGTTTACTGACAGATTATGGGTGTATAAAATATAAAATTACTCTATATTTATAGTTTATGTTCTCAAAAAATATAGTCCTTACTTACTCATTTTCTGCTAAAACCTCAGGGATTGCCAAGATGAGATGGAAATTAATCTTTCAGGTCTTCCCCAAAAAGTGTCTCTTTCTCTCTGCACTCTCTCTACTAAATGTGTTAAATGCATTTGCAAGAGAACAGAGACAGAGCAGCTTCCTTTTGGATGCATTACACCACTACATATTTCTTCACCTTCATAATCATCTTTATCTCATTCTTTTAAAATTAATGATATAGAAACATGTGCTGAACAATATAATGTGTGAGTGTCTGAATACTGGGTTTCACATACTTTTAAAACTCTATTATTTTCTCATATGCAGCACATTCAGAATTGGTTGATATAAAAAAATTAATAGAATAGTTTGAGTACTCTTGAGTTTTTTTTTTTTTTTACTGAGATATTCAGTGAATTTGTGGCTAAAAATATTATGCACAACAATCACTGTACAATTTGCAAGTTAATAATCAGTAATAACAAGTAACAAATTAGTAATAATTATTATTTACAAGTCCTTTGGTAATAATGGATCATATTTTAATCCTAATCTGTTGTCTGTACCAATCCTCTGTCTGTACCTAGTCCTCTGAAGGCTGGCATGGCCTTGTCACAAACACTACCTCAATCTGTGCCCAGTTACTCTATGAATAATTTAAAATCATTTTGTCAGGGACAGGATGGCTGCCAGCTCAGCTAGGCCAGGGCAGTTTGAGCAGCCGGCACCATGACAACAGCCCCCTCAGCCAATCAAAGACAGAAACAGAGCTGCCCCAGATCCACAATTCCCACACTATGGTTGGACAGTGGTAAAAGAAGAGGAAGAGGAATGAGAGCTGGATATTCAGCTATCAAAAGAAACTTCAGTGTCATCACACAATTGCAGTTAAAACGGACTCTCAGTATTAGAGACCAAAAAGTCAAAATGCTATATACAAACACTCTCTGTAGAGATTATTTTAAAGCAACATTCATTTTAAAGCAAAATTTGGTAACACTTTAGAATAATGGTCCGTTGTTAACAAGTAACTATGCAGGAAGTAATAGGTAGTACTACATTAACACTTAACTTAATACTATTAACTAATAGAGAAGCGAGATTAACTAAGCAGTAAGTAGTAGCAAATTTAGGACAAAGGTAGTTCCTTATTAGATATTTGATAATTACTAAATAAAAATATCCTCATTGAGAACTACTTGTGAACTATGACCAGTTAATAAAGAATAACCAATTAATTACTAACCACAACAGTAACGTCTTAAAAGTGAACAATTGGGTTCTTTGTGGAAACTAATTTATGAATATGATATCCCCCAAATAAGTCGGCTACAGGTTGAAATTGTGACTACTACTCTTACCAAAGGATGGATGTTCTCTGTTTATTTCAAACAAAAACATAAAATAATAATAAAAATAATTCATTTAAAAATGTTAATAATTAAGAAGTGATGCTGACAAGCTCATGATTGAATTAGTTCACAATTATGATCTCTGCTTCGTGTCAGTTCAGTATCAATGTATCCCACTCCAAAAGACCTACTGGTAAAATATCACTAGTGCTTCACACAAATGCATGACTGTACAGTATGTCAGATATACAATATGGTAAATAACTTATTAATTTACTTGCACTTCCTGCATAGTTACTTGTTAACAACAGACCATTATTCTAAAGTGTTACCCAAAATTTGAAAGCAACTTTATGTAATTTTTTTTAACCTTAAAATAGCAGTTTAAAGGGGTCATATGATGCGATTTCAAGTTTT
>NW_015542415.1:473369-473616 GCF_001515605.1 Sinocyclocheilus anshuiensis | reverse complement strand
GCCTCGTTCTAACACACCCCCACATGTCTACGTCACTATGTGGAAATATTAGCATAATGCCGCCCAAATGTGCACGCAAAGAAAGAAGGCGTGGTTTCAGGAACAGCAGTAGGGTTGATGCAACCATGTCAGGGAGACGCTGTGCACTTTATTTGGCCTTCCGCAAGTAGATGCGATTAGGAATCATTGGTTAAGATTTATTTACAACAGAACAGCACAACCCAGATGTTCGAATTTGTGCAACGCA
>NW_015542415.1:472688-473313 GCF_001515605.1 Sinocyclocheilus anshuiensis | reverse complement strand
TCCGACGCGTGCTTGTGGTGTTCGGCCAATCACAATGCACTGGGTCAGCTGGCCAATCGGAGCAGACTGCGCTTGTCAAAGGAGGGGGCTTTGTTGAAAACGACGTGTTTGAGAGAGGCGGGGCTCTCTCTCATGCACACGCACACACACACACAAACACACACACACACACGACGCGATACTCTACACGGCACAAAACTTCGCATTTGAACAGTCAATAGCAAATACTTAAATTATTAAGAAAACAGTAGCTGAAGGCCAAATAAAGTGCTTTTGCTTTCGCACTGAAACACACAGCGTCTCCCTGACAGGGCTGCATCAACACTACTGCGGTTCCTGAAACCTTCTTTCTTTGCTTTTACTTTTACTTTTACTCTTAGTCATTTAGCAGACGCTTTTATCTAAAGCGACTTACAAATAAGAAAAAGTAATTAAAACTAAAAGCTAAAACTCTATAAATACTATATACACTGAACAAAATTATAAACGCAACACTTTTGTTTTTGCCCTCATTTTTCATGAGCTGAACTCAAAGATCTAAGACTTTTTCTATGTACACAAAAGGCCTATTTCTCTCAAATATTGTTCACAAATCTGTCTAAATCTGTGTTAGTGAGCACTTCTC
>NW_015542415.1:465136-472625 GCF_001515605.1 Sinocyclocheilus anshuiensis | reverse complement strand
ATGTTCTTTTTCAAAGATTTTACAAGGCTTTTTTTGCTATTTTTTGTATTCAGTCATATTTTGAATAATACTCATACTCATTCACTACTCATAGTCATTCAGTTTTCATCTATTAATTCATAAATCAAACATTTTCTAATAAACAAAAATATGATTGCAGCCATTTAAAATGAATTTAAATGTAGCAGTTAGTTTGAGCTCTTTTGCTTCTTTCTGAAGTAGTTTGCATTTGGCCAGACACTGAACTCGGCTGAACTCTGCCTCACATGCTGCTGGACTGAAGCACCTCTATTAGGCCTCTACTGTACAGACAGATCTCACATTAATCTGGAGTTCAGTTCAGGCCTGAGGTGAGCGCAGCTGCTACTCTCTTCTGTACATCACACACATGTCAGACATGTGCCTATTTCAGGACATAAATCATACAATTAGTATATAATTTATTACAGTTATAGAATTTGGCTTTGTAGGGGGAAAAAAACAAGATTTGTAGGATCACCTGAAGGCCTTGTCAGTGTATCTGTTAAAAGTGAATAAATAAAGTTTTAACATGCAAGAACCTGTGGCATGTCTCATAGACAGCGTTCAGGAGAACAGATACATCAACCTCAGCTCTAAAAAATATTTATATGTCAGATTTTATCATGGTGTCAGCTGATATAAACTGTCATGTCATATGTCATAACATGTTTGTATCACACTGGTGTAGTCAACACACCCAGGGCAGAATTTCTATTTTCACTTCAGTTCGCTTTGCTTCTTCAGTGACAGCAGATGACAAGAAGGATACAATTACAGGCATCCATAACATCAAAAACACAGTCTCTTCTCTTTAATTCTCTTACTCTCTTGATCTGTTTGAACTATGAACTTTTCTACTTTTTCTCTGCACTGATTTTTTTCCTTTATCTGTCAGTAATGGATCAACCATCATTTTGGAAAGAAAAAATGCCAATAAGAGATATACAAGGGTCCTAAAATGCATTAGGACTCTTAAAATTATTTAAAAATGATATTAAAATTCATAATAAATATGATTTTATTCTAATAATAATTGTAATAGCTTATATCTTATTAATTAATATATATTATATTATTTATAGTTATACAATATGTATCTGTGTCTATAATAGATATTAATTTATTCTTTAGTCAGTGGGGTAGTTCACATTTTCTTTGTTTAAGTGTAAATGTATAAATAAGATGATTGTATATAAAATAAGTTCTTTTGTGATTGGTTATAATTTTTGCACAAATATTACAAATATATTAATCAAAATGTTTCTAGTTTCAGCATGTCCATATGTCAATGATCACAATAATATTACTGGTACATTATATGTACAACAACTAGTGTAAAAGTTCAAAATATTCTATTTACACTAAACGAATAGCTTCAATTAAAATGCTAGCAGAAAGCAGTCCTACTGTATCAGCTTTGTACCTTTTTTTCTGAGTGCTATTGAATAATTTGACCATGAGAATGCCATGATTATGCTGTTTGTATCTATGAGATTAACTACAGAATATCTGGAACAGGATGCAGTTTTGTGCTGGTTTAAGACATTCCTGTCACTCCTGAGTGGTTCCATCACATCATGTGAGCATGTGTACATCGGCAGAGAGCATGACCCTGAGTGCTGTCTGTCTCTGCCCAGAGGCTTTGGGATGCATTACCATGGGAAGCTCAGCGGAGCACACCAGTTCAAATCATTACACACACAGGTCACCCAAAGACAGTGAGAAAATAACAGAGAACAGAAAGTGTTCAGAGGAGTGCGAAGACAGAAACTGTGTCACTGTTTCATGCCAATGAATGATGCTATAAATGATTGCTGACAAGTTTTTAATCAAGATTTTCTTTGATGTCTGAAGACTCAAAGATTAAAAACATGAATATAACAAATGAGCACAGTGCAAATGTCTTGTTTCTGTCAGTGAAGTTCTTATTACTTCAGTTTGGCTTTCAGACATGACAAATATACAAATATAACGATCCCCATTAAGCCTGGCAGCAAGACTGTGTGTGAGAAGTGAGAACAGAAATTGGGCATGCTGATTATAGGAGGATGTGCACTAGATTAGACACTTTAGGCCAAAAAGTAGAAATAATATGATTAACAAATACCATTCAAATATTTGGGATGAAGTTTTTTCTGCCTCTAATTGAATATGCATAATAAAAACAGTAATATTGTGAAATATTATTACAATTTAAAAGAACTATTTTTTATTTGAATATATTTTAAAATGTAATTTATTCCTGTGATGCAAAGCTGAATTTTCAGTATCATTACTCCAGTCTTCAGTGTCATGTGATCCTTCAGAAATCATTCTAATATGCTGATTTGATGCTCAAGAAACATTTCTTAATATTATCAATGTTGAAAATAGTTGTTCTTTAAAACTTTTTTTTGGAAAGCATGATACATCTTTTCAGGATTCATTAATGAACAAAGTTCAAAAGAACATTGATTTGAAATAGTAATCTTTTGTAACATAAATATTCCCTCACTTGTCTTTGTAAAAATACATTTTTGAACAATAGAAGGCTATATATGCAAAAAAGAGAAAAAAAAAGGCCACACTAACCATATGCTTTGCCTTCGAGCCTTTCGTTCATTCCCTCTCACAGTTTCACACAGATTTCAGCAGTGTAAGCAGCGCTGCTCTGTGAGTGATGTTCTTAGAGATCTTCTTTCTGCTGCACTCCGAAGAGCTGCTACGGTTTCAAACGCAGGTCATGTGACCGCAATACAAGAGCAGAGGCTCGCTGGGAATGAATCTCCCCAGTCCAGCTGTGCTTCAGACATAAAAGACAATAATGTATCATCTCAGAAATATTACTTTTGCAGATTTAATGAAAATGAATAGCCTTGAAGACAACAAAGCAGCACTTACACACATATCTGGGTCAATGGTTGATTTGGAGGTTTCTGGGAGAAAACATAAGTCGCAGTTCAGAGGCATCCAAAGTAATGTGATGTATCTGTTGACAATCACTCTAAATCACTTGGTGATACAGTTGCATTAGAAAGATGACAGATTGAAAGAAGAGAGACAGAGCGAGACTGCATAAGATCATAAAGTGGTTCAAATGTCTTGAAAACTTGTTTCAGTCTCTCTTCCTCTCTATGGATTGTATTTTTGGAAACAAAACAACTCATTAAAAACAGGAACACACAAATTTGTTTTCAAGAGTGGCAGTCTGAGACTGAGAGAGTCGCACTGTTCATCCTGCAAACAGAAGGCGGCACTTTAATTTCAGTCTAATTCATAGAATTCATGATCTTACAATGACATAAAAGCAGTTCTTGCGAAGGTTTCAAGACATTGCTCTGAGGCTTTTGAGCAAGAGAAAACTGAATTTTCGGATAGAAAACAAAGATATGATATCAGTCATGATATTATCATGCTTAAAGGATGCAAGAGTGATAACAGAATAACATGCTGACAAAGGTTTGGGGTTGGTAAGATCTTTTTATGTTTTTGAAAGACGCCTCTGCTCACCAAGGCTGCATTTGTTTGATCAAAAATACAGTAAAAACAATAATTATAAATGTTATTACTGTTGTTTGTTTGTTTGTCTTTTTAATGCAGACTTTCTGAAGAAAAGAATTAAATGCTAAATTCACAGAGGCCATAAAACATGAGAGTGAGAGGAAGAGAGTAACTTAAGCTGATGGCTTGATTATGCACATTAAATATATTAAGGCTTGATTATGCATATTGTTAAATGTAACATTACCCTTTTACACATAATTGTAACATTAGAAGCATTTAAATAAACAGTCACATATATTTGCATATTCAAGAGTTCGTTTTACTAATAAGGCATTGAATGCATTCTAATTGGTGGTTTATTATGACAATATGAATGCTAAATGTTTAACAGCTTCAAGCAAGAGGCAATCAAGAAAACATCAAATCATAAATATGCAGAAATCAATCTCCCCTACCCCAATGAATAAAACAAAACACAATCCAATATTAGCATACTACCAGCTGTGAGACACACTTAGACGCCACATTACCACACCATCAGCACAGACTACAAACATGGGCTCCATCCAGACAGAAATAATTACCATAATATTCATTCATGAGGAATGACGGCACATCTTACATCTAGGGATAATAAAGTGCCATTTATCATTCCTTCCCATGACCTTGGCTGATTTGTATGGCACAAGTTTGAGGTCACGGCATCTGAATCTTATTCAGATTGCAATAAAAGGTCAAAGCTGTAGTCTATTTCATGCTTCATATATTATATCATTATGATTTACAGCATCCCTGCAGCATAACAATGCTTTGCAAACCCAAGATTTCAGGTCCTTTGTCTGACCATCTACAAAAACGCTATCCATTTTAAATGAATAAATCAATTATTTATCATATCATTCATTTTTAATGATTAAACGGTGTCTTCTACTCAGTAGGTCAATCATTATGTACATTGTTTGTAACTGCTTTAAAGGTACAATCCGCTGAACTGGATACTAAAGTGTACACTAGATGTACTGTCAAGCTCCAATCAATCAATCAATCAATCAATCAATCAATCAATCTGTAGTCTATTTCATGCTTCATATATTATATCATTATGATTTACAGCATCCCTGCAGCATAACAATGCTTTGCAAACCCAAGATTTCAGGTCCTTTGTCTGACCATCTACAAAAACGCTATCCATTTTAAATGAATAAATCAATTATTTATCATATCATTCATTTTTAATGATTAAACGGTGTCTTCTACTCAGTAGGTCAATCATTATGTACATTGTTTGTAACTGCTTTAAAGGTACAATCCGCTGAACTGGATACTAAAGTGTACACTAGATGTACTGTCAAGCTCCAATCAATCAATCAATCAATCAATCAATCAATCAATCAATCAAATTTCCTTCAAATGAAAAACTACAAATGCTTCTGTATAGTGACATTTATACACTAAATTGTGTAAGTGCACTTTGTAGTAAAATGTATACACTAAATTGTGTATCTCGTTTGAGATACTACTTCAAAGTTTCTAATAATCCTTAAGACCTTTATTTGATTTTGGTTGTGTTTCATTAAGGTTGGAGCTAAACTTCGCAGGAAGGTTGCCCTCCAGGAGCAGGTCTGGACACCCCTGAACTATACCACAGCTTTAGTTTAGGAACAAGCCAAGCAATTAAATGTAGTTTTGTGTATTTTTGCGACTTTGGAGTCCCCTACACTTAAGTGACTGGAATGCACTGTTGTAAATATATCACTGTTGTAAGTACGGTAAATAGCTGTACACGTGCATTTGTTGCTGCCTTAAAGTAATCCACCCTTTTCACTGAATTTTGTACCTGCTCTCCAGACTGACATTCTCCCAGAACAGTCGTTTGGAGGGAGCGTGGAAAAGAAAGAGAAGCCATGAGTAGATGGTTTCTTTTTGGCTAAGGTCTTCGTTTTGGGTAATATCTGTCTGTTTGCTATTGCTCAACTAGAAGTGTGTCTTTAAATCCAGACACAGGTGTAGACAGGCAGCCAGACTGAACTATGCTGATTCTAGAATTCTGCAGTCAGAGCAGTGCAAGATAACACACAGAAACATGACGCAAGTTGAAAACGGGCCTCTAGAACGCTGGCTGAAAGGTGGCACACGTCATTGCAGAGGCCAGACAGTTGTGTGTGAGAAGGTGTAGAGGAACAAAGCATCTTATTGCAGGGTGGGCTGTAGAAATACACTCTTTAGTGCATTTCATTTAGAGATTCTCTAGTAGAATGATTAAAGCGACACTATACCCAAAAATGAAAATTCTCTCATCATTTATTCACCCTCAAATCGTCCCAGATGTGTATGACTGTCTTTCTTCATATGACCACAAATAAAGAGGAAAGTGGAAAAAGTTGGTGAAAAATCTACACATAAACTGACCACTGGCTCTTTATTTATTTTTTAACTGTCACAGAATGGAACGCACAGAATTGTGGGATATCAAAGGCAGTGAAGAATACGTTTATGCTGCCTTTAAAAAGCGCTCAGATAAAGGCATCTCAGGAGACAGGAAGTGAAGATAACACTGGATTCAGACATGCCTTGATGCCTTCCTACCTTGGAATGCATCCTCTGGAGGCAGTATATTTCACCTTTCAGACGCAGCCCATATCACTTCTTGCACACTAACGTCACGCTTCACAACATTGACGTAGCATTTCACAACGCTCTCATTAACCCACACATGACTGTTGGCCAATGGTTTATAGTTAAAAATACTAGTATTGCAAACTTTTTCGTAGTACACACCTATCATTTCACCTCAGAAGACAATGATTCATCAACTGGCGTTGTATGGATTTTCGTCACGTTTTTAAACATTTAGATTTGGAGGTCATATATACTTACTTTATATGGACTCACAGAGATTAATTCTTTTTCTTAAAAATCTTTCAGTGTGTTCTTCCCAAAGAAAATAAGTCATATACATCTGACATGGCCGGACTTACCATTGGGCTTGAATGGGCTGTAGCCCAGGGGCCCCGCCTTGTAGGGGGTCCCGCCTTAACCCGTTTACATTTGTTCAGTTATGTCGTGCCAGTCAGAAATTATGTAGGTTACATTAAGTTTTAATACAATGTAGGTTAGATGAGTTAAAAAACTCATCAATCATTTGAAAACAGTGTGAGTGGTTCAGCTGTACCGCGTCTTCTCGCTCTCACTCTCACAAAATTGCTTCACATCAGTGCATCTCATCTGTACTAAGAGAGCTGCTGCACACCGCGATACAATACTTTCGCTCAGCTGACAGGACTGTCACTTGCCTAATCGGGTCAGAGTTGCATCATCACAAAAGTTTATCATCTGCACGTCTTTTTAAACCATTCGGTACTTGCGCGCTCCAAACTAGTTTTCTGGGCGCTCACGGTCACATCCAAAGCGCCGAGCACACGAAGCCGCCTCACAAACACCTCAAGAAAAAGTTTTTGTTTTCATTGTTTCTGACTCAAGTAACCTTGCATTTTAATAAATAATGTTACATAAAGACAATTAAACGGTCAGTAATAAATGAACAAGTTACTAGCAATAGCACAAGGATACAAATGAAACAAACTGTGTTTTAACTTTTTCAGGTTGGCTTGCCTAAAACTAACAGTAGCTTCTACTATTCAGGAACCAAATACTATGATGTATAAAGTCATAGATATAGATTATATTTATATATTAATCCATATTAAATATGAAAAAGTTATTTAGTCAAGAGCAGATTTGAGCAGAGTGATTTTTTTTCTTTTGTTCTTTAACACAGACTGACAGACAGCAGGTATAAAAGCTGCTGTCACTTTCATACCAAATGTTAATGTTAACAATGTTAATTAATTAGGCCTATTGGTTATTGTTAATTAATGTGAAAAACAAAAGACAAAATCACTCACTGCTCTTGACTGAATAACTTTTGTAACTTTAATTTTAAGAATTAATCTGTTTAATTTACAGTGAATTTACTGTTTTTAAT
>NW_015542415.1:464664-465086 GCF_001515605.1 Sinocyclocheilus anshuiensis | reverse complement strand
CAGAATATCAGATTAAGTCAATCATTTGAAAACAGCGTGAGTGGTTCAGCTGTACCGCGTCTTCTCGCTCTCACTCTCACTCTCTCAAAATTGCTTCACATCAGCGCATCTCGTCTGCACTAAGAGAGCTGCTGCACCCCGCGATACAATACTTTCGCTCAGCTGACAGGACTGTCACTTGCCTAATCGGGTCAGAGTTGCATCATCACAAAAGTTTATCATCTGCACGTCTTTTTAAACCATTCGGTACTTGCGCGCTCCAAACTAGTTTTCTGGGCGCTCACGGTCACATCCAAAGCGCCGAGCACACGAAGCCGCCTCACAAACACCTCAAGAAAAAGTTTTTGTTTTCATTGTTTCTGACTCAAGTAACCTTGCATTTTAATAAATAATGTTACATAAAGACAATTAAACGGTCAGTA
>NW_015542415.1:440007-464559 GCF_001515605.1 Sinocyclocheilus anshuiensis | reverse complement strand
GTCCTGAGTTTAATTTATAATACTGGCTAAGCAAATTACAATATACTTAACATTCTGGCATTCAGTTATGTGATTATGTAGCCTAACTTATGTTCTCTGCATGAAGTAACGTCTGGCACAGTCGCAGCCTATGCTTATTAAAAAGCAAACAAATAGCATTAATAATCATTAATTTTCCTTAGCATATGCTATGATAAATCTGAACATTTGTGTAAAATAATGGAGCATTAGGTCATGAATATTGCCTTAAAAGTAATTGAAATGTATTGGTTGAAAGAACCCTGCATTTAATGAGTGAATGCCTACGACATAGGAGTTAGCCTATCACACAAACTAGAGTCCTGTTTTTCCGAATTTTTGTTTCTCAGCATTACACGGACCAGTAAATGGTTCAAACAGGCTATAAGTACAGTTGTTTACCAAGTTAAATGAATTAGCATTTTAAACGAATCGGTTGATTTAAGGATTCAACTCACTCATTAAGACAGTCACTTGCTGCCACCTACTGGCGGTTGTAGTTTCATATTTTAAAAAGTAGCTCATTATTTCATTTTTGCAATCATTTAATATTTCTACATTCAAATGTTGTATTTAAACCTAACATAACTTATGCAAAATCCATCTATGGATTTTGTTTATAGTGATTTAACTTGATTGTTAATAGCCAGCATGTTTTTTTATTCAGATTGAATTGATTAAATTTAAGAATCTGACATAAAAGGACACAGATATGACAATACATTTTTATAATACATCTCTTTGGTTTTTTTCTGCTCAGTGTTATTTCAGGGTTTTGATCTCTCAACTGAGAGATCACATCCTGTTTATTGTATTATAGTGACTATTTAATATATTATTACATCTAAACTTTGACAAGACATGTTGCCTATTAATGGTATACAGTATATGAACCTGAAAGCATATTTAAATTTGTGTATTTTGTGTAACTCCATAATAATGTTCTAGTTGAGGGCATTTGTTGTATAGGTATGGGGCCCAAACATAAACTCAAGCTCAGGGGCCCACGGCCCCGTAAGTCCTTCCCTGCATGGCATGAAGGTGAGTAAATAATGAGAGAATTTTTATTTTTGGGTGGAGTACCCCTTTAAATGGGGGTGGGGAACAAAAACCATAATATGATTACTAATCCTGCTTTTATGGAGGACAGCTGGGATTATGGGTGCGAGGCGTCCCCTGTAGAGCTACATTTAGCAGAGAATTACAGTGCTTTAAAACCTGCCCTTATTCTAATAGTAACAGCATTACTGTCCAGTGTCCACACACACTCTTGATGCTCTCATCTGTGTTTGCCCTTGACCCTGCATTTAGTACTGTTTTCCCATGAGGCTTTAATGCAATTTAGAACAACTGATGCAGCCCAGGGCCACAACACCAATGAGGCCAGAAGGTCCCCATGCACGTCAGGCACACATACACTCACTGCACTAGCTGGCAATCAAATTGATAAACTAATGCCTGTGACACACACTGACACAACTAATCAGAGGAGTCAATTATGTTTGACTAACTAGAGCACAATGGTCTGTTGCTTTACAGAGTTATTAACCAATGTAAAGTGTGTACTTAATTGTGCCCCACAGGGCTTAGAGCAAGTTTGGGCCGAGCCCTGTGTCTCATTTAAGTTGTAATCGATTAGTGACCATATGTTTTGTCGGGAGGCCACACACACTCACACAGATGGTAGTTCACCTGGGCACCACCAGCACAACGGGCTGAGCCGAACACCTGCCTGAGACAGAGAGAAGCAAGCACAACAATGTCATAAATGGTAGATTTTATTGGACAATACTTCCCCAGTGTTGATTTTAGGAAAAGCAGCTTAAAAGCAATATGTGGAATTACTTATAACGCTATTGCTGTTGACCAACAGGTGGCGCTATCATCAAATTGAATACTAATGTAATCAATGACATTGCATATAGCAATAAGCTTGTAAGAATTTTGTCAACTCAGAAGTTAGCAGATTCAATAGATTTTTTTTTTTTTTGTGATTTTTGATTATTGCAGAAAATAAGCTCTGTGACCACTTAAAGTTTAAGACGTTTTTTTGTTTTTTTTTGGTCTCATCAAGGCAAGTCTTCAGTGAACTTAAATCTTAAATATTTTGAACTGTAAATACAATCGTCAAAAGTAAAACAAAACAAAACAAAAAAAAACTAAAGTTAGGTCATAAACTATTACACTTCTGTCAACTCTGGAGTTCTGCTATTTGGAAAGTTAAAACAGTTTGCAAAAGCATGCGTATATAAACACAACAATGCTGTAAAAGCAAACTAGTTAGTTCCTGTTCAGCATAATGACTTTTAATGTTCCTGACAACCTCTGTAGTCCTATTTAGTCAGTTGTTATCAACCGCCTTAAACCGCCAAAACAAAAACAAAAATTCTCAAGTGAGGCAATACACATGAATTTTAATGTTGTAGAATAAAACGTGAAAATATCTTGCACTTGTGCTCAGGTCCCTAAACAGATGAAACTGTGATTTCCCAATGAAATGAACCACAGACCATTCAAATACACCAGAAAATAACAAACTGCTTTTAAAAGCAACACTTTTGCTTTATTCTGTAATATGGTCACATACTATCTTGCGTGTCCACACTTATTTTTGCATACACTGATGATGTGGACTGTATCAAACTCTTCAGAAAGCCTTGGTGTCTCTGTCCATGATAGCCCATTCAAGTCCATATTAAACAGACTCTTAACATAGCTGTTGAAGTGGATTCTTGATTATAAAATGGATGGTTCTGATCCTAGATGCTGATTGGTCAACAACAGCTGTGTTCAAACATACAATTGTGTAGTGAACCTTGAATAAAAGCAATATGGCACTTAAGCCCATTTTGTATTTTAAAAACAGGCATGGCTAAAGGCGTTGCAGGTACGCCACTGCACACTGTGTATTCACAATATATGATGTTGATGGCCAGTGCATAGAAGAAGCTTTGAAGAAAGCGGAGAACTAAATGAAAATCAAACCAACACATTTTGTTTTCCTCAAAATCTTGTTTATTAAATTTAGAAAACACAATTCTGTCAATGGTTCATAACAACAGCAGGAGTAGAGAAATTAAATATCAGTTAGGCAGGGAGGGATGGGGGCAGGCCAACCCCTGAGTTTAAAACTGTTTCCTCATCCTGTGGTCAAAGGTCAACTAACCCCCTGATAGTGACAAGAGAATGAGGGTAAAAAACTGGGCAAAGGGTGAGAGTGGACAGAAACGGGAAAAATGAGCGGGCATAATGGAGAGAGAGAGAGAGAGAATAGTGAGGGGGTAGGCGACCTCAGAATAGGTAGGATCAGGGAACAAAGTCTTCATAGCAAAACTCTGGAGACTCAGGTAGAAAAGTTGAATTGCAAAGTCATTTGTTGTTCAAGTTAAGGTTATTCCTGCCAAAAGAGACAAAACAACCCCCCAAATGCAATGCTAATATGTAGTTACACCCAGCCCTGGGAGTGCTTCCATTTTTCTTTCTCATCAAGAGGGGACGGAAGGATTTTTTCAGCATTTGCTCTCAGGAGGAGAGAAGCGAAGGGATGGGATGAGGAAGAGAAGTGGAATCGTTTTGAGGGAAGGGATGGGGTTTCACCACAGACACCATTGAAACGTATATCAGTGGGGAGTGCAAACATTGTCTTTTTCCTGTGGGGACAGAGAGAGATAGAGGGAGAAAGAGAGAGAGAGAGAGAACAAGAGAGACTGGGGTGATGGAGTTGCATCTACTCATCCATCTGCATGTCTGTCAACCAATCCGTCCGTTTTATTCCTTTGTCTCTCTCACTCTCCCTCCATCCATTCTCAAGGAGCCGACAGAGGAGACTCGCGGTTTGGTGAGCCAGAGAGCGAGAGGTCCTCGGGCGGAAATACGGTCAGAGTGCAGGCTCTGATGCCGCCGAGGGACTCGGGCAAGTCGAACACTTTGTGCCATTCGTCCTTCTCGGGGTCGTATTTCTGAACAATCTCTACCATGCAGCGATTGTTCCACGAGTAGCCGCCCACCACGTAGATCTTGTTCTCAAACACAGCCACGCCCACGTCGCTCTGCCCGCGAAGCATGGCGGCGATCGGCGTCCACAGGTCCAGGGCGGGACTGTAGTACTCGCAGCTCAGCACGTCGTCATAGTCGCTTGTGCCCCGGAAATGGTTTCCTCCAATGACGTAGAGGCGGTCGCCAACCGTGCACATGCAATGCAGGCCACGGACCGTGGTCATGGGAGCCTTCTGAGACCACATATCAGCGTCCGGGTCGAAGCACATGAGCTCCTTCTGAAAGGTGTCGTGGGTTATTCCACCTGCACAACAAAGCGCAGAGAGAATTCACATCACTTTCTCTGCTAAAACGGACACCTTGTGTGTGTACGCTCCTGGAAGCATTAGATATACACAACAAGAAATTAATCATGCATAATGTGTGCATGGAAACTCTCTCAAGGTCTGCTGAGGAAAGAGTTAAGATTGAATAATGCATCTTTGACAACACACACACACATAAACAGGTCCGCACACTCACCGAAATGAACTAGAGAGGGAAGCGGAGGAAAAAAGACAAGAGGAAAAAGAAAACAGGACATGTCTACAGGGAGGGCTGAAAATAAAGAGAACCATCCCATCAGGCACCTGGGCATCAGCCAACCAGACCCTCCCTTCTCTTCCTCTCTCCATCCCTCCTATTTTTGCCCTCTAACTCTTTATCCATCCATCCATTCTTTCCTTTACTAAGAGATGAGAATGATTCACTCACACACACACACATTCTCTCACTCTCCTCCTCTAGTGCATCTGTATGAATCAAAACACAAATAAAGCAGAAAGAGAAGTTTGAAGTGAAAAGGTGAGGAAACAGGCACAGGAGAGAGGAAGAGGTGAGATTAGGGTAAGGAGAAGGGCAGATGATGACAGAGAACAAGGCATGAGGCAGCACATAACATAAGACTGTTTCATGCATGCACACTAAAGCTCATGTGAGTGCAGAGCTTAATACTCCATTGCTTCATGAACCATATAACAGAGAGAAACCTAGAGAGAGAGAGGCATGCAGAAGTAAGGACACAGACACCAGAGGAAAAACAAAAGGATCAGCAATTTCAAAAATACTCTAGAGAAAAAGCATGGGTGGAGGAGAGGAAGGAGGAAAGAAGTGTGAGAATCAATGTAAATGTGTATATGTACATCACTAGAAAAGACTTGTGCATGAATAAATACACAATGCTTGAGGCAGAACAGATTGAGACAGTGACCTGGAGGAGGGTTTTATATTTTGTGTGCGGTTTCGAAGAGACAGCTATTAACTCTCCAGAAATGTCACATTGATCAAAATCGGTGTTTTGTTTTTTCCTCATTTTTCATTAGCTCCATTCAGAAAGCATTCAACCTTTATGAGTGAAACAGAATATTCAGCATGGAAAAAAGATAAATTGGAACTTGAACTTGGATTTGACTGGATTCCAAATAAGATATAATACTGTTCACATTTATTTTCCCTATCCACATGGCCTTGTATGTACATAGAAAACACTGTTTTAGAGGCAGAGAAATAAACAGTATTTTAAAAATGGCAAAAAAATTAAAATAATAGTATAACATTGAAAATAACAAATACTACATAATAATACTAAAAAAAAAAATCTGCCTACAGCGACACTGCCTCATGGACAGCACTCACATATGTTGAGGAGTTCAGAATGTTATTTAGAGGTTGCTGGAGGGTTGAATGAGAGTCATCTGTCTCATGCTCATGTAAGAGGGAAAGCTAACTTATGGAGAGGTAAATGTGTGTGTGGGAGAAAACGACAGAAAGCCTTGAGCAGCATTATCACAGCTCTCTTCGTGTGTGTGTGTGTGTGTGATCACACTCCTCCTACATACCTCAATGTTCATTATCACACAGAAACACACTTCTCTGATTCATGTCATCACTACATCTCCTCCTCTCGCCACCCTATCCAACCAACCATCTCTCTCTCTCTCTCTGTTTATCATTCTCAGTGAAAGTAGGACTCATCTCCATAAAGCAGGATTTGACCTGCAATCCTGTAAAGCGAGCATGCGATGGGAACAATCCTGCACAGGGCAGGTTAACATCCTGTGAGAGAGTGTCTGTGTGATCCTCTGTTTAGAGAAGTTAATTTCTTGCCATCTGAAAGTGTTTTTGTGCGATAGAGGGAACACACACACACACACTGATCTATGGAGGATCAGTTTGTGTGTGTGGTGAGAACATCTCATTCTCATCGTCCAGATATTCCTCTTCCTGTCAGCGACACCTTACCAGATACCTGGGGTCTCATTTATAAAACTCTCCGTAGATTTCATCCTAAAAGTGTATGTATGCACAAAAGCTAGATTTTGCATACACACAAAAATTTTCAGGTACGCCAGAACCTGCGCAAAAATCCCTTTATAAATCCCAGTCAGGGGTAGATTGTGCGTACGTGCATCTCCACCCCGACTCCTCCCCGAAATCACCATATATGGAGCTTACAACGCCTAGTTTTACTATGCATAACCTCATCTGCATATCATTTACATGCATATTCCCATCCATGTGACACCATATTTAACACCATTAAAGGTACAAGACATTTAGGAAATATGAGATACGCACTATAAATGCCATTTGTGCCATACACTATTTTTATTGCTAAAAATCATCCAGTATCCTTGTTATGTTTTAGCATAAATATATCAAAATACATAAAAACAAAACGGTTTAAAATAGTTCTCAGATAATTATTTTAGAATAGAGTTGATCTCATTCTTTTCCACTGGCCGAATAGTATTTCAGTTGTTTTAAACAATTCAAATCAAATTAAATTTATGCAGTTTTGCTGATAAGGTGAACATCTTTTAGCTATTTTTAGCCTATATTTATTGCAGTGTAAATAGAATTGTCTGACTCGGCACATCACTGACAAAGTAGCCTATTTTAAAAAGAAAACATGCAAATTACCATTTTCTTCAAGTTGTATCCTTCAAATACAGTGGTATTTTTCCATAATGTTGTGGAGATGCCTTCACACGGCATCAACACCTCCGTGCAGCTGCGGTTGTACAGTAAGCTATTATCATTGGACCTATTCAAACCGGACAATAGACCGTTCGACCACTGAATCCAGCAGTGTCCGCCATAATATCGAAGTAAGTGCGCATCATTGATCATTGTTCTCACTAAAATATTTGATCTGCAGTTTAGTTTAAATATGAATTATTGTGCACCTATAGCACTCCTCGCTGTCATTAAAACAGCATGCCACAGGAAAAGTGATCAAGCGCATCCACTAAATATGTCAGCCACTAGACATATCATTTTTGTTCAATTTCTGCGTAATGACTTTACGTAATTTCAGTGCTTATCTCCATTAATGGACACATGTAAATGTGTATATCGAAATGAATACAGATTTAAAATCGTTGTTTACTTCATTACTTTTCTCACTCCAGGAAAAAAAGTGCGTACGCATGGTCTAGAATGTCCGTACGGTGCGTACATATTTACGCCAACCTGATATGTGCGTGGAAAATTGCGTACGCAATTTCTATGCCCATTTTGTGCGTGCGCAACGTTTATAAATGAGACCCCTGATCTGTGAAAATGTGTTTGAGAATGAGGACGAGTATGTGACTAAATTGTACTTTTTTTCTCGAATTTGTGCACATATTAAAGGTGAAGTGCGTGGTTTTAAGCTGTTCTTGCTGACATTAAAACTGAAATATATCAATGAATCTGAATAAAATCGAATCGAGAGCTTGACGCTTAAAATATTTTCCCTTCTGATCAGGATTGTTTTCTTTCACATGCCATGTATACTACCGATCAAAAGTTTGGGTTCAGTAAGATTTATTTTTATTGTTGAAAGAAATTAATACTTTTAGTCAGGAAGAATACATTAAATTAATAAAAAATGACAGTAAAAACATTTATAATGTTAAAAAAAATATATAATATTTATAATGTTAAAAAATTGCTGAAAAAATGTATCACATCTTCCACAAAAATATTAAGCAGCATAAATGTCTTGAATATTGATAAAATGTTTGTTGAGCAGCAAATCGGCATAGTTGAATGATTTCTGAAGGATCATGTGACACTGAAGACTGGAGGAATGACTGCTGAAAATTCAGCTTTGTCATGACAATAATAAATGACATTTTATATTAAATTAACATAGAATATTGTTGTTTTAAATTGTAATAATGTACTGTATTACTGTAATACTGTATTTTTGATCAAATAGATGCAGCCTTGGTGAACATGAGACTTTATAAAAACAAATGTATAAAACAAATGTCTTACTGTCCTCATAACTAACAAACATACAGATATGTGACATGTACCTGAAATATACATGTATCCACCGTAAACGGTGCCTGCGTGTCCATAATGTGGCTCATTCATTTTGGCCACATACGTCCATTCGTTTGTCCTGGGGTTATAACACTCCACAGTTGCTGGAGAAAGACAAGAGATAGTGAGAATTAGAGATGAAAACTTGAATGCCAATAAAGATGACTAGACTAACAGCTGAGTTAGAATGGATCCAGGAAGAGGTCTAAAGGGGACAGAAAATGAGTTCTTGTACAGTCATGCTCTCACAAATAGAGAGAACAGGGATGCTTTAGTGCTCAATTATACACAACCAAACTAGTGTACTTTCACAGCACACTGAACAGATGCAAGTTTAGATTCTGATGACCATTAATATTGGTTCTCAGTCACTCGGCCACAGAGATGATGAACCAATCACAGAACAAGCACTTCATGCGGAGTCTGTCTTCTGGCTAAAAGATAGAAGGGTAATAAACTGTGACTACATAAAATATAGCTTCTCCATGTTTATTAAACCAACTGCATGTAAAATCCTAAACAACAGCAGGTGGAAAATGAGCGGTCTGAAACAGAGCAGTGGAGGTTTATGACTCTCACACTGATATCATATCATAATTATCACAACATAATTATGGGTATTTAAAGTAAAGATGGGAGCCCATTTGTTCATCATACTTCACAACAGCATAAGCTCATTGTGTACATAAAGTTTCTACCTATTTGTTCAAGGTTTTTCTAAAACTGATGTGGTTGGCTTTTCAATCGAATCGCCAAAAAGCAAAATTGTTGGTCTAAAATTGTTCATTACAGTAATATACAGTACACTATTTAATACAGACAGCCTGTTTTCCAATAATGATCGTCAACAGGAGAGTCGGTGTCTGTTCTGACTGACACAAAAATACAACTCTCAGAGCAAGGCAAAATCAGTAAACTATGATCATAAATATCACCTGCACAACATTCATTCACTCAGTCTTCACAACCCCATACATCCACATTCATCAGGATCTGTCAGTCTACATTTATAATAACAGATCACCTCGTTTTTTTTAATTTAAAAACACTGCATAATTTATCATTCTGCATCTATGTAATAATTCCTAATAATCGCATGCTGAATTTGTACATTTTTTTTGAGAGCCTGTGTCTTTTGTATATTTTTTGGATATGAGGCCACATCACCAGTTATCTGGGTTATGTAGCTTTTAAAATCGATCACTTGTCATTCGTATTTAACGGCAGTTCCTGCAAATCTTGTACTGAGAGTGACAAATCAAACACACTGGGCAGTAATATTAGACAGCGGGCAAAGTCCTCAAACAGTACGGGGTAAAAAGATTAAATTCAACTCAAAGCAATAAATGACGGTGGTCGCTATAGAAAGAAGGGGCTTGAGCGTCATCGGCTAAACATGAGAAAGGCCAGTGTGTGAGTCCATGTAAATTGTATGCAGAGGACTGCAAGTACGTTTTTTTTGTCTCACTGTGGAAGTGAGTGCGTCAGAGTCCATTATCAAACCTCTGTAGTGTGACATCTGTGTGGTTGTGTATTTGTCTCTTTCCTGTCAGTTTTGAGGTGCTGTATATATCTGGTCTGTGTTTGTGTATAGTAATGAGGAGCATTGCTGTGGATGATGGGAAGGTCATTTTTGGTTGTGGGGGCATTGATGTGTTTGCACTCTATGTTCTGCTATGTGGAGCTGCCCCTGCATTTTAATTACCCACGTTCCACTGGGGCATTCACCCTGTGAGAACTATCATCTCTGGTTAAGCTCCACCTTTGCCTGACGCAGACATACAACCATAGCTGCTGGAATAAAGACTATAAAGCAAACAGTGCTAAAACCAAGTATACTAAAATCCTGTATACTATTAAAATTTTGGCTGAAAGCTTTTTGTGGCAATGGCAATTAGTTTTTGAGTTTCACGGTTCCTCACTTTGTTGTTTCCGGGGCACCCAAACTTCTGTAGCCTGGAATGATCTAATTTAAGTTTGGATTTCATTTTTATATATGTTCCAAATGATCAAACAACAATATCCTTTAAAAAAAACATTAAAATATATGAATACTACAGTAAAGCACATATGCCCAACGATATGTAATAAAGTTATTTTCATGATGAAGGCTCAATATGAAAATTGACCGTCAGCAACATATGGAAAATCACCCTGTATATTTTTTAAATGCATCTTTCTGATCTTATTGTGAAAAATACATCCATGCATACATTTATTTCTTTCATTTAAGTAATAATGTTTCATCTAAATGTCATAGCTCAATCTTCCGGTGAAATGACAGCCTTCTCCGATCTGATCCACTGCAAGCTCGCATTCAGATCTGCGTTAATTCAATGAACAACTGATGGATAGAACCAAGACTGAGCTCTACATTTAAGAAATGATCTGCTGCTACTTCAGTTACATTTTTACACTTAAGTTAAATTTTGGTAGTGTCTCGCATCACAAAACACAATGGTGTCAGCACAAACCATGTATATCCTCACTGCATGTAAACCAATATTTAATTTAGTCTGGGTTGTAATTTTTGATCTTGTGTAATTTTGTCCATGGTTCTGAAGGTGGAGGCAATGTCAAGTAACCTGTCCATGTTGGTATCTGCCTAATTATGCTAGCTTCTACAGAAGTGACGAAAGTATTTTGAGTCACGGCCCACCAGTTGAGAACCACTGACATGATTAGCAACACCCTTTAGTGGGCAGCACTACTGACAAACCAGCTCTCCTTCAGCATAAAGTCAAATCTTTCTATAATTAGGACCAACCAAAAATACCAAGATCTTTTTAGCATTTCAAATTTTTGTTTGCATCCACACATAATTAGCACTGCAAGACACCTATTAATGTTATATTTACAAAACATGCCAACAACTGAAGCACAGCGTGTATGAATTATTGTGCACCTATAGCACTCCTCGCTGTCATTAAAACAGCATGCCACAGGAAAAGTGATCAAGCGCATCCACTAAATATGTCAGCCACTAGACATATCATTTTTGTTCAATTTCTGCGTAATGACTTTACGTAATTTCAGTGCTTATCTCCATTAATGGACACATGTAAATGTGTATATCGAAATGAATACAGATTTAAAATCGTTGTTTACTTCATTACTTTTCTCACTCCAGGAAAAAAAGTGCGTACGCATGGTCTAGAATGTCCGTACGGTGCGTACATATTTACGCCAACCTGATATGTGCGTGGAAAATTGCGTACGCAATTTCTATGCCCATTTTGTGCGTGCGCAACGTTTATAAATGAGACCCCTGATCTGTGAAAATGTGTTTGAGAATGAGGACGAGTATGTGACTAAATTGTACTTTTTTTCTCGAATTTGTGCACATATTAAAGGTGAAGTGCGTGGTTTTAAGCTGTTCTTGCTGACATTAAAACTGAAATATATCAATGAATCTGAATAAAATCGAATCGAGAGCTTGACGCTTAAAATATTTTCCCTTCTGATCAGGATTGTTTTCTTTCACATGCCATGTATACTACCGATCAAAAGTTTGGGTTCAGTAAGATTTATTTTTATTGTTGAAAGAAATTAATACTTTTAGTCAGGAAGAATACATTAAATTAATAAAAAATGACAGTAAAAACATTTATAATGTTAAAAAAAATATATAATATTTATAATGTTAAAAAATTGCTGAAAAAATGTATCACATCTTCCACAAAAATATTAAGCAGCATAAATGTCTTGAATATTGATAAAATGTTTGTTGAGCAGCAAATCGGCATAGTTGAATGATTTCTGAAGGATCATGTGACACTGAAGACTGGAGGAATGACTGCTGAAAATTCAGCTTTGTCATGACAATAATAAATGACATTTTATATTAAATTAACATAGAATATTGTTGTTTTAAATTGTAATAATGTACTGTATTACTGTAATACTGTATTTTTGATCAAATAGATGCAGCCTTGGTGAACATGAGACTTTATAAAAACAAATGTATAAAACAAATGTCTTACTGTCCTCATAACTAACAAACATACAGATATGTGACATGTACCTGAAATATACATGTATCCACCGTAAACGGTGCCTGCGTGTCCATAATGTGGCTCATTCATTTTGGCCACATACGTCCATTCGTTTGTCCTGGGGTTATAACACTCCACAGTTGCTGGAGAAAGACAAGAGATAGTGAGAATTAGAGATGAAAACTTGAATGCCAATAAAGATGACTAGACTAACAGCTGAGTTAGAATGGATCCAGGAAGAGGTCTAAAGGGGACAGAAAATGAGTTCTTGTACAGTCATGCTCTCACAAATAGAGAGAACAGGGATGCTTTAGTGCTCAATTATACACAACCAAACTAGTGTACTTTCACAGCACACTGAACAGATGCAAGTTTAGATTCTGATGACCATTAATATTGGTTCTCAGTCACTCGGCCACAGAGATGATGAACCAATCACAGAACAAGCACTTCATGCGGAGTCTGTCTTCTGGCTAAAAGATAGAAGGGTAATAAACTGTGACTACATAAAATATAGCTTCTCCATGTTTATTAAACCAACTGCATGTAAAATCCTAAACAACAGCAGGTGGAAAATGAGCGGTCTGAAACAGAGCAGTGGAGGTTTATGACTCTCACACTGATATCATATCATAATTATCACAACATAATTATGGGTATTTAAAGTAAAGATGGGAGCCCATTTGTTCATCATACTTCACAACAGCATAAGCTCATTGTGTACATAAAGTTTCTACCTATTTGTTCAAGGTTTTTCTAAAACTGATGTGGTTGGCTTTTCAATCGAATCGCCAAAAAGCAAAATTGTTGGTCTAAAATTGTTCATTACAGTAATATACAGTACACTATTTAATACAGACAGCCTGTTTTCCAATAATGATCGTCAACAGGAGAGTCGGTGTCTGTTCTGACTGACACAAAAATACAACTCTCAGAGCAAGGCAAAATCAGTAAACTATGATCATAAATATCACCTGCACAACATTCATTCACTCAGTCTTCACAACCCCATACATCCACATTCATCAGGATCTGTCAGTCTACATTTATAATAACAGATCACCTCGTTTTTTTTAATTTAAAAACACTGCATAATTTATCATTCTGCATCTATGTAATAATTCCTAATAATCGCATGCTGAATTTGTACATTTTTTTTGAGAGCCTGTGTCTTTTGTATATTTTTTGGATATGAGGCCACATCACCAGTTATCTGGGTTATGTAGCTTTTAAAATCGATCACTTGTCATTCGTATTTAACGGCAGTTCCTGCAAATCTTGTACTGAGAGTGACAAATCAAACACACTGGGCAGTAATATTAGACAGCGGGCAAAGTCCTCAAACAGTACGGGGTAAAAAGATTAAATTCAACTCAAAGCAATAAATGACGGTGGTCGCTATAGAAAGAAGGGGCTTGAGCGTCATCGGCTAAACATGAGAAAGGCCAGTGTGTGAGTCCATGTAAATTGTATGCAGAGGACTGCAAGTACGTTTTTTTTGTCTCACTGTGGAAGTGAGTGCGTCAGAGTCCATTATCAAACCTCTGTAGTGTGACATCTGTGTGGTTGTGTATTTGTCTCTTTCCTGTCAGTTTTGAGGTGCTGTATATATCTGGTCTGTGTTTGTGTATAGTAATGAGGAGCATTGCTGTGGATGATGGGAAGGTCATTTTTGGTTGTGGGGGCATTGATGTGTTTGCACTCTATGTTCTGCTATGTGGAGCTGCCCCTGCATTTTAATTACCCACGTTCCACTGGGGCATTCACCCTGTGAGAACTATCATCTCTGGTTAAGCTCCACCTTTGCCTGACGCAGACATACAACCATAGCTGCTGGAATAAAGACTATAAAGCAAACAGTGCTAAAACCAAGTATACTAAAATCCTGTATACTATTAAAATTTTGGCTGAAAGCTTTTTGTGGCAATGGCAATTAGTTTTTGAGTTTCACGGTTCCTCACTTTGTTGTTTCCGGGGCACCCAAACTTCTGTAGCCTGGAATGATCTAATTTAAGTTTGGATTTCATTTTTATATATGTTCCAAATGATCAAACAACAATATCCTTTAAAAAAAACATTAAAATATATGAATACTACAGTAAAGCACATATGCCCAACGATATGTAATAAAGTTATTTTCATGATGAAGGCTCAATATGAAAATTGACCGTCAGCAACATATGGAAAATCACCCTGTATATTTTTTAAATGCATCTTTCTGATCTTATTGTGAAAAATACATCCATGCATACATTTATTTCTTTCATTTAAGTAATAATGTTTCATCTAAATGTCATAGCTCAATCTTCCGGTGAAATGACAGCCTTCTCCGATCTGATCCACTGCAAGCTCGCATTCAGATCTGCGTTAATTCAATGAACAACTGATGGATAGAACCAAGACTGAGCTCTACATTTAAGAAATGATCTGCTGCTACTTCAGTTACATTTTTACACTTAAGTTAAATTTTGGTAGTGTCTCGCATCACAAAACACAATGGTGTCAGCACAAACCATGTATATCCTCACTGCATGTAAACCAATATTTAATTTAGTCTGGGTTGTAATTTTTGATCTTGTGTAATTTTGTCCATGGTTCTGAAGGTGGAGGCAATGTCAAGTAACCTGTCCATGTTGGTATCTGCCTAATTATGCTAGCTTCTACAGAAGTGACGAAAGTATTTTGAGTCACGGCCCACCAGTTGAGAACCACTGACATGATTAGCAACACCCTTTAGTGGGCAGCACTACTGACAAACCAGCTCTCCTTCAGCATAAAGTCAAATCTTTCTATAATTAGGACCAACCAAAAATACCAAGATCTTTTTAGCATTTCAAATTTTTGTTTGCATCCACACATAATTAGCACTGCAAGACACCTATTAATGTTATATTTACAAAACATGCCAACAACTGAAGCACAGCGTGTCCCTTGGAAATCTGTCCCCTGCTGTGACACTTAAATCCCTTGCTGACTCACCCAGCTCTCCTGCAGCGTTTCTCCCACCCACAGCGTATAGATGTCCTTTGAGAGCGCTCAGATGAAAAAAGGTCCTCTTCTCATTCAGACACGCCACCTGAATCCACTTGTTATACCTCGGGTCGTATCGAAACACGGTATCCACAGCTGTTTTACCTTTCGTGTCATAGTTACTCTGTCCCCCGACCACATACAAAAAGTTCCCGATCACTGCGATCCCATGCTGGTAGCGCGGGGCGTCCATGGGTGCCAGTGCCTTCCATTCATGTGCTTTTTCGTCAAAAAGTCGCAACTCTTTACTTACAACAAGCTGTTGCCGTAGCACGCCCCCTAGCGTCACTAAATGGGTATTGTCTGAACGGATCACAGTTCGTTCCGACTGCATCACCGGCTGCATGTATGGCATCATCTGGTAGTTGCTGGCTTCTAATAAAAGATTAACACAGGTATTGTCTGTACGCATGAAGTCGACAGTCTGCACGTGGTTTATGAGTTCTGTCGGACTCATTAGGGGGAATCGGATATTGCGCATTAGCTTGGCGGCGTATTCCATTCGGCCTTCTTCGTAGCGTAACCAGCGGCACGCAGATTTGAACAGGTCCAGTTCGCTGCAGTGTTTTAGACTGTTGGAGGAGAGCACAAACGCTAGACGTTCGAATGGAAGTTTGACAAACTCGCCGGTGCCGAGTAGCGAGGGGAAATTCTTCAGGATAAAGTTGTTGACGTATTTGTCCACCTCTGTGAGGTTGTAAGTGTTGGCGATGCGCCCCACCTCCACGCAGTTGTCCAGCGACACCTAAGAGGAGGTAGGAACTGTGTTTTAACATTACAAAATACATTGCAGAATAAAAGTGTTCTCATTTGAAATAGTTTGAACAGTGTCCTACCCCAGAAATGAGAAAGACTTTGCAAAAGTCAAGGACAGGCAGGATCTGGAGAAAGCTAGCAGCCTCTAGGGTGTCCTGTAGGTTCTCCATGTTGAGAGAGAGTTTGGCGGTGTAAATGAAGTCTATAATCTTCTTTAGCCCTATTCGATTCACACCATGTAGCTTTATACACATCAAATCCTGCTCTTTCATTCCACCTGAGGAAAAAAAAAGAGAAAGAGAGGAAGAGATGACGAGAGGAGGAGATGAAAGCAAGAGAAAATCAGTGCAAAGAAATATTAGAGCAAAACAGATATAAAAAAAGGGGAAAAGCAGATGAAGAGAATGAGGAAGAAAAGAATGGAGGAGGGATTGCCACAAAACATTGCAAACGAGCGGATCAAAGACAGAGAGGGGAGAGTGACAGAAACAATAAGGAGAATGAGAGAAAGAGGAAAAGAGAGAGAGAAGATAAGTGAGTCTCACTGCAAGCTGTCACCAGTTCTCTTTACCATGATAATGAGCCACTTATTCAAGAGCAACGTTTGAAATAAATCAAAAGAGAGAGAGAAGATAAGTGAGTCTCACTGCAAGCTGTCACCAGTTCTCTTTACCATGATAATGAGCCACTTATTCAAGAGCAACGTTTGAAATAAATCAAAAGAGAGAGAGAAGATAAGTGAGTCTCACTGCAAGCTGTCACCAATTCTCTTTACCATGATAATGAGCCACTTATTCAAGAGCCACGTTTGAAATAAATCAAACCACTTTCATTAATTCAGATGTGATTCCTCAACTATACAGAGATGGCGAAAGAGAGAACGATAGAGAGAGAAAAAGAGAAGTAGAACACAAGGGGAGAATGAAAGAAAGTGACAGACAGCAATTATGGAAGTCTTGCCGTGCTGAAATGCTCATGGCACACGTGTGAGCAGGACTTTGATGGGCTTACAAATACTACTGACCTATAAACAGATGCAGCACATTTCTCAGCTAGGCCTATATACACATTCCATATACAACTGAACACGATTAGTGTGTTTGTGCACGACCTGACATAATCACAGCTAATCAGAAGATAAAGTATAGATATAGATATAGAAGTCCGTGTAAAGCAATATTAAATACTGTATGTGTTCTGAGTTTGTCACATCACAGAAAAATGTGTTATTAACCCAGCCAAATTTGAATGATAAAATAACTGCCAAGTAAATAAAATAAGTTATCAAAATCTTGAAAAAGCAGCAGTATTGTCTGCTCTAAAATGCTGGGGGCGTGCGTGTTCGCTGTCTGCGCTGAAATCACGCCCACTCGCGGGAAAGCTGCTACCATTCACCAGTAACAGCAGATTATCAGTGAATCCCAGTTGTCTCTGATGAAAGTTTGTAAAACTATCTGGTGTAAAATGTTCACAGCAGAGGCGGGTGTTGGTGGTGATCCTCAGCTCTCCATCAAGGTGGCTCTTTACAAAATCTCTTCTTGATATCATAATTTTTAGGAAATTTAAACAAGGAGACCAAGATGTTTTGTACATTTTCGCAACCAGGTAATATACATTAACGTGATGAAGGCATAGCTAGCAAACTGTAGTAACTAATGGTAATTACAGTAATTCGCGATTGAGCGGACAAACCTCTGATGCTAATAAGCTCTAGTTATTATAGTGTTAGGGGAGGGGCCATGCTCAGTGGCTCCAGTGCGTCACCGAGACCCACCCAAAAAATCCTGAACACAAAAATGGTGAAAAGCTGTGTAATGGTCTAACTCCATAATTCAGCACTACATAGTTCACAGTCTTTGTAATGTGTTTTCAGCAATACATTTCTAGCATTTATAATGTGTTTATTCTCTGAATTGCCTTTACACAGACTTTAATGATTATTGCAACATTATTCAAAGCTAAATTTTGAATCAATTAGATTTGATGGGTGTGGCTACCTGCCGCGATGTTGTAGAAAGAAATCATGCAATCAACAAAATGTCCTGACGCCTGTCATGACTAGTTAGGACAAAAACTTAAGATTTACATGGAAGAGCCTGAGTGATTAATACTGTTATCATGGAGAAAAAAAATTCATACACTACCATTCAAAGAATTGGGGTCGGTAAGATCTTAATGTTTTTGAAAGATTCTTATGCTCACTAAGGTTGCATTTATTTAATCAAAAATACAGTAAAAACTATTGTAAAATATTACAATTTAAAAAATTCCATTTTAACATTTCATATTAAAATTTTAAATTTCTTGTAATTGCAAAGCTGAATTTTCAGCAGTCATTACTTTGGTTTTCAGGGTCATATGATCATTCAGAAATCATTCTGAGATGTATTATGTAGCGTCTGGACCAATCAAAAACACAATTTTTCATTTGATTTAACAAATCAATTATTCATTAGATTAACAAACGTTCACAGACCCCTCACCCAATAAACATACTGGGTGCTAAGTTGTCTGTGAACAGGGCCCAGGACCCTGGTTACCATGGCAACCCTGACACCAGATACATTTACGACCTAATGGAATGCGAAGCAGGGAAAATCACTGCATGTTCCATCGCAAGAGGCACAAGGCACAGTAGAAATGGACTTTTCTACTAATTAATTCCAACTGTATGTGTGTGTGTGTGTGTGTGTGTGTGTGTGTGTTAGACTAGTTCAAGTGTTTACGCAGTTAATAAAGTCTTACTTGTATTACACTTGAGGTTGTTTGTTGTTTGCTCATAACTGGAGTCCCTAATCATGCAGATTTATGCTACATGCTCTGAGTAGTATTGTACAATAAGAAAGTTATTTTTCTTAAGCAGGAAAGTAACGTTCTTAGAATTGACAGACAGTTGACCCTGAGAGGTCAAGTAAATATCTACAGCGGATCTAAATATTTATAATTAATTATAACTAATTATGATTAATTATTCATATTTCCCTTATGAGCTGATTCGCTACAATTACTCAAGAACATTTATTATTATCAATGTATATTACTTCATTGGCCAACGGAGCAAACCAACCCGTGACGTCACACGCTGAGGTATTGCAAGATGGCGGCACCCTTGCTCCAATAGCTATAACAAAACATCCTTTTTTCCTTAAAATGGTTACATTAATCGTGTTTGTTATATATTTTTTAATTAAAGTGGAAATCACTTTACTAAATAATGTACACTTGACTTAATTCTGAATTTTTGTGGACTGATTCAGAATCGTGATGCATCAATAAACTGATTTCCCCCCCAGCTCTAGTTAGGGAATGGTGTTAGCCTGCAGAAAGAGGATTCCCTGGACACACTGCTTCTTTAGAATTGGTTTAGTGCTCTCTCATAATAGTTTTACGTTAAAAACTAATCCAGGGTTTGGTAGTATGCAGTATTAAATGGTATATAGGTAGTATGCAGTACAGCATAATTATTTAGGGAATAGCTGAACTCAATTCGAATAATGAAATGAAGTCCTTTCCATCGAACTGATTATCTCTGAACAAGCTTTTCCAAATAACCCCGAGCAAATCCCTTGCTTTCTTATCTTTTTTTTACCTCTCTTGCTTTGTTCTTTCTTCCCAAGAAACGGAGTATGTTTCTGAGAGAGAGAGAGAGGGCGAGTGAGGGAGGGAGTGAATGGAGAGAGAATCAGGAACATTCTGAGCTCTGAGGGGAAGTCTCTGGTGTGACTAAATGAGACTGACAAGTTACTGATATTTACATGATTAATAGACCAAAAAAAAAAAAAGAGCAAAAGAAGATTTAAAGGGACAGTACTAAGCAAAAACCAAAACAATCCAGTATAGCCAATTAGTACAGTATAGTACATCAACAACTTAACTGGAGTCTCTTCTCTCTTTCTCTTCTGTCAAACTTTGACCTTTCAGTCCCAAAACACCTCTGTTTTTTTACTTCTTCCTTCTTTTATCCCTTCCTCACGTGGAAACTTGGCTTCACCTCACCTAATCCTTTGTTATCCCATGTCTTATTCCCTCACTCACCTGTAAACATGGCTTTAAAGTAGTCGCTGGAGGAGGCCATCATGGCTCGGTGAACAGGAAACGCCTCATCCCCATCTCCCGCCACCAACGTGACATCACACAGCAGGCCCTCTATCCTCAACTGGTCAAAACCCTGAGAGACAGAGAGAAGAACATAAAACACAGAGGAAGTAAGAGAACTGACAGGCATTTCTGTAATGGACTTAATGAATTCACTGAGGAGGAGGAAAGTGATTGAACGAAATGGTCTTGAGGAAAAACAACAACAACAAAAACACTAAATCTAATCTGTTGTTATCACCCAAGAAAACAGAGTGTGAATGTTAAGGAGCTGTATCATTACTATGCGTCCCATGAGCGTCATTTCTGAATAAAAGATTGTGGGGTTAATTAATGAACAGGAGGTCAGATGCATGAGGGGACGAGCCATAATTAACAGGACAGAGCCATGGTCCACTCACACACACACACACACACACACACACACACACTCACTTTCTCTCTCTCTCTCAGAGCCGCTGTGCCAGGCTCAATCCAGCAGCATGTGCAAAAGCAAATGCCAAGCATGTGATAGGTCATGAAATAAGGCACAATCCAATCAGTGCTACACTTACTGAAATTACACACAAGCTTTTTAAGCACCAAACACTGTACTACACCCTCAGGGCTGGATGATAAACATGGAAAAGCCAACTGGCTGTCTTTACCTGCCTCATAACATCAGCGTCTGACACAAAATCTAAAACTAAAAGCTTGTGATGTGCCTCATTCATGCCCCCTTTGGATAAAAGTGTCTGCTAAATGTAAAATGTAAAAGGTGACAACACTATGCTTTTGCTGCATCTAATTTGACAGTAAAAGCATTTTGTGTTGAGGCATCCCCATTTACAAACACTGTGTGAAGGTATTTGTGGGCTATATGTATATTGTGTCACTATGGAATTAATAATCTATATTAAAAATAATACTTATAGATTATTATTATTATTATTACTATGAAGATGTTAAAATTAAACAAAAGGTCTAAAAAAAATTATTTGTGCTCATTTTGTCAGCACAAATATGCAGCTTTTTTTTTTTTACTAAAGAAATGGATGTACAACACAAAACACATGCTAAAACACACTAAACATGCTTCCTCAGCTAAAACTCTCATTCTGTGTATGTTTGGTGTGTGAGGACACAGAGCCTGGGGATAAACATCCAATCAAATGAAAAGAGTGCTGTTTCCCAACAAATCACATCATTTTTCCAGCAGTTAGTGATACTGTAGGGGGATGAGAGCTGCTGTGCTTTAGGACACATGTGCCATGTGACAGATTTAAATTGAAATGATGTCATCTCGGAGCGGCTGTCATCAACTTCAGTTTTTTTCAAATATTGTTCATCTATGGTATTTCGATTTAATAAACTGATTCAATCTTAATAAATGGCAATTTGAAGTTCATATAAACACAATTAACCTCCTCTCACAGCAGCAGCTGATTTCAGCCTGAATGCCGGTCAGGTGATGGATGTCAATGTCAATGACATTGTGATAGGAATCAATAGAGTGACCTCGTCATGTCAATGTAAATTGTCAGTGCTGATGATACCTAGAAATCACGCAATACATTAATTTGTCTGTGTGCCTGCAGATAGATAGATAGATGTAAATATGTGTGTGCGCGCGCATTAATTAATGTATTAATGTGAAGAGGACATCATGCAACAGTGGCTAAATAAATATGAACCAATGCACACAAACAGAGGGAATCAGGTGACCTTCACTTACTGATCTGTCTGCAATGACTCACTGGCAAATTTCAATGAAATTATCACCTTGTTCCCACACAAGCACATGCTGGCACTTGTCAGGTGACCCACAGATAGGTGCTAATGAATGTTCTCATGGACCTCAGGCAGGACTGAGCCCACCGCCGATGATGATGATGATCATAATATTATTATCTTTATGTGTGAACTAAAGCCTGACTGCCAGTAACAGCAGAGATGATCTTCACAGTCTCTTCTGAACACACACACACACACACACACACACACACAAACTCTCACGTGTGACATGATGCCGGAATGGCAGATGGTGACACCCCACACACCCACCCTGACATTTAGTAAGAGACGTATGTAATCGCACACACTCACCTGTAAAACCACAGAGCTGTGTGTGTTGCTGGTAAAGAAGCGTGTGTTTCCAGTTTTTGAGGCCTGCAAGTGGGAAGAGAGCCCCATTTCACTGCATCCCAGTGACACCTTCATCATCTGAGCATCATCATCTTCCACCAGTGATCTGCCCATCAGAGAAAGAGAGAGAAGAAAGGTTAAAATGCGGTTATAACCTGTTAAGTGTGAGAGTGGTACAGACAGCACTGTGTGAAAAGATCAAACATGTTTTGACTGTAAACACAATATTGATTCATTAGATGTGAAACAGATGTGGTGCCTCCTGATTTTTCAACACGAGTACAGCACAGAAACCCTCCTCAAATGATAAAACACGTAGCACAGACACATACACAACTGAACGTTCACAACACAAAGCACATGTAAAATGGCAGTTTAACACAAAGTTACACAACAAACACGAGGTCAAAGATCTCAGAAATTATAGGCTTTTTACTTTAAAGAACCTAAAACTAATATTCATCAGAAATCTTGTTTTGCCAATTTACTAATAAGACAAAGATTTTTTTTCCTGTATGGCCATGTTAACCTTACTTTTTAGGGCACATGTATAAAGAAAAGTATCATGAAACCCAATTAAACTGGTCCATGTTCTTTCAGATGTTGCGGTCAGCTTGCTTGGCCTTTTCCAAGCCTAATGGTGAAAGAGCAAACAGTCAGAACATTTTAAGATCAACCATTGCTCCAAATAACAGTGGAACAAAACCAGACAGACATTTATCTCTTTTGATTTCTTCCTTCTCTTTCTGATATAACTGACGTGTATATTTTTAATATATTTGTGACAAACAGCACATGACAGTGCCAATGGTAGCATCACATAAGAGATGCCAATTTAAATCGCTCAGAAAAGTGGCAATGGTAAAAAAAAATGACATTGTAATTTTGTTCCTCACATTTGCGTCATGAGAGAAACGTTTCACATGCATTTTACAACACTGAACTATAGTGCTAGAAAACTATACTATAAAACATACAGGACCATTTAAAAGTTTGGGGTCAGTATGACTTTTTTTTTAATTAATAAATTTATTCTTCAAGGATTCATTAAATTAATCACAAGTGACAGTGAAGACACTTTTTGATGTTACAAAAGATTTCTAATGCTGTTCTTCTGAAACTTCTATTTAAAGAGTCCTGAAAAAATATCATGGTTTCCACAAAAATATTAAGCAGCACAACTGTTTTGAACATTGCTAAGAAGAAATGTTTCAGAATATTACCAAATCAGCATATTAGAAAGTGTCACAGAAGACTGAATTAATGGCTGCTGAAAATTCTGCTTTGCCATCACAGGAATACATTACAATTTAAAATGAATTAAAATAGAAACCAGTTATTTCACAATATTACTGTTTTTACTGTATGTGCAGTCTTGGTATTTTTGAAACAAAACAAAAAAATTACTGACCCCAAACCCTTGAATGGTACATGTACACAAATTGACTTGATAACACACAAATACATAAATGCAACCAACTAGTTTCAGGCATCTTAAATTAATACACAACTGTCTGGACAATCCAACTTCTGGTGAGTCACTACTGTGCCAAACTCATCATGACGAGAAACTGTAAACTGAAAAGCACAAGTCAAGAGATGGACAAGAATATTTCTGAATCAGTGAATATCCACTGGAGTACGGTTAAAACGATTTTAAGAAAGAGACCACCTAGTAGAGACCAATGACAACTCTGAAAGAGCTACAAGCTTCAGTGGTTTTCCTGGTTCTTCAGCAGAGAGTAGCAAAAAGAAAGCCACTAGTCAAAAATGTCATATGACATCTCTGCTACAGTTTGCCAGGTTGTGAGAGACACTGAGGACAGCTGGAAGAAGGTTCTGTCTGATGAGGCTAAAATTGATTTTTGGCTCTCATACCAAACGGCATGTCTGGCACAAGTCATAAAACGGAGTCAGAAAAACACCGACCCCACTTTGATTGCAGCATCATACTTATGCGATGATTCTCTGCACACTTAGAAGGCTTGAGAGGGTAAAATTAATACAGCAAAATACAGAGTAATCATGAAGGAAAACCTGACAGAGCCTACAAGATACCTGTGATGGAGGATTTATTCTTCAGTATAACAGCAACCTCAGAAAAACAAAACAGGAATGGCTTAAAAACAGCAAATATCAATGTTCTTGAGTGGTGGGGAAATGAAGAGAAAACAACGTTCAA
>NW_015542415.1:425697-439461 GCF_001515605.1 Sinocyclocheilus anshuiensis | reverse complement strand
TGTTTGTTTGTTCTTGCAATTTCATTTAAACCTTCCAATGCTACAGTTCCTAATAATGTTCCCGGCCAACTGGCTCTGTTTTATTTACTTACTAAAGCTAATTTGTTTTCGAAATTGGTGCTTGGCGAGTGTTAATTCTGGACCCTGTAAGCATATAAAATTATGAATAATTAAAAAGGCTTCATAATAAGCACTTACGGTCACTATGGGGCTAAGCAAAGATGGCTCCTAAAGCTTGTGTATTTTCAGACTACTGAAGAATTGTGTGCAGGACAACAGCAGATGTACTATAAATGGTTTGATTAATTCTGTCTATGTGCTCAAGCTTTTAGTATGGAAACAAAAAATTGTATGAATGAAGCCTAGGGACAGGACTTCAATGATTTTAACAAGCTTCATGGTTTTAACAATGAGATCTAACCAGGATATCCAACCAGGACGTATCGCCCTTTCATCTGGATATACACTGCCTTGGATGAAAGGAATGTGGGTCAGGGGTTTTGGGATCAATCATGCTGTAGCACAAACTCTGGAGGTATGGGTGAACTAAACTAAATAAAAACAGAGCAGTATTGTGATACTAATGTCACGATACAGAATCAATACACTGGTAGCACTTATTTTCCATTTCAAGGCATTGATTTTTTTTAATAACTTACATTTTTAATAACAATTTTTAAATATCATGTTTAACTGGAATTCCTGAGGGAAAACTACAATACCCATGATTCTGTGAAGAAATCTCCACCAAACAGAGAATTCAAAACCAAAAACCTTTTAGCGCCCAACCCCTAAGATCTCAAACTACTTAAAATATTTGCGCACGCGCACACACACACACACACACACACACACACACACACACACACACACACACACACATATATACATTGATATATTGCAATAAATGTCAAGTAAATTGTTTCTACATACATAATCAACAGATTTATATTTCTCCATCATTTATAATTCAATTATGTAATTCACAATTCTTCATGGGATTGTAGTTCTGTCCACCCGATTTTCAAATACTTTTTTGCTTCAAATAAAAGTTTTAATGCTGTGATTCAATATGCGGCCGTTTGGTTTGGTTCATGGCTTATCTTTTACAAAGACTTTTTAAAAATACCTATGGGAAAAATGAATGGGAATAAGACGCAGTCCAGCACCAAAACCGCTGAAAAAGTAGACAGGCACTTTTTAATTCTTTTGCAACGGGAACGATAATATGTACTGTATCATGACCCAAGTATTAACATAGAATTGTGAGGAAATAACAAAGATGATTCCCAGTTCAACTGAGCTCTAGACTAGAGGATGGGTCAAGCAGGTCAGGAGGGTCACTACTAGACAACGAGAAGGTCAAATGAAAGGAGGTTTAAAAAAAAAGAAAAAAAAAAAGGAGAAGCCAAAAATGGCAGGCACAGTCACATGACACAAAGCACAGGCAGCTGATTGGTGCATTACCCTGTCAGGTGATAGGTTGGAGATGCAGCAAGCAGAGAGTGGGTGGTCCACACCACAAGCGAGTGCTGGGGGCTGCCAAAAACAACGAGAGATATAGCGTCACTAAATACACGCACATTCCCATAAAACATATGCAGCACGAAGTGTACGCCGCACAGACACACAAATGACAAGTGTCAATTGACACACTCAAGAACAGGACTGACAGAGGGTGAGAAATCATGAGGGTATACATTCAATTAAGTAGTTTAGATTGATCCGAGCCTCTAAATTACTGATACATTTTATGATGATGATTGTAGTGCAGTAAATAGCCTTGATGAAGACAACTTGACATGAAATGGCAAAGAGTGAAAGAGATACAGATGGATGGACAGAGAGAGAGAACAAGAACAAGGGCAAGCAAAAGAGCATTAGCTTAACAGCATTCTTTAATAATTCTGTATTATGGAGAACAGGAAGAACAGAGCTGAATGAGACAGGAGAACAGCTGGCCTATCACACACACACACACGGACCTCAACATATTCTGCTTTGATTAACCAACATCCTTTTCAACTCTCCTGGACGAGAACCCTGCCTGTTAATTAGGATTTGAGCGCGCACACACACAGTTCTGCTCTCTTTTTCTCCTGATTCAGATCATATCTCTGCAAATCAGTTCAGTCACCCTGGGCATTCACTCCTCAGAGAGGAGAATTAGAAACCCACCTGAGGTCTGTCTGATAATGACACATCAAACATTAGCAAATGGGTAAAAAGAGAGAGAGTGAGAGAGAAATCTAATGAGTTTGATATTGTAAAATGTGTTTTTGCAGCTAAATATATACTGGCATTCTGTTGTGCCCTTTCTAGACTGTTCTTCCTAAAAAGATATTATAGGACGACTTTAAATCTAGGACAAAAGGCTTGAGGGAGAAAACATATAGCTGCTGTTAGAGGAACTGCAGATTCAAGACTTTGAGTTTTGATGTTCAAACTGGTACAATGTGAGATCAACGTATCGATTTCTTGATTAAAGGAAAGGGTTACAGGAATTTTCCAGGAACAGCTTAAGCTCTTTCGAAAGTATAGCCATGTCATGTTGTCAATTACCTCAGGATATCACGTCAACTCTCCCCTTAGGTTATAAGAACAGGAAATGCAGTAATGCACTTACAATGGAGGCCTAGCAGGCAAACGGGTTTCAAGGCCAAAATGCGAAGCTCAGATATTTGTCGAGGCACTTACACAACTGTTCAAATTTTGGGGCCGGTAAGACTTTTTAAAAATGTTTTCATAAGTCTTTTATGCTCAGCAAGGCTGCATTTATTTGCTCAAATACAGAAAGAATAGAAATGATGTGTAATATTTAGTGCTGTCAAACGATTAATCACATCCAAAATAAAAGTTTTTGTTTACATACTATATGTGTGTATACTGTGTATATTTATTACGTATATATAAATACAAACACATGCATGTATATATTTAAGAAAAATATGTTATGCTTAGGCCTATATATTAAATATATTTATATATAATATAAAATATAAGAACATAAATATATAAATGTATATACATGCAAATATTTTCAAAATATATTGAATGTGTGTGTATTTATATATACATAATAAATATACACAGTACACATACATATATCATGTAAACAAATCTTTTATTTTGGATGCGATTAATCGCGATTAATCGTTTGACAGCACTAGTAATATTATTACAATTTAAAATGCAATTTATTCCTGTGACTGCAAAGCTGAATTTCTAACAATCATTACTCTAGCCTTCAGTCTTCATGATCCTTCAGAAATCATTCTAATATGCTGATTTGGTGCTCAAAGTTAAAAACAGTTGTGCTGCTTAATATTTTGCAACCATGATGATTAGCATTCTTTGATGAATAGAAAGTTCAAAAGAACAGCATTTTTTTAACAGAATTTTTTGTAACAATGTAAAAGTATTTCCTGTCACTTTTGATCAATGCAATGTGTCCTTGCTGAAGTTGAATTTGAAGCTGAATTGTCCCTTTGTGGTGGGACTACTATTATAAGTGAGTGAACATCTGATTACACATTACTGACGTCATTTTGTCGATGAATAATGTGACTAATTTGCCAATCATTATTTTATCATGTAGTGTAGGAGAGTGTGTGTGGCTTCACACTACTGGAGTGAAAGTGCATGTAGGAGTGTGTAATTTGTGGGCAGAAATGTGGAGTTATTTATTAATTTTTTTGTTTGTTTGTTTTAATGCATATTAAAATTCCAGAAAAATCCTCCCGATTTCATGCCAGGATGTGCGTGACTCACATGGCAACTCAGATTTGCTCAGTGACACACAAACAGATTTTATAGATTGGAGTGTTGATTGAAAGGGTGATGATACAGAGACAGCTGACTCTGATGAAGAGCTCAAATACTGACAGATTAGCACGAAACAACAAGATCAAACAAGACTGTTTCTGTTCAAAATTGGGGAGGAAAAAATAATAGAGTCCAAATTATGCACATGAAAAGGAATGTGCAACAGCAAAATACATACATTTTAAAAGTAAAGTACTTCCAATAACCATGCTTTATTTTTGTAATCAAATTCATAAATTGCTCTCCATTGGAATCAGTATCAAAAATGGTGAATGTCAAAATTAACGAGAAAAATTATTTTAAAGTCCCCAAATAAGGGCTACCCATATTACAGAATAATGTGAAAATGTGACACAATTTAATTTCATAGATACTAAACTGAATTAAGAAATGTGTGTAAATAAATTGAAGTACTGAAGTACACTGATGACTTTTGCCAAACAATGAATGTTCTTATATTGTTAGAAAAATTAAATAAAGGTAAATTAAAAAGCCACTTCTGATCAATTTAATGCATCCTTACCGAAAGTATTCATTTCTTCATAAAACCCTTTGTATTGTTTTTAACAAATATATCTGATGTATTTTCCTAATATTCTATTCCAGGCCTAACAATGCATATTAGATCATAAAAGATGCAGTGATGATTTCATTAATTATATAGACAATTTTTCTGAGTTGAGAAATCTATGTAAATAAGTTGAAGCATTCATTAGAAAAAAAATTCCTTAACTAAAATATATATTAATAAATAAAAATCAGCTGAATATTACACTTTTATGAAACATTTTTGACACTTGTGAACAACTGTGATGACAGAACGGTAAGGTTGATTTCGGATCAGTGTAAACAGAGCTGAAGTCACAGTCACTAAATAGTACCATACAGCACAAATGTCATGCAATAAACAAAAACAACCTAACAATGTATCCAAGCGGGAAAAACTGAGATCCCTACGGCTCGACATTTTTCACTTAATTTCCCCAAACTATAAACAAGCATCTCACAGCTGCCATTTTACATTGTGCATAAAGGCCCCTTACGGACGAGTGTGTGCTGAAGCGTGCCCAGTGCATTTGTTTGTGCCTGTGTTTCCACTCCCATAATGTTGTACAGACCTTTCTGTAGTCAAATAATGGGTTGTGTTGTTGCCATTAGTTATTGAGAGAAACAAGTTAGCATGAAATCTTAACATGAAACACGGTTATATGATGGTAATTACAGTCAAACTTCAAAGTATCCACTCTGTACTTGACCAAGGGCTGCTCACCATTTCTTCATCAATGTGATTCACATTTAAATAGAACCTAAATCTGTGTCTATAACACTTCAATCATTTTTTAATGAAACAATATGGTTATTAATTGCAAAACGAGTAAGCATTTGCAGCATGGCTTTGGTAAACATGAGGCCCGACCTAACAGATCACATGTGGTGCTGTTTTTATATGTCATCACGTGACCACTCAGGGACGTCCAGCTGCTGCAATTAGGAATTGTTCCGACCTTAAACTGGGTTCAAAGGGGCTATGCTTTATTTTTATCACACATGCAGGGAGATGAACACAAGCCATCTGCTGCAGAAGTTCTGCATCTGTTTTATGATCAGAATCAGAAATCATCTATTCAGTTTCTGTGAATTAATGTGAAGGAGTGACTGACTCAAGGTTATAAATAATGGATTTATAAATAATATAACCTTACGAAATAAAAAGACTGAGAAGATATATATCAGCAGAATATATCAGCATTACTGCGTTTACACATAACATTTGAAAACACTACTCAAAAAATACAATGCTAATGGAACTTCAAAAAAGCTCCTGGATCTGAGTTGATCACACAGTAAACTAAAGCTAAAAAGCAGCAAGTATTGAGAAGACCATGCTTACTTTTTCCATTTCATTTCTTTTTCTCCTTCATATTTTGCACTGCATTTCTTCCATTTCCATTCCGCCACTTCACCTTCACACATTTACTTCTTACCAAACATCCTCAACCTTCACAACACGTATTCCTCTTTCCTTCTCCGGTCTCATGCTCTTCATCTTTCATTCTCTCCTCATCTCCCTTTTCTATACCATTTCTTCCTCTCTCCTTCCAACCCTCTTCTCCAACCTCCTCCCTATCTGAGGTGAAAATTGGATTCCTGCATTTCCTCTCGGATGTATAAAGACTGAGCAGAAGTGACTAAATAAAGATGGATACAAAAAGAGGGATGGCAGGCCAGAAAGAGAAAGTGTGACAAATCAGCTGCCTCCTCCTGTCTTCCGCCAGGTTAATGTCAGAGGAAGTGCAGACTCATTACATGATGAATATGGTTTTGATAATGTAACGTATGGTGTGCGTGTCACATTGGTTCCAGTTTTTTTTGGATTACGCTCAGAGGCAGCAGTGAAGGTGTGGGAGTACAACTAACGTAAGAAATCAAAAGGAAAGAAACTTTATGTCTCCTGACTGGCAAGAGCACTAGTGACTTATACCAAATGACAGACTACTGCAGAACTGACTTATTCAATATAATCCCATTTATACAAATCACACGCTCACATGCAGCTCCCAAAATGAACTCTTACCAAGTGCCAAATGAAAGTGAAAATTGGCTTTGGGATTGGGAGTTGCTCAACATTTGGCTGGTAGCTTTATTAAGAACTTCAGGGCCCGAAATTAACTTTAACTCACCGGCCAATAGCAGGGAAATTGCCATAAACATTACCTAAAAGTTATGAAACGGTATATTGCATTATTTCTTTGTAATTTTTTCTTCCCATGATTGGAGCCAGTATGATTGTTTTTTTGTTTTTAACAAACAAAATTATTTTTTTGCTGCATTTATTATTTTACAATGCAAGTTATTCCTGTGATGCAAAGCATCATTACTCCAGTCTTCAGTGTCACATGATCCTTCAGAAATCATTCTAATATCCTGATTTGGTGCTCAAGAAACATTTCTTATTATTACCAATGTTAAAAACAGTTGTGCTGCTTAATATTTTTGTGGAAACTGTTTTTTTTTTCTCCAGGAGAAAAATTTGATGAATAGAAAGTTTGATGAATATAAATAGAATTCTATTGATTCTATTGATGAATAAAAAACAGCATGTATTTGAAACATATATCCTTATATCCATATAGATCCTTTGTAACAAACGTCTTTATGGTCACTTTTGATCAATTTAATGCATCCTTGCTGAACAGAGGTATTAATTAAAATATTACTGACCCCAAACTTTTGAATTGAGGTGTATATAATGCCATGGTTATAATTGCTACTTCTTAAAATAATACCTAATAAGAGTTTCATGTTCAGTAAAAATATTAATGACCAGTACATTTTCTCAAATCACCCCCCGTTGGCAGGTGTGGCAAAAAGTTAATTTTGGACCCTGCTCACATGTAATTCTGTGTGGCACAGTGGAAGCTGGTGAGGTCACATGATCAAAACAGCTACAGTCTATTTGCAATAAATATACTCTGGAACTGTAATCCGCACCACCATATTAATACTCAAACAGACCTCAACACCTGTCAGAAATCAAACGTTCACTTATAGGTAAGGGACATTTGTTTTGAAGTAAAACAAATGCACACATTTTGGAAAAAAAGATATAGAACTATACCCAAGTGTTTGGTATGTCCTTAAATTATTTAATTACAACATGAAACTGACAAACAAAATAATAAAAATACTGACACTTTGTGATGCCCTTTAACATTCAAACAAAGTGTGGAAACACATTTTAACAGCTGTAAAAATAAATATTTGATATAAAACATGCAACTTGCAAGCAATATCCTATGAAAATCGTATTTACTGGAATAATATTAAATATTAATTCATTAGATTGTACAGCAACAACACTCAGCATGCAGGATGCCATCCCTACTTTCATTTCAGCGTGGAAGAAGCTGATCTTCAATGTCATTTTTTTAAATTCTATCATGAAACAGCTTTTATCTTGAAAAGATTAAAAAAAAAAAAGATGTTGAAAAATAAAACAGCTGGTGGCCTCCAAACAGAACTCTGAATGAAAGTTATTGTAAAAAAAAATCAAAAAACATAAAAATTAATAAAGCAGCCTTCTCTCAATCTGCGACAGCAAGAAGTCTGACACATCCCATCCTTTCATCTGAGATCACAGGGTAGAAAAAAAAGCTGAAACATAGAGAATCCATTGTGAAAGGTGAATGAGAAAAGGAAGAACTGCTGTCTGTTGACACTGTCTTCACAGGAGACTAAAGCACATTAGACAAGTGCTGGCAGCAAAACAAACACACCCTGAATTTCCTGGATGACCCTGCTACCAACAATTTCAGGTTAAGCTTTCATCATCATAATGTGAACCAAGGTCCTTTTAGCAGCAGATGAGCAGGACTTTAGATCTGTCATGACTGTCTACCGTCTTCACCTGTGTCAACACAAACACACACCCATGCGTGCGTCATTCTCTTCCCCCCTGCGGCAGAAGCTCTCCGGCTGTCACTCCTTATCACTCCTTTAAGCTGAAACCCAAGAATCCTTCAAGCCACAAATATAAGAATGTCATTCTTGAGTTTTGTGGTGATGCATGCTCGTTCTTACTTAGTCCACTTAAAATTGTTTGCAATTTACTGTGTAAGTATTTTATTGAGTATGGACACCTCTCCCTTGCCCTACCGAGCGTGAAATCCTCACTACAGGCAACGGGTATATTTAGAGGTGAGGTAATACTTCAGGACGAGTGTATGCAACTAAATGAATCCTCACCTTCCTAACACCACATGCACATAAACTTTCATATAGTTCACTGGAACAACACGTTTTTTAGGGGTGAAAAAACATGTATAAACTTCAAAGTCCATTCACACCAACAATAGCAGCTATAACGATAACTATATATATATATATATATTAGGGCTGCATAATTGGGGGGAAATAACTGCATAATTATTTTCTTTATTTCCAAAGAAAAAATTTATAAAAATAACGAAATAAAAACTAAATAACACAATTACTATTGTAATATTTCAGTGTAAAATAAAAAAGATCAATATAAGAAAAAAAATCTACAGGGTTTCTGCAGACATGAACAAGTAAAATTTAAAACTTTTTAAGACCTTTTTAATACCACCTTATATGAAATTTAAGACCTAAACCTGTAATGGAAATACACATTTTATTACATACATATATGTAATATTTCATGTGTATAAATTAACACAAAAATAATTAAGACCCATCGAATCCGAATTTAAGACATTTTAAGACTTTTTAAGGCCTTATATTAGGAAAACGTCATTTAAGACATTTTAAGACTTTTTAAGGACCCGCGGACACCCTGATCTAATAAAAATGTATTTTATATTACAACTGTAAAATTACAAAGTATTTATAGTTGTCTTAATTTCTTCATAATTATACAATCAAACTTTTGACAGATCTTTTGACTGCTGGGAGCCCTTAAAGCATCTCTTTTGTTGATAAGCGCTTCTCATTACAAGCATAGGAAAATGGTGGTGGTATATATGTTGTAGTGGTCAACCGAGATTGGTTTTTTGACAGCCGATGCCGATATCTTGGAAAGCAGGGTGGCCGATGAAATCATTTGAAAATGGATTAAAAAATAAATGTGTAAAATAAACATGCTTATACTTTAAATGACAAAGTATTTTTCACAAATAAACAAATATTTAATACAAATATAATTAAAAAGGAAGTAAACACTGTAACCAACAGGGCATCAGTATTCTGGGAAGTTTGTGTGCATTGGGAATCACATTTTTTCAAATAAAGCTAAGATAACACTCATTTTACATACAGCACACAGTGAAAATGACATGAATATGACATTGGGCAAAAGCATGAAGCGCAGCATAACTTGAAATCATGAGTTTGAAGTTTGTCGATCGTGCAGGATACAAATGCACACTTCATAAGATCTCACAGCTGGATTCGACTAAGTTTGCAAGGTTTTTGAAATGAGATGTTCATTAGTCATTCAAAGATTTGTTTAAATGATGTAAATGCGTATTTGCTGAATGCTGACGGCAAACGAGAAAGTATTATAATGTTTGCCTTTCTATTACTAACGATATAAAAGCAATTGTTTTAATACTTTTTTGTATACATTTCAATTCCTTTGTTTAACAGTTCTATCTGATTATTATTAGAAAGACTTCTGTCCATGGACAGAACTATAAACGACAACAGCGAACAAGAGGGAAAATGTGAGCACTGTGTGTTCAGGCACTGCCGTTCTCAGCGCCGTCAAAATAAAAGTCCCGCCACGAACGCATCGGCCAAACAGAAAAACTTATCGGCCGATACCGATATTTGAAAAATACCAAATATCGGCCGATATATCGGTTGACCACTACGTTGTGTTCTTCAATGCACGTTAAAGCAACCCAAACTCAGTGCAGATGAAGAGATGTGTTTGTGTGGAGCAGCAATATGATAATGTTCTGTGTATTATAAGTGTGTGCTACATGTCATATGCCGCTTTAAATGCTCAAGCTCATTACGTTGGGTGGATTCTGATTGGCTGGAAAAATTTAATTCTGAAAAAGATTCCTATGATATTGTTCCTCTGTGTCGTTATAGTTGTGGTGTGGCTTCTCTATTCTCGCAGAATTAAACGAATATTGAAATTTTAGTTCATCCTTGGTGTGAATGTTCAAACTCTCCCTACTTCTATTTTTTAACAGCTGGCAAAAACATCCTGTTGTTCAATATTTTCTGTCTCAAAACACACACACAAAAAAGAGAATGATTCATGTGTCCAAGAGGCATCTCTCCATCCATTAAGAAATACGGAGACCACAGCTCACCCTGTAATCACACACAACACACAGCCAAAGCAGTAAAAATAGACTTTGTTTTTACTGGGCAAGGTTCGACTGGGAGGGCCAACAGCAGGGTCGGGAACTCAACACTGTAATCCACAACCCCAAACCTTAAATCTGAGAATATACAGAGACATAAACATAGTTTATTGATTCTCAAGGGGAAATTCATAAGGACTGTATATGCACAATAGAGTTATGGCTAGAGAGACTAAGAAAGACAGAAACTATTAACAAAACAAAAGAGACAACAAAGGCATTTTCTCAGATCCAGCCTTTGAATTGAATTGAACTGAACTAGCAAAATCACTTTCAAATGAAGACGGATATAGCCCATGATTGTCAAGACAGATCAGCGCCTTAAACTCTCGCTTCACAGTTAACTCTCAAATCACTCACGCAAACAGCTGGTCATGGTTTCAACTTTGTGCCTGAGGAAAATTAAGATCTAAAACAAATAAAAAGAGATAAATAGCAGTACAGTGTATATAGATCACAATATTAGGATAGACTTTCAAAACTGCCAAATTTTTACATTACAATCACAAGCATAATCATTGCCTTAATGTGTAGAAGGACAGCATCATTTTGTCTAACTGAATACATGACTTTAACCACATAACTTGTATTATTTTAGAGCTGTGTATTATTGCCATATGGACATTACTTTGTTGCCAGAGGATGGGCTCCCCTTCATGACTTCATCAGTACAAAATCTCATCACATGACTCAAGTCACCTCTGGCATTTTGATTGTAACATTTGAAACATGCATTTTCTGTAGCTGCTTTGAAATGATATGCAACGTGAAAAGCACTTTACAAGTAAATGTGAATTTAACTGAATATTACATTTTTATATTACATTAATTCATGATAGAATATATGATAATCTTGAACATGATATACAAAAGCATTTAATAAATTAAAATGCCTTTATTTTCAAGGCTGTTGACAAAAAGGTTAAAAAATTATTTTTATATTAAAATATGTCTCATTAAATTCAGTGGCTTGATGATGCACTGATTCGAAAATGCTAGCAAAAAAAAAAAACAAGAAAACATCTACAATAATAAAAGGGCTTTGATAATTATCTTTACAATAATAAAAGGTTTTCTTAAAGGGTTTGTTTCAACTGGGCCCTGATGTACAGCACTCTAGTGCGCGCAGATCCGCAGAAGATCATGCTAAAGACACACTGCTGCTTTTCTAGTACACATATGAAGTTAGTCGTGCACTGGTGTGTTAATCGTGCCGAGCGGAAGCGCTAGCGGTCATGTTCCGTGTATCATCCAGCATCAGTGCTGCATCCTCCAGCAGCCCACCGGGCCCCCACCCCACAACACAACACAAGCACGCGAATCCAGCGCGCACGGCACGCCAGGACAAAAGCCTGCTTCGCTGGCTGTTATTTCGGCCCGGTGCGTACTACAGCTCATAAACAGAGCTGTGAGAAGGACTCAGAAAAAGTAGAGAAAGCACATGAAAATCCTCTGTGGATTCAGAAAAATAGGCGGCGCGCGGAAGCACGCTAAACGTTACAAAATGGGTCTTAAGACCTCTCTAAACGTTCACAATTAGGTTACAGAGAAACGAAGGGAGGCGACACAGACCCCGAAACACGCACAGCAGCAGCATCCTTAATGAACGACTAAAGACGGAATATAAACACACTCGCGCTCTCAGTTAGTGACGGTGACATACGCACTCAAACGCGTTAATATTACAGCTACTTACATGTATGCTGGCGAGAGTGGGGAGGACCTGGACGTTTTAAGCACGGGCACGGGAAATTTCCAGCTGACGGGCGAACCGCTTTTCCATTTCAACGGCATGTTTTTCCAGTCAGCACCTCTGAGATACAGCGCGAATGAGAATAGCCGTCAAGAGCGAGTCCATGAAGAGGCGACCAGCGCGGGCTTCCATCCCCGGCAGCCCTCGCCAAGAGCAGGGAGGAGGAAGAGGAAAATAAAGAGGAGGCTCAGCCGCCGACACAAGCAGCTCTGTTTAATAAAGCAATACTTCTCTGATTGAGGCAGCTGACTGAATACCGCAGGGAAGGTTGACGGAAAACCTGGAGGAATGACACGTAAGCCTGAGCCGATAGGTGAAAAGCAGTTGTGCCTGAGCCGAGCATCATCTCCTGAGAAATAGAGAGGGATGATGATGATGATGATGATGGAGGGGAGGAAAAAAATAGGCACCGTCGCGTCCGGTCAGTGCAGGAAGAGGCATGCGCGGTAGGTGCACTGGATGTTCAGCTATAGTGCCACCTTGTTTGAATGCAGGCTATGGCAAGCTGCTGTATCATTCATTTACTTAACTACTATCTACTGTAGGTTAATTGCAATAAAAATATTGGTATCGGTACTCTGTATCGGCAAGTACCAAAAATAAAAGTATCGGTATCGGGCGAGTATCGGTGCATCCCTAGTTAATAGTACTTATTTTTTAATAACTACAGAAACCCAATAAGCCCTGTAACAGAGGTGGGACCAAGTCATTGTTTTGCAAGTCACAAGTAAGTCTCGAGTCTTTGCATTCAAGTCTCGAGTCAAGTCCCAAGTCAAGACAGACAAGTCCCAAGTCAAGTCCCGAGTCAAGACAGGCAAGTCCAAGTCGAGTTGCAAGTCCTCAACTTTTAGCTTCAAGTCTTAAACAAGTCATTAGTGCTCTTTGCCCAAATTAGTGTCTCAGTATTAATTACCATATCAAATTCATAGTAATATATATCAGGAAAGCAGGTAGAATATGTTTGACAGTCCAATTTCATGTGAGATGGGTGCCCTTAGTAAAACTACTCAAGTTCAATTTAGGGATTGTGCCAAAATAGGACAAGCAGTGAAAAAAACTATTTTATTAGTAACACTAGCAAAGACAACAATTTAATAGAAATAAAAGCTGCAACATACTTTTCATGTGTGCATAAGAATATACGCTTCTAGGTGTTCTATCGAAGCCAATGAGCCATTATTTGGAACCTCAATGAAACCGATTTAAAAATGTGTGAGTGGAAACGCAGAAAGAACTGCTTTGAAAGAACTAGAAGAAATAACTGCAAACATACTTTGCAAGTGAGAGGAAACATGCAATATGGATGCAGACAAACTCATGAAG
>NW_015542415.1:420863-424493 GCF_001515605.1 Sinocyclocheilus anshuiensis | reverse complement strand
TGCAATAAAAATATTGGTATCGGTACTCTGTATCGGCAAGTACCAAAGTATCGGGTATCGGTATCGGGCGAGTATCGGTGCATCCCTAGTTAATAGTACTTATTTTTTAATAACACCCAATAAGCAAGTCCTCAACTTTAAGATTCAAGTCTTAAACAAGTCATTAGTGCTCTTTGCCCAAATTAGTGTCTCAGTATTAATTACCATATTAAATTTATAGTAATTTATATCAGGAAGGCAGGTAGAATATGTTTGACATAGTTCAACTTCATGTGAGATGGGTGCCCTCAGTAAACCTACTTAAGTTCAATTTAGGGATTGTGCCAAAATAGGACAAGCAGTGAAAAAAACTATTTTATTAGTAACACTAGCAAAGACAACAATTTAATAGAAATAAAAGCTGCAACATACTTTTCATGTGTGCATAAGAATATACGCTTCTAGGTGTTCTCTCAAGTCTTCTTTAATTATGTCGAGTCGAGTTGCAAGTCATCAAATTTGGGACTCGCAACTCTAATTAGTATATATTTTATTGGTTTCTATAGTTTTACTAGTAGCATTTCATTAGTAGCCTACTAGTATTCATTGACAAGTTATGATTAACTATTCAAAGTTACTAGTATCTATTGCACTTTTCTTATAAGCAACACTAGTTTTATACAAATTTCTTCTTTAAACATCAAATTATACTAGTAGGATCTTTAACTAAACCATGAAGTAGCCATTCTGACTAGACATTAGACCAGTGGTTCTCAACCTTTTTTTCCACTGGGCCGCACTATGTGTTTTCTGAGTCAGTGTCGCAAGGATGAAATTGTCGATCCTGACTAGCCATCTCCTCAGACGCGCCTTTAGAGAGAAGTGCATCTTTACGGATTATGATTATAATGAAAGATGTTTTTGTTTTGATTTGTTTTATTTTGTTAAGTAGTAATTTAAAGCTTTCTATAGATATATTTATCACGTCTGTGAGGCATGTATTCGCTGAATTTCAGTCCATTTTTGTGAAGTGTGCATGTTCAAGACGGCAGAAAGCGCATCATGTTTGTTTTCTTTATTTTATAAAACGTTTTGTTGATATTGTAAGTGCACACAAATAAAAAAAACGAAACGAAATATAATCACTTTGCCATTACATACAAAACTGAACTATTTTAATATAGCTGAAACAGTAGTATAAGTTGTTTTGGGAGAAGGGGAAAAAAAAGACGGGCTCGGGCCGGTAATTCTGTCGGACACGGGCCGGGCTAGGGCCTGAATGTCATGTGGCCTATTTAAGGCCCGTGCAGGGCTCTAGCCTGAACATCTTCAAGTGAGTGGCGGGCCAAACTGAAAGTTGATGCCGAAAGTCCAGCACTCTCCTACCTTTCACTGCTGCGACTACTCTTGTTTGTATGCGTTCCTTCGCTGGCATTTTCCACATTTCGTTTTTCTCCCTTAATAACAAATTTGTCCATTCTGATGCTCAATTTTACCGAACTAATGGCTGCTGATGATTATTTGAATTGAATTCTGCTAAAGTCCGCGCTTGTAAGTGTTCGTTAAATGCGTAACGTTAATTATGTGAGTACAGGTCTGCTCATGTCTGAAAATAGCTAATATATGAAAAACTAAATTATTTTACATAACAAAACCATTCTAGCTTATATTTGTTTAGTACATTTTTAAATTAATGTAAAAACTAAAATGAATTGTAAAACTGAAAGTTATTTTTTTAATTGTGTTCAGCATGGTGGGCCGCATTTGAATTCGTGACGGGCCGCGGGTTGAGAACCACTGCATTAGACAATTAGATAGATAAGCTAAGCATATACGTCTCTCATGTGCAAGTACCAGTATCGATGTAAAACTATTGGAATAGTAGTAAGTCCCAATAACAACTACAAAAATACTAGTCAGAAGTGAGCTGATATGTGAGCCACAGATCACTATTATTTTACAATTACTGGTAGGACAGTGAGTGGTAATAAGCTAATAAGATCTAGTATATAATTAATATATATTTAACTAATTAACTATTGACTCAATTAATAATTTCTAGTCACCATTAGAATAAGTACTAAAATTAGTACTATTATTGAAAGTATAGTAACTAGTGAAAATTGAAAACAACACTAGTCACTATTGGATTACTAGGTATTAATTACAAAGAAAAAAAAACAATGTTAAACTGGCTTGCCATAGCTGACTGCATAGAGCTAGTGAGTGAGAAAGAGGCTCAGAGCTCAGAAAAGAGTTTAATGACCTGGCATAAAATACGTCACACTACTGTAGGCATAAGAAATATAAAACCCGAGTATGATTCTCCTGAACTTTAAAGAACATCACTTCTGTTCCTCAGTATTGTATAATGGTGAAGAATTCCCCACTGATGTCCATTATGAGAGACAGGTCTTTTCAAAACATCTCTAGCTAGGCGGCGCAAGCAGGGCACAAACTCCACCGCGGGGCTCTTCACCCACTGCCGTGACAGCACATGTCAAAGAGGAGACAGAGAGGAAAAGAAAGAGCTACCACATTCATTTCTGTGATTATGTCCATCTTCATTTAAAGTGCTGACAAAAGTCAGAGTAGATATTCAATCGCTTTCTGGATGTGCTACAATGTTTAAAAATGTGCCCAAGTGTGCCTCACTCAGTTTTTTCAAGCCGTCCACCATGTATCTCTCCCTACCTTTCTCTCTCTCTATCTGTAAGTGGCAGGTGGTGGATTCTTTTGGGTACAATTTAAATTTATTTTCCATTTAAATAAGACGCTATCAACAAGCAATCAATATTATAATAAACTACCATTCAAAAATTTGTGGTCAGTAATTTTTTAAAAGAAACTACTACTTTTATTCAGCAAGGATGCATTAAAGGGGTGGTTCACTGCAATTATGGCAGTTTAATGCCTACAAAAACGGCTGGTAGGGACTACAACAAGTTACTTCCCCGAGTTCGTAACATCACAAACCCAGATAAACACCGCCCTCGGGAAAAGGCAACAAAGGGGGCGAGGCCATGCTGCACTGCTTTAGAGAAGAGGATGAGAAAACTAGGGGTGCACATAATCTATTCATATATGAATCGCGATTCTGTCTTCTAACGATTCTAATGGATTCACAAGTTTCAAAATCAATGTTCTAAAGCAGCGGTTCTTAATACTGTTCCTCGCGTCCCTCTGCTCTGCACACGCTCTGCATCTCTCTCTCTCTCGCTCTCATTCAGCTCAGCTCCAACAATGAACTGTTACAATTATACACTTGTTTTCACATCGCTATGAGAAGCGTTAAACAGTTGCCGTACTGTATTAAAGCTTTAATCGGGATAAAACCATATATTAAAAGCTAACATAAGCAGTAGCATTTACAAATAACTGCATATCTTAAAGTATGAGACAACAACAAACAAAAAACATAGGCCTACCATTAAAAGCCGTGCTTGCACAGGTTCTGCACAATCCTCTTCAATAATATCCTCTGCTTCTCAATCAGGCCCAAACAACTAACTGTTGTTTACAATACAACCGGAGCACATGCCGCTGCAATCACAACACAGTGGACTAGCTAACCAATCAGAGCCCATCGCCTATTTCTGAGGGAGGGGCTTCATAAAAGAAGGAAATGATCAGCGCGTTTCTCAGAGAAGG
>NW_015542415.1:417953-418783 GCF_001515605.1 Sinocyclocheilus anshuiensis | reverse complement strand
AGCCCATCGCCTATTTCTGAGGGAGGGGCTTCATAAAAGAAGGAAATGATCAGCGCGTTTCTCAGAGAAGGGACAGAGCGGTGTGGAATAAAGGTAAATTATATGAAAAATAATGCGTTTTTTAAAAAACGAAGCATTAAGACATGTTAGACTGCACCCCATAAACACAATCAAGCCTAGAAAAAAAACAGGGAACCACCCCTTTAAATTAATCGAAAGTGACAGTAAATTTTTGCAAAAGATTTTCAAATAAATGCTGTTCATTTTGAACTTTCTGTCCAAATACAATTATCGCCATATTTTCTTGCCCGTCATCCGCCAAGTTTAAAGTCACGTTTGATCACGAGAGATTTAGCGAGATTTCCCGTGTTCACAGTCAGGACTCTGGTTGTTTGTGAATGGAATCGGTTAGTGTGTGGTGTGCTGTCTTGGTCACATCACTGAAATCCTCACACTATAGGAATAAAACTGTTATTTCTATGATTTTTTTTAATCGTTATGTGTGTGGTCTCTCACATTTTAAAAATCTGATAAGATTTTATAATTATTTTAGTGTGGGCCGGCATTTAGTTGGTTTATTTTCATTGCATCCATGTACAAACAAAATGTTATTTTACCAGGAAATTAAAGATATGACAGGCGGTTAACACGTGCGATAAGTAATATCATCTAACCATAACTTATGTAACTGAAGACAGAGAGATGCCCCATACTCACCCGAAAGGATGGTACAGTCATTGTTGGCAGCCTTTATAAATATCTATCTGCTCAAAATATCTGTGACCATATTTTGATCTGTTTAAAGGGGTCATATGATGCGATTTCAAGTT
>NW_015542415.1:405761-416146 GCF_001515605.1 Sinocyclocheilus anshuiensis | reverse complement strand
ATGTCAACATATTCTGTTACACCAAATACACAAAATAATGATCTTTAAAAAAGCATCATATGACCCCTTTAAGAATGAGTCTGGCACTTATTTATACTCATGCTACAATACAAACTGAATTATGTATATCAGAACATATATGGGATAATAACACAAACATACACAGCAAACAGTTTAAAAGTTTACACGGCCTGCTATGGATCTTGTTATAATAGAAATAAAGAGATCATCAGAGGCCATCTGTGAGTTAATCCTACTAGTGTCTCAATAGCACAAGTCAGGTAACAAAACTAAAGCCATCTTTTGTTCACATGTATATAACCAGACAGCAGGTGAAATGCATTCAGCCAAAGTAATCACATCACAATGATCAAACAGCAAGAGAGATAAAACGCATTTTAAAAGGACACACAGCGCCTCTAGCTGTAAGCCTGCAGCTCAGAACAGATGCGTCACTGTCTGAAGTGATAAACTGGACAGTGAATTTGTTAACAGAAGCCTTCATTAGGAGTTAATCAGTGAAGGAACACTAACAGACACAACAGCAAATTAACCACTCACTAAAATAAAAATCAATGTTTTTCTTTAGCTTACTTCTGACTCACCCACACCATCCTCTCCAGCTACTATGGATTCTCCATTAAGGTATTACAGATAATGGCGACTGATTAGCGGCTGCAAGGAGGGCAAGGTAAACGACACAGAGAAGCTTAGCATAATATCACTCTGTGTCTTTATGTTCTTCTGATTTAAAACTGTTTCTAGAAAATATGGTATCTGCATTGTACCTTTTCAAAAGCCACTCGAATCCGAGTGTCACACCGAGAGTCAAAAAAAGCATATACAGGCAAGACAAATTAATACTCCTCCTGATGATATATTGAGGTTGTAGGAACATATATGCCGGTATATTGGCTCATTTCCAGTCAGAGTCACTGTCAGAAATGTCCAAAGGTGAGTTTTGAATTTGTAGATCTCGAGAGGCGAACCATTTCAGATGGTTCAGTCGGATTTTGGTTCATCTAGATCACTAAAAAGAACCAGTACAAAAGAACGATTCATTTGCAAACTGGACATCACTCCTGACCGTTCGCCTGAGGCTATGAATTACAGATAATAATGTTGTAAATAACATTAATTTTCTTGCAGCCCTATCATTTTGCTTCATAAGACCTCAATATATAGTCAGGAGCCATGGGTATTAATTTTGGTTGCCTGTATATGCTTTTTTTTGACTCTCAGTGTGACTGTAGCCACTGACTTGCATTTTATGAATCACCAAGGACCACGATTTCAGCTAAAAATCATCTTTACTGTTTTACTGAATAAAAAATAAAAAGTCACCTACATCTTAGATGGCCTGAGGGTGAGTAAATTAACAGCAAATTTTCATTTTTGGGTGAACTATCCATTTAAGCAGTCCTGCGTATGATAGTGTGAGACAGATGTGAAGTTCCAGAGTTGAAGAGAAAGTACTGAGAGGTTCACAGAGTAGTAAAAACACACACACACACACACACCAGTAATAACCTTTACTGGGCACAGATGGTGCTCGATGACCTGAACAATCAGCTTGACATTTTGTTATAGTCACACACCTCACACTACCTTCGTTTCTGCTTTTCCTCATGCTTCACTCATCATTTTCTCATGTGAAAGAGCAAATGTTCTTCATCCTATTACATTCTACACTCTCGCTGCCCTCCTGACCCCTTATAATCACTCTATTAATACATTTCTATGAATAGCCATGGCTCCACTCACCACACATTTAGCACTTAATTAAGTGGGTGAGGACAGAGGGGTGTGTGTATTTAAGAGAGACAGAGAGCGATGCTAAACTTCACTGTCTCTGCCATTGTGTCGTTCCTGTGCTCAAATGACTGCACTGTACAATGTGGCACTAATGCAGCACACCCTCACTGTTGTCTAAAACTGTTCCTGTTCTGCAGCTCTTGTAGCTCACCTGCACAGCCTGAAGCCAAAGATTACAATAATTTCAGCAGGTACCTCGCTCAATACGTCATGTGTGGCAAGCAGCTGTGTAATGTCACATAAACTCGGAAATAAAGATGAATCATTTAAACAATTCATGCCAATCGACTTGAGCTGGGAAATTGAAACCAACCTTTTCTGAAGGACACTATTCATACATTTATTTTGACATTTATGTATATTTTATATATGATATTATATTATTATACAAACTTTCCAAATATACAAATATTTCCCAGGAAAAGAAAAAAGAGCAGGGCTTCCTTGACTGTAAAATAGAAATATTAATGGCACAGCAGGGGTAATTGCCACGAAAATGCTTTTAAATGTTAAATCACAAATCACACTGGTCACAGATCTGTGCTACACACTCAGTGAGTTTCAATAACTGTGTGGGCTCAAGCAGAGAACATTTCAAAGAACATACTGCTCTCAGTGAGAACAAGAGGCGGAATAAAAACAAGGGCAACATTTCTACTGAAGTTGGGCATCACAATAGGTAGTACCCAGCATTAATGGGTTTCTGACAGACATTAACTTTTATATTCAACATGAATTTAATGTTAAGAAAATGTCTAAATTATAAATCATGCTGAACTTTAAGACCCTAAAACAATCTTTAAACCGCAACACTCTTAAAAAAGAAAGGTTCCAAAATGGTAAATGGCATAGAAAAACAATTTTTGGTTCCATTTTTCGCAGTTTGAAGAACATTTGTGACCCTGGACCACAAAACCAGTCATAAGGGTCAATTTTTCGAAATTGAGATGTATATATCATCTGAAAGCTGAATAAATAAGCTTTCCATTGATGTATGGGTTGTTAGGATAGGGCCATATTTGGCCGAGATACAACTATTTGAAAATCATATGCATATTACTAATCAAAAATTAAGTTTTAATATATTTACGGTAGGAAATTTACAAAATATCTTCATGGAACATGATCTTTACTTAATATCCTAATGATTTTTGGCATAAAAGAAAAATCAATAATTTTGACCTATACAATGTTTTTTGGCTATTGCTACAAATATACCCCAGCGACTTAAAGTTTGTTTGTTCGTTAGTTCACCCAAAAATGAAAATTAGCCCACAAATTACTCAACAAATTACTTACGCCAACAGTTGTACACGGAAGCAGCTCCGGGCTGATGATGTTGGCATCAAACAAAGTAAATTGCAGAGAGTTGTGCCTAATAGAACCTGAATTACAGATTTTCAAAAAAATACTTAGTTTTAAATCTCCAAAAGCGCCTATGTTTTTTTTGTGTTTATAGTAATATTTGAAAAGTATATAATGTTATTTGTAAAGAATTACACTCATATTTTGTAGTTCAAAGGGTTTTCTTTACAATGAAACCATTTTTTTTCATTTCCTCCATTGTATGTGTGCAGGGTAAACATTTGAATTTGAGTATGTTAAATTTAGGCGAAAATACCAAAAAACGCCCTGAGCTTAATTAAGACTGGTTTTGTGGTCCAGGGTCACATTTAAAAAAATCTAAATAACCTTATTTCACTATTAAGAACCTTTTGTGGAATGAAAAGGTTCCATAGATAATAAAGGTACTTCTTGGAGATAGATGCCAATAAATAACCTTTATTTTTAAGAGTGTAAGGGAAAAAATCAAGCAACAATCAACTACACGGCACAGCCATTAGAGCAGAAAGTGTAGAAGTTACTTGAAATCAGCTTTAACAGTTCACTTTCCTACAGGAAGCTGTTGCTATGGCAACCTCGACAAGTAACCAACAGATGGTTGAGGGTCCTAAACAGCTTAAAGACAAGATCAGAGCCACACCAGTGTGTGTGAAACAGTTACAAGAGTGACATAAATCAACAGTATAGAACAGAAGACGTAAGCACATTTCAGATGACATTCACATAAGCACAAAATACTTGGACACTTAAGTCACAACTAACTAACTAAATAAACTGAATAAATGCCATTCCATTAGAAAACAAAATATCAAACTAAGCAACATCTGCACACACAATATAGTAGACCTTTTTCAGAAATAACATTTGAAGGCCAATTTTGCAAAACCTTTAACTAGTCAAGGTGATTTCCTAGTGAAAGTTATAGTTAGTATGAAGTCATTCACACAGGTGTCCTTGCAGAGTTACAGTTCATCACATTAAATAGGAACATTATTCACTAATAGTTGACATACACTATGTGTCCAAACACATAGTAAATCTATTATCTGTATAGACCTATTACATTATTAAATATCTATTGTTTCATAATTTTAAAACCTAACAAACTTTTTGTAAAACACTGTCAACATATTCTGTTACACCAAATACACAAAATAATGATCTTTAAAAAAGCATCATATGACCCCTTTAAACTACACTTACCATTCAAAAGTCTGGGGTCATTATGCTTTTTAATGTTTTTGAAAGAAGCCTCTTATAAAAAAACAGTAATATTGTAAAATACTGTATGATTACAATTAATAATATTAATAGTACATTATCTTATTAATTAATAAAATAACTGTTTTCTATTTTAATTTTAAATGTAATCCTGTGATGGCAAAGCTGAATTTTTATCAGCCATTATTCCAGTCTTCAGTCCTACTAGTGTGGCCCAAAACATTTAGCACAGTTTTATTACAGGTAGAATGCAAAATGTTTCAGTACAAGCATTTCAACCAAATGTAATTTATGCAATATTTCAAACCTTTAACCCACTGGGGAAAATCAACCCATGGCAACAGTTTAAAAGCAGCCCAATTTCGTGGAAAAAAACAACAACAACCCTGCATCCAACAGGAGCTGCAGAAGTCAGATTTGACTGATCAAGGGTCAAAAGTAAGGAGAGATAATGGACAAGATGTTGGAGGATTTGCTCCTCAACAGATCCTGAGCTCATTGACAAATATCTTTTATCGTAGGATGTGCTCCCTTTACACAGTGCGATCGCGAAAGTGAACTACGACTGCGAGCGCTCATTCAAAGGGGATTTAAATACTCCACATATTGATAGCGGTGGCCTGCGCGAAAATTATATACAATATTAGAATGTTTGCGGGAGCGGACACAAATATCTTGGGAGCGGATGGGAGCATGCGGTAATGGTCAGAAATTCAGCGTGAGCAGGATCAACAAGCCCCACGCTATCACGCAGCGGTGCAGTCAGTCAGTGAGCGCCGGAACAGATGACGTCAAATCTTGCGGGATTCCATAAATAAAATACACAGAACCCCACTATTCGACAAATATACATAATGAAAAGATGATACAAATTTAATACCTTGGAAAATGGATTTTAAGACTTTTTAATACTTTTTAAGGGCCTCAATTTTCTCTAAATTTATTTATCAACTTTTAATACTTTTTAAGACCCCACGGACACCCTGTGCTTAATATTTTTGTGGAAACCGTAACACATTTTTTTCAGGATTCTTTGATGAATAGATAGTTTGAAATAAACAGCATTTATTTGAAACAGAAATCTTTTGTAACAATGTAAATATATTTACTGTCACTTTTGATCAATATAATGAATCTTTGCTGAATAAGAAAAAGAATCAGATTCCTGAAGAAGAAAAAAAACCCCTACCTGCCCCCTTTTGAACAGTGGTGGGTTTTTCTTCAAAATAAATGCTACTTTGATATTTTGTTCTACAAAGACATGTATGTTTAAATGTAGCTTAAGTGACCAAATACTTTTGGGGCTGTATACTGTATACATCTTAAAAAGAGCCATTAGAGAGACTGTTACTTGGCTAAAGGTCGTACAGATCATTCCTCAAACAGAACACAGAAATAGCCCTGTCAATCCTGTCCTACACACCAGCTGACTGAATCTTAGTCCGATGATCTCAAGGGTCTGAGTCATCACAAACCCACATGCTCAGCCCTTATGTGCCAACTTGGCATGTGAAGACAAAACGAGAGTACTGCGTGTAACATTTCAGCAGGTCGGCTCAGATCGATGGAATTCACAGTTGCCTTTGTTTTTCTGTTGAAACAATATAGAAGAACCCATCAGCCAACATGCTGCGCTCACTTCAGGAGCTGTGCTGTTTAATAGAGTGTTTAGTGTTTATAGTGATCTGAGCTCATGCTGTAATTCTGCTGTGATTTACACATCACAGACAGCAAACAATCAGGAATGACTGTAGAGTGCAGAGAACACAAATCTCAATCATCTGCCTGCCGTGGCACAGGCTTATATCATCTGTGTGAGCAAGAAGCAGGTTAGTTTGACAGCATGGCGTTAGTGAGAGAGTGCAAAAAATCTAATTAGTGTACGTTTGGGGTGGGAAAAAAATCCACCACGCCCAGTTTTCACTATGTACTGGAGTTTATCTGTTGTCCTGAGGTGTCCATTTTCAAGAGCATTTATGGCAATTATCTGTTAGCCATAGAGAAAATTAGATTGCAAATGGGTGTAACAACAAATTAAACAACAAACAAAGACACAGTACAGTCTCCATAATATAACAGAAAATTGTGCACTGAAAGCAGCAGCTTGAGCATATTTGCCCTCTCTCAGCCTGTGACAAACCTATTAGATATGTGTCACAATAACATTAATATCAGAAAAATCAACTCTAGAGATACATCCAAAAACAAGCATATGGCTTTCTGAAGGCCCTTTTACTAACTTCAGCATTCCAAATACATGTCAGAAAATGGTGCAGGGATAATGTATTTTTATAGGCCAACCCAGAAGGTTAGCATCACCATGGTTCCCTTGACAAAAATCCATTGGCTTTTGGATTATTGCAGAAAATAAGTTCAGTGACCAGCAGGATATTTTAATCTTTACATGTTTTAACGTGTAAGAATCAACGTCACCCCTATAGCTTCCAACAACTCTTAAAATCTTTATTTAAAATCTACAAGTTGAAAAGTTTGAGTTAGAAAATTTGGAAGAGCGCGAGTAAACAATCAAAAATCCATTGACTTCGGGACAATGCAACTGGAAGTGTAAAAATTCTAAATCATTTTACTCCTGCAGTACTCTACAGAATATCAACAAACCTGAATATGCAAAATGAATCATAGGCAGAAAGAGTTTCTGATTTAAGGAAACCCGTTTCTGTCTCAGAATGAAAAGTGTAATATTATTAAAATGACAATAAATATAATAGTAATAAAACTAACTGAAGGGCAGAGTGATGTATAATTGATGAATAGGGTAGCATTACATCACATTACCAACAAAAAACCTAGTTTATATAGTAGGATCTACAAAAAAAAAATACAGTCATCAGTCATCTGAGAAGACTGTATAATGCACACACACAGCAGGACAAATGTCACATTTTTAACGATGTCCTCCATGATGACAGCTCACATGAGACGGAGGTGTATGTGTGAGAGAGAGAAGTTTCAGAGCATGTGAGTGTAACCTGTTCATGACAGAAACAGATGCACAAAGCAAACCAAGAGACAGGAGTGAAGGTAAATGAGAATGCATGTGTCTCTGCACAGGGACGACGTATAAAGAATGTGAAGTATGAGTATGTGTGTGTAGAAAAACGAGATGACATACATTGCACAGTACCTGTCGTGTAGTCCCATGGACATGGTGTCTCCTCTATGCACAGGGTGGTCCATGCCCAGGCACAAAACCCCAGAACACCCTAAAATATTAGCAGAAAGACAGGAGCATCATGAGTTCTGGAAATAATCAAGAGAAGTCTAAAATCTAATTTAATCGACTTATTTTCAGTGGGTTAAGACACTCAAACACAGCTGTCTTTGACCGTTTGCAATGAGAATTTTGTGCCCTTTAGTCTAGTTTCACATCACAAAATTACGTAGATCGTAGAAACCACTGGAGCCAGGAAATGTTTTTAGGAAATGTAGCACATTTGTGTTAACTTTGAGGACATCTACACCACCATTTAAAAGATTTTTTTATGTTTTTTTGAAAGAAGTCTGTATAATTCACACTGCACCTACACACACCGAGCAACGGCAACAGACATGTTCGCTGGGTTTTGAAAAATATGATATACTATTTTTCAAGAAATACTGTATTAACAGTAATATTGTGAAATATTATTACTACATTAAAACAACTTTTTTCTACCTTATCTTAATATATCTAAAATGTAATTTATTCCTGTGATGGCAAAGCTGAATGTTCAGAATCCATTACTCCAGCCTTCAGTGTCACATTATCCTTTTTTTTCAGTATGTTTTGATGATTGGAAAGTTCGAAACAGTAAAATTATAAAAATATCTTTACTGTCACTTTTAATCAATTTAATGCGACCTTGATGAATGAAAGTAATAATTTCCTTTAAAAAGAAAAATATTACTGACCCCTACTTTTGCTAGTAGGCTATACTGCTAACCAATTTCACTTTTAGCTGCTAATAAGCATTTAATATTTACAGTTGGACCAAAAAATAACACATCCTGCAAGACAGATTTTTGTCGACTCAAAATGAGAAATGTCTTTCCCCTGCAAACAGTCAGAAAGCAAGCAGCAAGTTATGTTCATGGCTGTGATGTAATTAAAGCCTATTGGACATTTTCATATGGTACAAACCCATAAGTACGACCCACCCAAATGTTTTTCTTAGAGATGCACAATATATCGGCTGATATTAAAGGCACAATATGTAAGATTTTTTTATTAAAATATCCAAAAACCACTAGAACAGTGTTATATATTTTGCTGACTTGTGTACTTACATTATCTCAAATGTATCGAAGAATGTTTAAATCCAGAGAAATAAGCAATTTTAACTAGTGACATGATTCCACACTCAGTCACGGCGTCATCAAACTACGCCTTTGTCTCTGTTTATTTTGAATACGCGCCCTCTAGCGACGAAAATTACATATTGTGCCTTTAAGAGATTTTATTAGTATTTAATTGTTCATGCTCATTTCCTCTATTTTTACAGGTTACCTTTGGCATCTTCTTATGCTCACTTAAAAGTTAAACCATAAAATACTATTAATGTGAATTTAGAACCGCTAACTTGCATTATAACCCGTGGCAACAGTGTAAAAGTAGCCCAGAGTCAGACCGCAGCTGCGTCTGCACTTCACACGCGTATGTATGCTCGCGGGTGTCTGTCCAGTAACTAATGATGAACGCGCAGTTTGCAGAGAGGCATTTCAGTTGTTCACGGTGGACTGTCTGACTTAAAGGGACAGTTCACCCAAAAATGAAAATTGTGTCATCGTTTACACACCCACAAGTTGTTCCAAACCTGTAATAATTTCTTTCTTCTGTTGAACTTAAAAGAAGATACTTTGAAGAATGTGGGTAACCAAACAGTTTCTGGTCCCCAATGACTCTGATAGAATTATTTCTCTACTGTGGAAGTTACTGAGGACCAGCAGCTGTTTAGTTGCCCACATTCTTCAAAGCATCTTCTTTTGTGTTCAACAGAAGAAAGAACTTTATGCAGGTTTAGAACAACTTGGGTAAATTATGACTAATTAAATTTTTGTGTGAACCACATCTTTAAAGTGACAGACACATCCGTGCTTCTAAAGGTATAGGCCTATTGTTTTATTAAAATTTGGATAGTCTGTTAATATAATATTCCATACATTATCAGAGCTTGGTAGACATAATAGGGGTCGTGAATGGGTGTCCCTGATTTTGCCTCGCTGAAGGTGGCAACCCTAATTCTCACCTCTTTACCAAGTAACTTTAATACTTCATATAATACAGCAACAATGACCATGTCATTCTGTTACAGCCCATAATCAAAGTATATCTAGCTCGTTTATATGTAGCTTGTTAAATTATATGTAAGTTAGCTCGTTTAACCGAACATAAATCAATCGATGAACACAGTCATATAGTAGAGATATATATATACAGTATATATATAGACATATACATAATGTTCACTTGTTTTTTTGTTTTTTTTCTGCCTTTTAGACGCTTTCTCGACGTCAACCCTGAATGTGCATCAAAAACCAAGAAAGGAAACGTGACTTAAAAGAAGACTGGACATGTTGTGTACAAAAAGAACAGTACTGTAAACCCGCAGGTTTCTTCTCTCCTGAAAAACTTAAAGACTTTTTAAAATATAGTTCTGAAAAACCTTTCCATTCTTTAAAAGTAAATGTGACAATGGACCACAAAACTAGTCTTAAGCGTCGAAATTGAGATTTATAAATCATCTGAAAGCTGAATAAATAAGCTTAGGATAGGACAATATTTGGCTGAGATACAACTATTTGAAAATCTGGAATCTGAGGGTGCAAAGAAATCTAAATATTGAGAAAATCGCCTTTAAAGTTGTCCAAATGAAGTTCTTAGCAATGCATATTACTAATCAAAAATTAAGTTTTGATATACTTACAGTAGGACATTTACAAAATATCTTCATGGAACATGATCTTTACTTAATATTCTAATGATTTTTAGCATAAAAGAAAAATCT
>NW_015542415.1:401137-404354 GCF_001515605.1 Sinocyclocheilus anshuiensis | reverse complement strand
ATATATTTACAGTAGGAAATTTACACAATATCTTCATGGAACATGATCTTTACTTAATATTCTAATGATTTTTAGCATAAAAGAAAAATCTATAATTTTTACCCATACAATGTCCCCGTGTAACTTAAGACTGGTTTTGTGGTCCAGGGTCACAAATAAGATTACTGTATTGTGAATTCCTTGCTAATTGTTAATTGCATTTTACATGTTTTATATTTAAAAAAATAAAAAATAAAAACTACAGCTGGCATTTCAGCCAATATGTTCATATAAGACAATTTTCTGGTCTTTTCTTCAAAAATAAATAAATGTTTTAAAACTCAGATAATGTTGTTTTCTCTTTTCTGTTGTGACTACTGTTATGAAAAAGTATAATATTTTTAATTTTGTAAATCTAAGAGTACGGAATGAAAAGCAGGAATTACAGTATTCCCTGTAAATAACACAGTCTAATACTGTAAAAATAAGTTATATAACAGTATAATACTGTATTTGGTAATTACAGTACAGAACTGTAAATGTTGTTTACAGTAGTAGTCCTGTAAAAATACAGAATGTGGCTGGCAACCCAGCTGCCAGTATTTTACTGTAAATTTACAACGAAAAGTTTTACAGTGTGTAGTTGTCCGCTAGTAAAAACATAGTTTTATCAGTCATTATCCGTGTATGCCATTGTTTTGCGGTTACTACAGTTCAGTGGATCAGGAGGCGCTGGCTGGTGTGACTGAGTGGAGGCGGGACTAATTTGCATATTCATAGATCCGCGTATAGTAAATGAGGCAAGGGTGTAGAGTTACATTCAAGCTATTTTAAGGCATGAGAAAATAATTTTCACAAGAAAAAACATTTAAATATGTCATTTTGATGATCAAAGATAAGTTTTAAGGGATAAAATATTTGACTACAGGGGGACTTTAATAACATCTGTTAAATGCCACCTTTTTTTTAGCAACTTTTTTTTTTACATGATAGCCATTCCCTACTGCTTCTGTCTCTGAGTATTTGCAACAGTACAGCATATGGGATTTCTATTAATATTCAGCTGCTCATATTTTGGGGCGTTGTCTGCACCCCCCCTCCCCTTCCTCTCTCCCATCTGATCATGAGACAGAAAAGACAATCATCACAGGATATACATCATCATCAGCCACTTTACATAGTCCTCTCTCACAGATAAAGAAACAAAGCTGAGCAGCAGACACTGAATGCCACCTCTATACAGACAAACTCGCTAAAGCTGTGACCATCACAATGTCCAGCTGGAGAGTTTAACAGCTTTTTCTACAAGAGGGTGCAGCTCAAAGATCAAAAAGCAAACCGCTGTAAGTATAATGTGTGGTCAGACTAAAGGAAGCAGAAGAGCAAAAAAAAATAAAAAATACCAACAACAACCTGTAACAGCTAAAATACCGATAACAACCTGTACACACACACAGCAGGGTAACAAAACACTTTCCATATGTCAGACTAGCTCTAGAAACCTGGAGAGCTTGAAAAAAAACAGCAAAACCATGTCTTCCTTTTTTCATTGCACTCTGGTAATGTTTGTTCAATTCATGTTTTGAGTTCCTAAATCCATGAGGAAGACTCTGTCCAGGATATAAGGATGGGCACTTTTGAAAGCATGGCACCATGGAAAGAATTTCAGCACTTCAGTGGCTTGTACAATTCTTCCTCATTCCCGTGGCAACCACTGTGTCTTAGCAACAGACAGAGGTCAAAAAAGAACAAGGATAAGCTGTGCTAAACAACCTGAACCCAGTCACTACATTACAATATGTTCAGGTTTAGTCTCCTATAGACTTTAAATGAACTGATAGTTTCACTCGGTCACACGCACGCTTTTAAAACTGTCAGTTGCGCTTTCAGAGCTGGACAAAATAGAACCTTCGATGTCAATTAAGTCCACAGTCACTCTCTGTAGTATTTATTTAATCAACCTTTTCTAACATTTTAAATCTGCAGCTAATCTCTGAAACATTGTCTGGTCAAAAAGGGACACAGCTGTCAAAATAACTGTCATTATAATTTTGTTAATATTTTAATTTTTTTATTGTCCATTTTCCATTTTAAGTTTGGTCAAAATTTTAGTCATTTTGTTGTGTCCCCCCTCCCCCATTTTTATTAGTTTTTGTTTTTAAGTATCTCTATATAGTTCATATTAATTGTAATTTCAGTTTTAGTTTTTAGTAATTTTAGTACTTAAACTAAAATAAAATGAGAAATTATGCTTTGGCAACTAGTGAAAATAACGTTCCTAATAAGACGTTTAAGATTTGTATATTTTATTTCAGTTAACGTTTATTTTATTTCAAGTAACTTCTTTATGGTTTTAGTTTTCATTTTAGTTAACTATAACAACTCTGCTGTGCATTTCATTATGGCCACCCAGACCAACTTCCCTTCTCTCTGATTAGAGGCTATTCTTCATCTGTAATGTGATACTGTGTTGTTCATGCCATCACTCAGAACTGAATGTGAGGTTGGAAATAAATGCTGGATTAAACACGGCAATGACAGCTTCAAACCTCTTATAACCCCTGTCAAATTCAATATGTAAAATCTATACCAGTGCATACCAAGCTGTTGTTTTAGCCATTGACAAAGTTTTCACTTTGTGAAAACTTCATTTCTATGAATGATGCATACAACCTTGAATAGGTCAACCAACTATTAAAACAGGACAAACGTGTGTTGAATTAGGCCTGGGCGATAAAACGGTATCGATATTTATCGACGGTACACCTTCTTCGATAACGATATAACAACATTTCGATATAGTGCATGATATAGGCACGTGCTATGTGTGACGCAGACAGCACACACAAACACGAACACATGCTGAAATGAGTGCTGTGCCTGCCTGTGATGAGGAGATTGTGAAATAAATAATATAAGTCGAATTTAAAATAAACATTTGCATTTGAATGACAAAAAATAGTACAATGAACGTTAGGAGTGGAGCACGAGATGCGGTGATGATGTAAGTGACGTTGTAGTTTAATGTTTTGTTAGTCTAGCCCACGAGACGCGCAGTTGCTGCATTATTCATTCAAAATATTAGAGAAATATAGAAGCTCAATGCGTAGAAAATGTTGAATTGGTTAAAACTGAAACCAAGCCATTCACACAGAACGCAAATTCAGCGAATTTTTTAGATGGACAAATACGACTGCTGCATTCGCGTCTCACAAGAGATGTATAGAAAGCCATGCAA
>NW_015542415.1:398162-399074 GCF_001515605.1 Sinocyclocheilus anshuiensis | reverse complement strand
GCATTTTTAGACGGACAAATATGACTGCTGCACTCGCGTCTCACACAAGAGATGTAGCCATGCAAAGTTAAAGCAGTTTAAACTTTTAGAAAACACGTTGCGAATTTGTGGAGGTTTATTCCTTTTCACTGCGTCTCTTATGTTTTTAAATGCAATCTGCGTGAATGGCACTTCGGCTCTTTGTATTAAGCAATGCATAAATACATGATGCTGTTTTGTTTATAATTGTTTATGCAATTTACAAAATTATGTTTGATTTATATGAGTTAATTTAGACGTAATGCACGTTTTTTTATAGACAGTTATTTCCTTTGCGTTGACAATTTAATGCGCAGCATTATTTTGTTCATTGCGTCCTCCTCTGGCCTCGGGAAACAAGCCAAAAGTTTCCTTAAAACCTGTTTAATCTCCATATAAAACATCAGAAATTAGATATTTGTTTAATTTTTATTTTGTGTTTGACTTAAAACAAAAAATATTTGTTGTTTGTCTCAATAAATTGGATACAGTCGTTAAATTAAAAAAAAACATAAGTAAACATTTGCATTTGAATGCAAAAATAGTACAATCAAATGTTAGGTGTGCGTCAGGGAGTGTCATCAGTGGAGCACGAGATGCGGTGATGATGCTGTAAGTGATGTTGTTGCATTTTAATGTTTTGTTAGTCTAGCCCACGAGACGTGCAGTTGCTGCATTATTCATTTTAAAATATTAGAGAAATATAGTAGCTCAATGCGTAGAAAATGTTGAATTGGTTAAAACTGAAACCAAGCCATTCACACAGAACGCAAATTCAGCGAATTTTTTAGATGGACAAATACGACTGCTGCATTCGCGTCTCACAAGAGATGTATAGAAAGCCATGCAAAGTTAAAACAGAAAACACGTCACAAATTTGTGGAGGTTTATTCC
>NW_015542415.1:394712-397943 GCF_001515605.1 Sinocyclocheilus anshuiensis | reverse complement strand
AATCTCCATATAAAACATCAGAAATTAGATATTTGTTTAATTTTTATTTTGTGTTTGACTTAAAACAAAAAATATTTGTTGTTTGTCTCAATAAATTGGATACAGTCGTTAAATTAAAAAAAAACATTTCCATTGCTCTTTGTTTTAAAAAAGGTTATTAAAAAATGTCAATAATTATCGATACCGAACGACATGAAACATTATATCATTAATAAATTTTTTTTGCTATATCACCCAGCCCTAGTAAAGAGTATTGTTGAGTTTTTAAGATAAATAAGATATTAATAGAAGTTTATGGGTTATAAAACATAGTTTTGTGTTGCTAGGGTGTTCTGGGTGGATGCCAGGTGGTTAATCTTTCTGATATACTGGTCTCCAGATATGTCTCGGGTTCTTTTGTGGGATTTTTTTGTCCGTTTTATCGCCACAAACACTCCCTCCATCTGACAGATAGCCCCGCCCCCAAACTCACGCCATTGGTGGAGTCAGAATTGTTATGTAATTTGTGGAGGTTTATTCCTTTTCACTGCGTCTCATATGTTTTTAAAGGCAATCTGTGTGAATGGCGATTCAGCTCTTTGGATTAAGCAATGCATAAATGCATGATGCTGTTCTGTACATAATTGTTTATGCGATTTACGAAATTATATTTGATTTATATCAAAATAGTAGTATTTATATATAGTAGTATTTACAAAATAGTATTTATATCAAAATTATAGTTAATTTAGACTAGGGCTGCACGATTAATCGCATGCTCTGGCCTCGGGAAACAAGCCAAAAGTTTCCTTAAAACCTGTTTAATCTCCATATAAAACATCAGAAATTAGATATTTGTTTAATTTTTATTTTGTGTTTGACTTAAAACAAAAAATATTTGTTGTTTGTCTCAATAAATTGGATACAGTCGTTAAATTAAAAAAAAACATTTCCATTGCTCTTTGTTTTAAAAAAGGTTATTAAAAAATGTCAATAATTATCGATACCGAACGATATGAAACATTATATCGTTGATACATTTTTTAGCTATATCACCCAGCCCTATGTTGAATCATCTTGTAAAGCACTATAAGAGTGTGTCACCAGAATGTGTGTTTCTGACACATTACTACACTATGTGTGCCACATATCAGTGTCATCTTAAGACAGACAAGAGATTTTAGGTATAATCTTCTTGGTGAACAATAAAAATAGACATCCAAGTAGCATTATTTCAGTAATAAAAAGGCAGCATGATGGTTTAATAAATGTAATAATAAATAAATAAAAATAGGAATTATATCAGGGAATTTGTGTCGTAAGTAACTATATCTTAACAACCATGCCTCTCCCCCCATCACGCAGAGTGGAACTGTAGTCACAGGACCCATAAAAGAGTATTCATAGTTCTGTTACTGGCTATATGTTCTCGCCTGAGGCAAATATAGACAATATACTCCATTGAATGGCTTTAGTTTAAGAAAAAAAAATCCTAAGTGCCTTTAGTCACGTCAAACCATGTGCTTGCTTAATAAAAAATATAGGCTAAGCAACAAATGACAAGGCCAGGACAATACACAACACGGGACATATGCTAAATTAAGGTTTCAGCCAGAGGCCCCTGGTAGAAGGGCTTGTTTTAGCCATTAGTGTTATGTTACTGTTGTCATGGCATATGAGCACATGGTGGCCCTTACAGCTCCCAGCTGCTCTGAATCACGCTCTTAATAATTGAGCTCAACTTCTGTCACACTCTGACAGCCGGAGCAAGTGCCCACTGTCTGGAGCTCCTAAAATGAATTTAGAAATGATCAAAAGCTGTTTGATAACAGGTCAACAGCTAAGTACTAACTGGTTAGACTGTCCTCAATGACTCAGTTTGGTTATATTGACTAATCTGATGCAGACACAAAAAATATATAAAACTGAGTAACCTATAATTTACTTTATCAAACAGATCCTCTTTAAAGCAACATTTTTCTTTACATTTACCGAGTTAATTTATAACAACAGCACAAAGAAAATTGAAATGAGTGTTGGAAAGTGAAGCCAAACACAAACAAAAGGAAAGCTAGTCACTAATAGAACAGCAGGGATCCAGCCAAAGCAACTAGTAGATAATCAGAGTGGCCTTCAATGAACAGACACAAAGCATCTATTTGTTAGTTGCACTTCGATTCGTCAGGGCGTTGTGATTGTAGTACTCGTTGTTAGTTCAGACACAGAGTTTGGGGTTGTGGAAGACACTCTTGGCGAAATGTCTGCTCATGTTTATGTGGGAACAAACACACCAACCACACACGGAACCCGCCGCAAGCCCGCGCTGACACCAGTGTCGCGGCAGAACCGGGGCTGTGATTGTAGCCGTGCTCCTGGGTTTGTCCGTTCTTGAAAGCTCAGCTCAGCTCTTTTAAAGAAAGGACCAAACCTGAAGCATGGCTCCCCATTCGCAGCTCTGCTTCTGCTGCTGCTACATTTAGCTTCAGCTGACAACAAGCTACTTTTCGTATTGAATGATGTGTATCTTTACGTATATGCCACTGATATGTCAGTTTGCCAAATAGAATACTAAACAAATAAACTTTTAAAAGCCATTTCGACTTACCCCAACCTCTTGAATTTACCCTTGTTTTCTTCTTAAACCCTCAAATCCACTCTACTCATGGACCACACAAAGCCCCTCCTCTCGTTTTTCATTGGCTGTAGCCTCAAGGGAATACGTGTCGTACGCCTTGCTGATTGGTCTACGTTCATGTCAATCAATTCTTGACACTAAAAACTTCCGTTACCATAAGAAGTTCATGGCGTAGGGATACGCGCAGCGATTGGTAGATTCGTCCGTAGTTAGGATGTAATTGGACGGTACTGTATAAATATAAATGTATATGAAGCACTGTTCGGCATGACATCACTGTATTGTTTACTAATATACTTTGAATAGTAGATGGTACTACAGTTGGACTGTGGGATCTATAAAAGCATGATCATCATACACCTGGTATTAGCGATTCAAGAAGTGATAATGTCACAATTAAGGCAACTTTGTAGCAAATTCGTCGACTGTAGACTGTAGTTAAGTGTATTTGTCCGAACTGTGATAATTTAAATGAATTGTGCACTGTAAGATACATTGTGTTAAATTGTGATAAATGAAAATGTTATGAAAGTATAATGGACTATATATATATATTTACAAAGAGTTACAAAGCCATCAAGTAATTCTCACTGCTTGAATATACTTTGCTGCTCGTT
>NW_015542415.1:382117-394253 GCF_001515605.1 Sinocyclocheilus anshuiensis | reverse complement strand
TCTGTCTGTCTGTCTGTCTATCTATCTATCTATCTATCTATCTATCTATCTATCTATCTATCTATCTATCTATCCAGTCCCCTCTTTCACAGATCAAGGATCCATCTGAACAACCTCAGTTCGTGCGTTTATGCTTCACAATAGAGAGTACAGATCAGCTGTCCGATGGAACGTGCCTCCAAAATCCGCGAGATGTTGCGAGATTTCGGTGGACGCCGTTTCTCTTCCTCCTCTCGGTTTGTGTTCGATCATAAATCCCGGTAGGGGATCTTCCCGATATGCCAGAGTCACTGACAGTCCGCATGGAAAGCTTCGGGCGCATCTTCACATTGCATTACCGCCTGATCAGATCAACATAACTGGCTGATTTTGCTTTAAAAATAAAAATAAAACTCAGCCCCGCTGTCAGATCTTGTAATCTAGGCCGTGTGCCTGCGTACGTTATCGTGCATTCAGGTGAGCGGAGCGGCCTCTCCCAGCACTCATGCCATAGACGCGCGGCAGACGTAAAATCCAGATTCATACGTTTATTTTCTCGTTTTCTGGTTCACAAGCTCTGGGACTTTTTCCTCGTTTGCTGGAACAGCAACAGTGGCGGCGGCCTTTGTATGCAGCCCGGGCTCAATGGCGTCGGACACCAGCGACACGGAGGAGTTTTACGATGCGGCGGAGGATGTCAACTTCACTCCCTCACCTCATGCGTGAGTCTCAGATTCAATATAACAAAATACATACTGCTTTTATTGCGCCTGTTTGATGTCTGATGTCCGATGTCCGTTATGAAAATGGAGAATGAACCTGCACCTGTCAGAGCTGTCAACAGTTGCCCCATTGCTTGTGTATAGATTTACTGCTTCTGTACAGCCATATACCGTTTATTATGTGGATACATAAAGTCTTATGACTCTTACACTAGTGAGCTCTCTACCTAGACAGTATTTAGGACGTTCGAGTCAGCTGAGTGGTTTTGAACCATAGCCACAATCTCGCTGTGACACGTAGCGTTCAGCTGATGTTGCCGTTATGTTGTTTTGGTGTTGTCACTTGAACCAAACGATTGTAAATGCGTTAAAATCCCCAAAAGGTTTAGTTCACCTTGCCGAACCTTTCTTAGTGTGTTCCTTTGAGGAGGGAAAGTCATTAAGATTGAGATTTGGAATAATATGCGGATATGTACCTGATTTTATGAGAACTGTCTCTTAAGAAATGTCGTCCAGTTTGGATTTTCCCACTGTATTCAAGTACCATTCTCTACTAAGTTACACATTTTATAAAATTACAGTATGACATTTTGTAAATCACGTATTTAGACTGAGGCTAGTTTTAGTCACAAACATGACCACTATTTTCAGAAAAGGAGACAGAATGACTCAGAAACCCAGTGACTCAGATTCTCAATGTGAACAAAGGTTTAAAGACTTGAAGGTTCAGAAAAATAATTGCTCTTTTGTGAAGAACGAGTCTCCATGTTGTCAAGTATAGAAAAATCCACCTGTGCTTGTTACCACAGCATGGCTGAGGTCAAAGGTGTGTGTGAGAAGAGCTGTGACAGTGTCATCAGAGATTGCTGAAGGCTTATTTAAAAGTTTGTGTTTGTTCACTGTGCTTATGTTACAAGAGTAGTTCACTTTCACAATAAAAATGTCCTTATAATTTACTTACCCCCATGTCATCCAAGATGTCCATGTCTTTCTTTCTTTCTTCAGTGAAAAAGAAATTATGGTTTTTGGCTTTTGAAGGAGTTCATGTGTAATCTGGATACATTATGAAGCATTTTTTTAAACTTACCTATAAAAAAACATTTAGTATTGTGAAGAAATTCATATGCACTATTTAGGTCTATAATTGTCTCTTAATTTTAAGCATTTACGCAGAAGGAATACAGTAAGGAAGGAATACATACGGTAAGGAATACAGTTTGACCCAGTCATTACTATTATGATCAGGGCCCTAAAGCGACAACATTTCAGTAATATTAAAGGATTTGTTCACTTCCAGAATAAGAAGTCTGTCTTTCTGTCTTCAGTCGCAAAGAAATTAAGGTTTTTGAGGAAAGCATTCCAGGATTTTTCTCCATATAATGGACTTCAATGGCGGCCAATGGGCTGAAGGTCCAAACTGCAGTTTTAGTGCAGCTTCAAAGGACTCTACACGAACACAACCAAGGAATAAGGGTCTTATCTAGCGAAACGATCTGTCAGTTTCTAAAAAAAAAAAAAAATAAAAAGTTATTTTTAAAAGCTAAACGACAATATCCTGGACTGCGCTATTCAGCTGCACGGACTCAGCTGCTACCGAGCGGACAGAGATACAGCACTGTCTGGTAAGACTCGCGGGGGTGGCTTGTGTGTGTACGTCAACAAAGAGTGGTGTAACAATGCTGTGGTAGTGACAAAACACTGTTCATCGCTGGTGGAGTTTATGTTTGTGAAGTGTCGACCGTTCTATCTGCCGCGGGAGTTCCCGGCCATTGTTATTGTCGCAGTTTACATCCCCCTGTGTACAAACGCTAAGGACGCGCTTCGCGAGCTGTACATCGCCATCAGCGATCACAGACACATTTTAACTTTTGCGATTGACGTTTTGGAAGCCAGACATAATCGTTGGAATTGCATGTAGTTAAACTTGACTTGAACTTATATACTCCAAAACTCCATCTCATTTTCTCCTCAAATTTCAAAATTATCCAACATCGTTGTTTAATCTTTTTTGTAAAGGGCACTTGACTTTCTTTGCATGTTCGCTTTGTAAACACTGGGTCGGTACTTCCGCCTACATCACACATGACCTTTCCAGTGTGACTACGTAATGCGTGAAGTCGAGCTAGTGCAAGACGAGCATTTGTGGTATATGGAGAAAATATAAGGAGAAAAATCCTGGAATGAATCCTGGAAAAAAAATTAATTTCTTTGCGACTGAAGACAGAAAGACATGAACATCTTGGATGACATGGGGGTGAGTAAATTATCAGGACATTTTCATTCTGGAAGTGAACAACTCCTTTAAGAGTAGCTGGTTAAAGGGTGTGTTATGGATGAGACTGAGGGGCTTGTCTGTTCATGAATGCTGTGTCAGGCCAGGCACACTAGCTAGTTTTAATTAGGCTCAGACCTCTTTAGGTGAACTCAGTGCTGAGAGGAGCCCTCACACCCACTGACTGTTTGTGTACACTAGGGCTGTGCAAAAAATCGAATGCGATTTTCATGCGTATCTCATCAGTAAAGCCGCTCCATCTGAAAGCACATGCTGGAGATTTACTACTAGACTGAGGGGCTTGTCTGTTCATGAATGCTGTGTCAGGCCAGGCACACTAGCTAGTTTTAATTAGGCTCAGACCTCTTTAGGTGAACTCAGTGCTGAGAGGAGCCCTCACACCCACTGACTGTTTGTGTACACTAGGGCTGTGCAAAAAATCGAATGTGATTTTCATGCGTATCTCATCAGTAAAGCCGCTCCATCTGAAAGCGCATGCTGGAGATTTACTACTAATCACAGGAGCGGCTTTACTGACGAGATGCACATGAAAATTGCATTCGATTTTTTGCACAGCCCTAGTGTACACACACAACTTTATTGGCGTTTACTAATTAGTCTTAACTTGGCCTTAAGTGCACTACAGTGCTGAAGCAAATGAAGGCTTTCCTCACATGAAATTCCTTACATGTTTTGAACAAGTATGTGAGCATAAGTGTCAAAATGGAGCTGTGTGTGATTCATGAGATGAGTGGTATGAGTATATGAAGCTTGGCACTGTTGACCTGTGTTATTAATTATTTGTTCGTTGACTCCTTATAGGTCACCTGCAAAGTTTGAACTTCCTCAGCTTGGGGTAAGAGTTTGCTGTTATCTACACAAATGTTTCTACCTGTGCACTACAATGTCCTTTTTAGTGAAAATGTTATTAAAGGAAATTTAGTGAGAATTTACGGAGCAAATAGAAAGGAATTTAGCAGTATTTGCCCTTGGGTGCTTCCAGACAGAATCTGCCGACTTACTTGATTACATTGGTAAATTGTGTTAAGTGGAACTGAATGCACTACACCCTTATTGGTAGCTGAAAGAATAATAACGTGAGCAAAAACATATATTAAATGAATGAACATGCGAGGGGCAGAGGGTTCACAGAGTCAGATTCGGTGTTGGCCAGTGTATGGGTTTGTTGGAGTCATAAGTCTTATGGCGCTTTTCCACTGCATGGTACGGCACGGTACGGCTCGGTACGGTTCACTTTTGGGGGGTTTTCCACTGGGTACAGTACCTGGTACTTTTTTTAGTACCACCTTGGTTGAGGTTCCAAGTGAACCGTACCGTTACCAAAACGTGACGTGTAAACTCTGCTGATCACGGATTGGCCGGAGAGAATCGTCACTACCTGCGTCACTGAACTTGCGACACAAACACAAAAGAACCGCTAGATTTAAATCAGCACAGCCAGCGAAGGATCGAACGCAACTGTTTTGAACGAGCGCACCTTTTTTTTAACAACCAAAAAGTTTTGTTGTCTGTTGCGGAAGAACAGACGTTCCTCTCGTTGATAGCAGAGGAGCGGATCCAGCGAGAGCTTGATGGGGCGACGCGGAATTAAACATTTTTTTTTAGGAGTCGTGGTAGTGATAGTAGAGGCGGCGCAACTATAACGACATGTGAATAATCCCGCCCACTCTAAAGCGGCACTGAACCGCAGTGGAGACGTAAACCGTGCCGTGCTGTACCACGCAGTGGAAAAGCGCCAATAGTAGAGTGATGGTTCTAACATTTAGTGAAGTGCATTAGTCACATGAGTGCAGGATGGAAAGATGATCTGAGGTTGATAGTAGAGTTTGAGGCTCTGCTCTAGTTCTGTTTAATCATTTAAATAAAACAGATCCTGCCTAACAAGTATTTTCAAAGAACGTTTTGAGAATTCTGGAACTCTATTTGACATTGAAAGGACCTTTGACATTTGGCTTTTTTATGTTTGTTTATAAATGCTGTAAAAAACTGCCATGAAGGATTTGTATTTGAGAATTGGGTGGTTTTTCATCTGTTGCCTTTGATTGCCTGTAGGGTCCTGCAGAGAATGTGGTACAGGAAGTTGCCGCTGGATTGGCTCAGCCTGAATCTCGCCATGACGATTCTCTTCAGGTTTGGCCGTGATAAAGCCTTGCAGTTCTTACTTGCCGCTTTTTATACCTTATATCTAGTCTCTCTTTTTTCATTTTCTCTGTTTCACTTATTAGTAATTATAACGGAAGCATGCTGTGCTATCTCTAGTGTATGTTTGCTTTTGGTTGTCTGCCCAAAAAGCAAGTCATTTCTCTTAAGTGGTCTATGTCAACGGGTCAGTTGCAACCCAGCGAGAAAAATGCTTAATGCAAATATTAAATCTTAAACTTGCTGTCTAATCATGCATAGTTAGGATAGAAAAATAAGTAGCTTTTTAAATAAACTATCAACTTTTAAAAGAGAAAGGAAAACCTTGCATCACAACAGACTCAGTATTTTCTGCCAGTAAACAAAAATCAATGCTGGGTATATGTGTTTGAAACTCTCTTGATAACTCTGCTTCTCCTAAGTACTTATTGAAAGTGGGCTGGATGCCAAACTCTTCTTGATCAATAAATGTGGACCCTGAGCCCTCTTTAGACATTATTGATATTGTAGGGAAACACTATAAGATTAGATGTCTAGTGTAAACAAAGCATTTGTTTTGATGAACAGTTGCATTCTACACGAATGCTAAAGCACAATTTTCTGACTGTCCCTCTTTCTGATTGCTCCTTCCAGATCATTGATAGTATTATAGAGGAGAGTCAGAAAAGTGGAGTGGAAGATGAGTTGTTGAGAGGAGAGGAGGCCTGTGCAGCCACATCTGAAGGGGAGAAGGCAGGAGCGGAAGGCTGCAGTGTTAAAGAAAACCTGGCTCTTGAGGGTGGCCTGGTGCCTCCAGAGGATCCTGATGTGACACCACATGACTCTGGTCGCTCTGAGCAGCTGCCTGATGTTAGGCCGAAGGAAGTGAGGTCACAGGACAGAGCACCAGATGTGGCTGGTCCCGCCCAAGCAGGTCAGGACCAGGCTATGCCACCCCCTCCTGACATTACAAGCGCTTTGGGTCAACCATCGCAACCCGCCTCCCTGCCGTGTGCAGAAACGGCTGATATTCTAGAGCAAGTCCCTATGACTGATGCAGATGGCCCTGGCCCTTCCAAACCTCCCAGACAGTGTACAGTGGAGCCAGACATTGTAGCTAGCACCAAGAAGCAGCCGCCCTCAAGGCCACCTCTGCCCACCGGGGCTCCACCTCCAAGGCCGCCTCCCCCCTCACGGCCCAGCTTTTCAGCTAAAAAATCCCAGGAAGTGATGCTACCAGCAGGGCTAGAAGGTAAGACTTTAGAGTGTTTAAATATCGCTGATTTAACAAGTAAAAATGTCACACTTATCTATTATGATTAACACTTATTATTGGTATAAAATGTGAAATATGAACTAATTAATGACTAAAGCGATAATATTCTGTATGATTGGTCAGTCTCTGTAGAGCCAGCAGACGAGCTGTGTGGATTGGTCAGCCCAAACGCCACAGTACAATGTATTACTAAAGAACTCCAGCACTCACTGGACCTCGCTAGTGCCACTAGTGGTGAAAAAGTGGTCACTGCACAGGTTTGAATTTAATTACAGCCATTTCAAATAATATAAATATTCAGATTTCACACTGAATATTTGACATCATACATTTCTATCTGGTCTTTTGTATAAGCAGGAAAACGATGAGCAGACATCAAGTCCTAGTGGAAGCGAGACCACTGGACCTCAAAGACCAAGGTCTAATTCAGGCAGAGAGCTTACAGATGAGGTAGTGTGTGTGCGCACATACTTGAATTCATATGAACCTATATTGCAAGATGAGCATAAGAGTTGAGTGCTGCAGGGATGATGTAATTTTGTTGGCCAACCTGGAAGTTAGCATCACACTGGTTCCTTCAACAAAAAGCCAATAGGATTTTTCCATTAGCTTTTGGATTATTGCAGAAAATAAGCTCTGTGACTAGCAAAAGGTTTAAGATTCTTATCAGTTTTGTTCATCAAGATGATCTTCACAAATGAACACAACTTTTCTGAATTTTAAAGCCTAAATACATTCGTCAGCAGTGAGACGCTATAAACGAATTACACCACAGTCCAATGATTTCAACAACACCACCACTAAGTTTCCAACAACTCTTTCAGTCTTTATTTAAAATCTACACGTTAGACAGTATGAGTTGTGATAGTTTGCAAGAGCGTAGGTATAAATACAACAAGGCTGTAAAAGTAGATGCGTTTACCTGTTTGGCTTAATGACATCTCTGTAGTTCCATTTAGCCACTTGTTAGTAACCAGTAAGATGCATGAGTTAAAAAAAAAAAAAACACAAGTGGGATTGTAACTGATATATTTTATGTTGTAGAATAAAACCAGTAAAAAAACAAAACATTGATTTTGGGATGATGGAACCAGGACTTGCTTCTGGGGTTCAGAACGCATTCCTGCAGCACTCTAAAAAGTGTGAGGGACACGTTCTAAACTTTATTAGCATGACTATATTAATACGGTTAGGTCACAACAGTCGTAACTGATTAATTGAAAAGCAGGTACATGGGTGTTAACCAGATTAGAAGAGCGACTGCATCTTCATTCATTCATTTGGGAGAGGCTTTTACTTGGTTGAATTTTACATGGCCTGGTGTAATGAATCTCTTATAATGATTATTACTCAAGGCTGTAGTCCGTGTGTTTTTGTTGTGCAGGAGATTCTTGCGAGTGTGATGATCAAGAATCTGGACACTGGTGAGGAGATCCCTTTGATTCAGGCAGAAGAGAAACTACCGAATGGAATCAACCCACTCACACTGCACATCATGAGGAGAACCAAGGAGTACATCTCGTAAGAGAGCTGCATTTCCCATAACGCACCACCAACAGTTCGCTTGAATCGAAGTTCTTTGATTGGGCTCCATGGAAAAATGTGACAAATTTTCAAGACGCCATGATGCCTAAGATGTCCTACTGTATCCTATAGTCCACAATCCATCACAGAGTTTTGGAACTCTTCTGAGCTGATTTTACATTTCATGTGTAATATCAATGATCATTTTCCTTATATGACACTCTGCTTGTGCTGATGTGATGGGGCCCTCAGGCAGCAGAATCGAATCCTATCAGTAATCCGATTCGCTACACTTTCATCTGCCCTCGTTTTATCAGCCAGAATGAAACCTACAGACTGTTTTTTCAATCTCTTTTAAAGGGAGAAGGCACGTAATCCCTTCTTCTCTTCCACTCTCTTCTGATTTGAAACCACTTGAACACAAGTGGAACATTTTGGCAAGAAGTGCTTCATAATGCTGAGCTGATAACAGTTTTGTAGTTTCTGTTAGTGTGGTTAATCTGAAACAGTTGGGTTGTTGGATCTGGTCCTGGATCAGTGTTTCTAATTTCTCATTTTACATCAGGATTATATGTAACCTAATTTTGAAAGCCAGCAGCTCTGAACACTTTAGGGTGGGATTTCACACTTTTTTTTTTTTCTTTGCAGAAATGATGCAGCACAGTCGGATGATGATGAAAAGTCCCAGCCTGCACTTACAGACACAGATGGCGGGAAATTGAAACAGAGAACGTAAGAGATGGATGTTTATTTATAACTGTAGTCATAGTCTTGAGTAAAAATACACAATTATGAGAAATTATAATGTAATTTACTGTTTAAAAGTTTGAGGTCTATATGATTTTTGTTTTTGAAAGAAGTCTCTTAGGGTGCTTTCACACCTGGCCTGTTGTTTCGGAACCGAGCGGTTCGGTTGTAGTGCGAAAGCAATCCGATCCAACGGACCAACGAACCAGGCTATATCACAATTTATGATGGGTATTACGTAAGTTCCGTGAAAAGCATTAGCTTTGTTGTTTTGCTAATACTTCAAAATGAACCAGTGAATGTCTGTGGGTGAGCACGTCTTCGCCATTCAAAATAAAAAAGCGCACCTTTTCATTTTATAATGCCATCTTATTGCTCTTCTTCCTAGTAGGTGCATTTTAAAAATGTTTTCCCGATGAATCCTGGACTCCTGCTCAAAATGATAAATTAATATAAGGACAGCTATAAAAAAAACAACAAAAAAAACAATAAGCCCGCAAAGCTGTTATCGTTGCATCCTGACTGATGACAGCTGTGACAGCTAAGTGGAATCCCGGTAAATAAACCGTGGAAATTTGACCAATGAGACAACAGTTTACTCGCTCGTGACTTTTATTAACAAATTTGGTCCGTTTAGAAACTTTACCGTTTGAAAGCGAACCGCACCAAGAATAAAAAGGAACATTGTAATAATTTGAATCCCTGTTTCGGAACAAAGCAATCGATCTACAGGTGTGAAAGCACCCTTATGCTCACCAAGGCTGCATTTATATGATCTAAAATGTTTTTTATTTCATTATATTTTAAAATGCAATTTATTCCTGTAATGGCAAAAGTACATTTTCAGGAGTCATTGCTCCTTCAGAAACCATTCTAATATGCTGCTTTTGTGCTAGAGGAACATTTTATTATTATCAATGTTACAAACGGTTGTGCTGTTTAATATGTTTGTGGAAACCATGATACATTTTTTCCCAGGATTCTTTGATGAATAGAAAGTTCAAAAGAACAGGATTCATTTGAAATAGACCTCTTTTGTAACTTTATAATTGTCTTTACTGTAGGGCTGCACAATTAATCGAATTTCTAATCGTAATTACAATTATGGATGCCACAATTACGTAATCGTTCAAAGCGGCAATTAATCGTTCAAAGTCCACTTATGTTATTTTGAGTGTTTAAGATGTGTTTTTTTCTTTCTACATGTTATCTTAAGGGTTTCTCCATTGTTTTAGTTTTAGTATAACATTATAATACCATTCATATTTTTACTTTTTTATAATTTAAAGAAGAAACCAATCCGATGTATATTTGACATTTGAGGCTTAATACTATAGAAAAGCACTAAAGGTTTGTGTTTGTTTTTGAAAGAAGTCTCTTAGGGTGCTTTCACACCTGGCCTATTAATCGTAATTAATAATCGCAATTACAATTTCAAGGGAATAATCGACAATTACGATTTTTGTCATAATCGTGCAGTCCTACTTTAATGACACTTTTGATCAATTAAATGCATTGATTTCTTTTAAAACCTCAAACGTTTGAATAGTTGTGTAATTATAACCAAATAAAAAGCATTTATCTTGAAGGACCGTTGAGGATGATTTTCAGACAGCTTCTGTCTGTTCTTCTTCTTTCACTCAGTACACAGCTGAAAAAGTTTCTAGGTAAGTCTGTGAAGAGGGCGAAGCACTTGGCGGAGGAATATGGAGAGAGAGCCGTCAATAAAGTCAAAAGCGTTCGGGATGAGGTGTTCCACACAGACCAGGACGATCCATCCTCCAGTGATGATGAGGGGATGCCGTACACCCGACCGGTCAAGTTTAAAGCTGCTCACAGCTTCAAAGGGCCCTTTGACTTTGACCAAATCAAAGTAGTGCAGGACCTGAGTGGAGAACACACGGTGAGGAGAGTGTGTGTGTGACCTTTAATGTGAACTTTAACATATTTTGTGATCTGTGATGTAGATAGTTAATTATTTAGTGATTTGACTACTCCTCTTTCCCCTCTGTCTTTGTCAGGGTGCCGTCTGGACAATGAAATTCTCTCATTGTGGCCGGCTGTTGGCTACAGCAGGGCAGGATAATGTGGTTCGGATCTGGGTCCTAAAAAACGCCCATGACTATTTCAACAACATGAGAATAAAATACAACACAGAAGGTAACCACACACACCCGCACAGTCTTGTGTATAAAGACTTTTATTTCTATTTAAAACATCTTGTACATAGTTCATATGCAGTGGCCCCAAAAAGTATTTGAACACTTTCTGGTTGTCAAATGTGTTGAATGGACCTGACATAATGAAATGAATTACTAGATCTAGATTTACGTTTAAAAGATGAATCACCACTTACTGTGTAGTTTAGCCAGAGGTTAAGCTTGATCTTTGTCTGGGGCGTACACACTAAAATCAATGAAAGTGACTGACTTTCAAAACGGCGTTATTGTTTTGCTGCCCATGTAGAGTGTATGCAGAACAGCTAGCTGTTGTATGCAAAAAAAACCTAGTGAACTGTTAGGCTTCTTAGCCATCTTGAAGCCTCTTAAGCTTTCTACATAGGCAGCAACTTGCCACACAAGTAGCTCTTTGCATGGACGACAAAATTTGGTGTTAGCTTGTTGCTAAGTTAAAGGAGTGAATCTTTAATAATCACACACAAATATTGTGTAAAATATCTGTAATTGCTATTTTTGTTCTGGGTTTCCTTTTTTAAAAAAAAAAGCCTCTTTGGTCTCTCTTATTCTCTCTCAGGACGTGTGTCCCCATCTCCCTCTCAGGAGAGTCTGTGTTCCTCGAAATCAGATACTGAAGGAGGGGTAAGGCTTTTTTTTTTTTTTGGTCTTCCTGTTCTTTATTTTGTATTTCACGCTGATGAATGACTATTTAAATCTCTAAGATATCAACCTTTTTTTACTTTCGCTTGCACAGTTTGGTGCTACAGTGGAAGATGCAGACACTGAGGACAGAAACGTGCCATTCCGGCAAGTTCCGTTCTGCAAGTATAAGGGTCACACTGCTGACCTGCTGGATCTGTCCTGGTCGAAGGTGAGAGATTACGGTCATCATTGCTCCACTGAACCACTGGAAAACGTTTGAAATTCACAGTATAATGAAGAGCAATTGGACATAATTCTGTCGCTTCTTTTCTGATTAGAACTACTTCCTGCTGTCATCATCGATGGATAAGACGGTTCGTTTGTGGCACATCTCCAGGAGGGAGTGTCTCTGTTGTTTCCAGCACATAGACTTCGTTACAGCCATTGCATTTCATCCCAGGGTAAGTATGCTTCTTGTGTACTCTGGTATACACTACTGTTTGGTGTTGGTAAGATTTTTAAAATAAGGTTATAATGCTCACCAAGGCTGCATGTATTTTATTATAAATACAGTAAAACCAGATACATAGTTAAATATTATTACAAAAGGTATTTTAAAATGTAATTCATTCCTGTGATGGCAAAGCTGAATTTTCAG
>NW_015542415.1:380011-381778 GCF_001515605.1 Sinocyclocheilus anshuiensis | reverse complement strand
AATTTTCAGCACCATTACTCCAGCCTTCAGTGTCACATGATCCTTTAGAAATCATTCTAATTTGCTGATTTGGTGCGCAAGAAACATTTCTTATTCTTATTAATGTTGAAGACAGTTGTGCTACTTAATATTTATGTGGAAACGATGCATTTCTTCAGGGTTCTTTGATAAATAGACAATTCAAATAAAGAGCATTTATTTGAAATTGAAAATTTTGTAACTTTATAATAATAATAATTAAATAATTCATAATAATAATTTAATAATTTATGCATTTAGCAGACGTTTTTATCCAAAGCGACTACAGTGCATTCAGGCTATAAATTATTATTATTTTTTTATATTTATATTAAATAAATTATTATAATTATATTATAAAGACATAAATGTCTTTACTGTCACTTTTAATCATTTTAACGTATCCTTGCTAAATAAAACTATTAATAAAAAGAAAATAAAAAAACGGACCCCAGAAGTTTGAATGGTAGTGTACGGGTCCACTATGATAAGGTTGTGTGTTTTTCTCTCAGGATGACAGGTATTTTTTGAGCGGTTCTTTAGACGGAAAGTTGCGGTTATGGAATATTCCAGATAAGAAAGTGGCACTATGGAATGAGGTGGATGGACAGACGCGCCTGATAACAGCAGCTAACTTCTGCCAGAATGGAAAATATGCAGTTATTGGCACCTATGATGGACGCTGCATTTTCTATGACACAGAGGTGAGTGTTTTTTCTTGTAAGCTTTAAATGGGAACAGTGATTTTCATTTAAAAGAAAGGAGGTTTCCCAAAAACAGAATGTACACAGCATTGATTTAGAAATAGTTGATTATTAATCACTTACTGCTTCTTTCATCATGTTCTGCTCAGCGCCTTAAATATCACACCCAAATCCATGTTCGCTCCACGAGAGGCAGGAATCGCGTGGGCCGCAAAATCACAGGTATTGAGCCGCTGCCAGGAGAGAACAAGGTAAGACAGATGTGTCCGTGTAAGAGGACAGAGACTGAAAATAGAAAAAGCCTGCAGTTAGACTTAAAACTCTTCTTATTTGCTTAAGTATTACTCAAATACTGATGTTTTTATTCATATCAAGGTGATAAAACTTGACGTCCATCATTCAGTCTGTTAATGCTAATCTCCTTTTCCTCTGCAGATCTTGGTGACGTCAAACGACTCTCGCATTCGCCTGTATGACCTCAGAGATTTGTCTCTGTCTATGAAGTACAAGGGCTGTGTGAACAGCAGCAGTCAGATCAAAGCCAGCTTCAGGTGAGAGGAGCAAGTCTGAAAGACACCCATCCCAGAAATGTCCATCTCTGATCTTACACTTCTACGGAAAGTTGAAAAATATGAGTGAATCTCAAGGATCTCGTCTTGTTCTTGCAGTCACGACTACTCTTTCGTTGTGAGTGGCTCAGAGGACAAGTATGTGTACATCTGGAGCACATACCATGACCTGAGCAAATTCACCTCTGTACGGAGAGACCGCAATGACTTCTGGGAAGGGATCAAAGGTAATACGATGGTAACAAAAAATGAATCGGATACTGAGAGCAGCAGCAGTTACACAGATAAAAATATTCCAGGAATAAAACTATAATACTCAGTAATATTTCTTCGTTTTTTCATTTGTACATTTCTTTAATTTGATTTGAATTATTTTACAGTCATATTGATAAATCATCACACATTTTTTGGCCCTACAAACAAGCACAGCAAACCTGGAGGTTTTTTTTTTTTTTTAATAACAATTTAATTCCCCC
>NW_015542415.1:369702-375653 GCF_001515605.1 Sinocyclocheilus anshuiensis | reverse complement strand
CCCCCCCCCCCCCCCAATAGTGCAGTTCTAACAACCATTATTGTATGTATTTTAGGGTCTTAAATTACAAGTGCTTTCTGCTTTGTAGCCCATAATGCTGTAGTTACTTCAGCCATTTTTGCTCCGCATCCGGATCTCATCGTGCCTCAGGAGGCAGGGACAGAGAAGCCAGACTCGGACTGTAAGAGTGACAGCACGGACGACACTGAGACCATCCCATCAGGTACTGAAAGCAACTTTGCCAAATAGCATTGTGAGATCACAGCAGTGCACTGAACAAAAATAACCCATTCTCTTCATTTCCTCAGGGGCCCTGAAAACAGACCACACTGAAGTTTTGCTCTCTGCGGATTTCACTGGAGCCATTAAAGTTTTTGTCAATGTTAAAAAATACTGAGTGCTTGTGCTGTATATGACACCCAGCAAGTATATATATAATTAATTTAAAGGCTCCTCTCAGCTTTCGGACGGAGCTAAAACAAAATCAGTGCCACTTTTCACCTAACTGAGCCCCCATTCATTGACCAATCAGCTGCTGGAGAGTGCTCTGAAAGGTGGAGATTATAAGCCCTGCCTTATTTGCAGAGAACAGGGACCCAGGAAGTTGGAAGGCGGGGACAGTTGAGGAGCAGGGACAGATGTCATTACAGCTAAACGCATCTTTCTTTACCTTCCTTTCTTTTTAATTTGATATCGTTTGGAGAGGTAATGTTGTATTGTTACTGTATGTACTACAAGGGCTTTAATTTGCATAGAGCAATGATGCCATTTTAATGGATGGGTGAAACTGCAAGCCTGTACGGAGATAGAATGGATATGAGAGATACAGGTAGTCAGCCCTTCAGACACACACACACACACATACACACACTGACTTGAATTTCCCCCTGCGTACTTCAACCCCAAAATCAATGTTTCTGGAAAACACAAGACCTCACATTTCCAACATGAGCACTAACTAAACCCATTTCAATTTAAGAATCTTTGTCGGTGTTATTTTATGTTGTAAAAAGAATTGAACCTGATTTTTTTTATGTGTGTGATTCCAGAAATAATAATAAAAAAAAAAAATTCTATAAAGATTTTCCCCATGTTGTGTCGTTTTGTTTCTGTATGTATGCAATAAAATGTTTTTCACTGAGAAAATTAAATATTTTTCTTATAATATTTGAATTTGTTTTTTAGAGCAATGGCAATTAAACCAATTGTGTGTGTATATATATATATATATATATATATATATGTCCTTTTTTAAGAATATGGTATTTAAAGATTATTTTGTAAAATCACCATAAACAATTAATACACATGCACTGGTGGAACAGTCCTTTAGACACTGTTCTGCCAGTGTTTACATGTGATAGACGATCATGTGTGTAAACTATCACAACAGTTTACATACAATAGACAATTATGGTCATAGTTCCAATAACTAAGATTAAAGGGATCTTTCTACTGACGAAGATGCCCAGGGTTCCTGCTCACTTGTGTGAACATGCCATAGTCCTGCTGCAGAAAGGTATATGAGCAATAAACTGCAAAGTCCATAATATAAGACAGTGCTACAGGGAAAAAGTCTTGCAGTGGCAAACCATGTGTCCCCCAAGATGTGTTCATAAAAATATTTACAAATGTTAATAAATTTGCTAAAACAAAAGCAGCTGAATGTGAGGAGGTTTTTTTTTTTGGCTGAGTTTAATTTATAATATCACTCTTACACAATGTAAATAGGTCTTTATGAAAATATATAACTTCCTTTATATTTGAAGAACGTATTTGCTGCTCTTCGTTGTAAAAAATTTGAAACCCCTGCTCTACTCAAGTTTGTGAATGCAGGAGTTTTCAACTATACGAGTTTGATTTTGTGTGTTGTTGCGCATTTCAGTGTAAAACAAGTGTGGTATTCTATATGAATGATCATATTTATAAACGTGGGCATTGACAGTTTGTGTTCTTTTTGTAAACGTGCAGAAGACTTAATTGCCCTATATCAAAATAATTCTGGTCTGACCTAACATTTGAATCTAGCAATGTTACACACTCTTTAACTTTTGCTAAATGTGATAAAAATTCATTCATAAGCATATAATAAATGAATATACTATGTTTAGTATTCCATTTTTCGCCTTATTAAAACTGAATTAGAAGCACTAGTTAAATCGCAATGATTTATAATGAACAAGAAACCCTGAGATTTCTTAAATATTATGAAATATTTAAAGCAAATCCCAGTAATTATGTTCTTTCCTTGTGAAACCATGTCTATGTTTTAGTATGAATACATATTTGTATTTCCCTAACATGTCCCTTAGCAGTGCAAGTTGTTTAAAGTATATATTTGATGTAATATTTACATGTTTTTTTTCTCCTTTCTTATTGTCATTATTCAGATCTGATTTCTTTCAGTATTAACTTGTAACTGTTCTTGAAGTTGTTGTGAAGTATGTTTATTAATAAGTTATGAGTTGCATTCTCAGTTATCAGAGGGCAGTTTTACAGTAAATTAAGCAGTTTTAGCACAAAAGTCTTTTATGATCAGTTTTCTTTCAAGTGAAAAACTGTCATGGCAGAGCAATAGTTCAAAAAAGGATCTTACAAAGCAAATAGTTCTAGCAGTTTTATTCTGAGCCTTCTATGAACACCATTCATAGAAGCATTCAAATATATTCAACAATGTTTAACAACTGCTTTATGAAAACCTCTAACCCCTTATATAATATTTACAAGACACAGCCTTCCTTCCACAATTGTTTTTATTGTAAAGTTTGGAGGCGGAGGGTTAATCTTGCAGAATTTTTTAAACACTGGATTTAAAACAAGAGGAAAACAAATAAAACTGTTTACAAAACAAAAAGATCTGTACAAGTTCACACTTCATCTTAGAAAAACTCAGCCAAGCCCAGGGTGGTGACTGCAGCAGCCACACTGAGGACCGTTCTGGAAACAAATGAACAGCTGTAAATCAGCTGTAAGTCCATAATCAAAGAACTGTTGAATAGAGACATGTTGATGTGCATGACAAAAGCAGTCCATCCACAGGCTCCATCAGGCTGTGTTACGAGATGACTGTGGAGGTCACAGGGTTCCAAGGGTCAGAGTTCAATGTTTACTCTTCTTGGTCTTTTTGTGCGAGCGATGTGGTGATCGGGACGATGACCTCCAGGATTTGTGCTGCGGTGATGGTGATCGAGAGCGTTTTGACTTCCGCGGTGATCGAGATCTTGTTCTTCATGGGATAAAGAGGATAAATTGAGAGGTAAATGGTGGGTAAAATACACACAAATACTTAATATGGTAAAATGACCAAGAACAACTAGTTAGTTGATTTCTAGTCAGTTGGTTTCTCTTTCTATGGTGCTGTGCTGGGTAACCTCACAAACAGTGAAATCTCACTTCTCTAACATCCCACTTGTATACTGCATGTCATAACACAACCAATCAAAAGTTTGAAGGCATATATATATATATTAATAAATCAATACTTTTATTCAGCAAGGATGCCTTAGTTAACAGTGATCAAGAATGATGGAAAAGACATTTATAATGTTACAAAAGATTTCAATCAAATGCTGTTTTGAACTTTCTATTCATCAAAGAATTCACAAAATCTTACCAACCTCAAACTTTTGAACTGTAGTCTGTTTTGAAACAAATTACTTGTCACTTAAAACTTGTGCCTGGTCAGGATATTGTGAATGACTGTTTTTGAATAATAATGGGACTTACAGTAACTGCTAATCATAATAATTAGACCAGGGGTCTCCAATCTCGGTCCTGGAGGGCCGGTGTCCTGCAGAGTTTAGCTCCAAATTGCCTCAACACACCTGCCTGGAAGTTTCTAGTATGCCTAGTAAGACCTTAATTAGCTGCTTCAGGTGTGTTTGATTAGGGTTGGAGCTAAACCAGACATTGTCTTACTATTGGGAGATGAGAGTGTCTGTATTACTTACTATTGGAGAAAGCATAACGGGCAACTTGGATCACGTGTGCCTTAATAACAAATCACATTACAGCCTTGACCTCACTAAATTTCAGTCAGAGTTGTGCGACACTCAATCGCCGTTTACAGATACCATAGGAATAAATGAGAAATGCCGTAAGCTGTATCCTACCTGTCGCAAAAAGTCTGTGACTTCTCTTATAAAACGGCATTTTTGTCGGTGTAAACTAAAAATACTTCAATCCAAAAGTATTGTTTAGTGTAAAACATGTTGAAGATTAGCAGATAGGCGGTCGGTTCATTAAATGATAAGCTGTTTCCCCTAAAAAACTTTTTATTCAGTGTAGTGAAGCCTCTCCTCCATTGACATCCATTAAAAAAAAAAAAAACGCCTCTGGTCTCCTTTCCCATATACTGCCAAAGCGGAAGCGTTTAGCATTAGCCGTAATGCCTTTTTGGTTAAAGGTTGCAGGCTTACATTCTAGTGGCTTTGGCTAAACACTGCAGAACACCGGCCCTCCAGGACCGAGTTTGGAGAACCCTGAACTAGACAAAATATGTGTGGTCTGTGCATACCTCTCTCTCCTCTCTTCTTTGTCTCGACTCCGTCCTCTACTCCTTTCTCTGTCCTCACTCTTTCTACTTTTTTCTTTATCCCTTGTTTTACTCCTGTCCTCCCCTTTATCTCTCCGCTCATCTTTTTTGGACCGGTCTTTCTGTTTTTGTGAATATTTGTCTTTCTTTTCCTGGTCATCCTTGTCAAACTCCTAAAGAAGAAGTGACAGAAAGCAAATTAAAGAAATGTGTTTATTGATTTGCCAGAAGTTACAAATTTTGTATCAGAATTCTGTGATTATGCAGACATGCTATATAATTCTTGAATAAAACCTTGTATTATACAGTTTGAGAAGTGGTGTTTACCTTCTGTAGCAGTCTGTTTCTGTAGTGCTGAACTTGCTGTTGTAGAGTCATACTAGACTTCCTCTGTCTCTTACCCGACTCCAACTCATCCTGGAAATTCATCACCTTCACCTGCAATATGCATAAGCACACTTTTATAGTGCCTGGCAACACAGTTAGCTTTAGTGCTATGTCCGTCTGTGAGTGTGTGGGAGGGAGATAGCGAGACATGAAATACTGAGTGAGTGACTAACCTCCAATTCTCGGAGGCTTGTCCTTTTGCTTTCAGACAGCTCAAAGTTCCTCAGAGAACTCTTAAACTCCGCCCCCTCAAACCTGCTGGGGCTGTCAGCTTCATCACTGCTCATATCAGAGTCACCATCATTTTTCTTCAGGCCACTGCATGACAAAGACAGGGCAGGAAACAATGAGGTAACCAAAACTAAAAAGAGTGGTGTATTTTCGATTCTACTTTATATATATATATATATATCCTCTGCTCAAAAATCCATGTTTGCCATTGTAATCTAACTTTGCCAACGTACATGCAAAAGCAAACAATCAGCATGTTTAATGGACAGTCCTCATAAAGAAGGTAATCATGTAAAGAAATCATGTGACTTGAGGCTGTTGAAATGCTCCAATGAAATATCATGTGATTAAACTGAATCATCCACTCATCGCAGAGAACAATAAATAAAATGAACATCCAGCAGGGTCTTACCTTGATTTCACCTCAGTGTCTGAGTCATTCTTGGCTGAAAGGATGATAAGAACAGTTTAAGGTTTTAAAGGATGCATGTATATATATATATATATATATATATATATAGAGAGAGAGAGAGAGAGAGAGAGAGAGGGAAGTGTGTTATGAGTTAGATCCTGTTCTCCATGGCAACGTGTGGAGAGAGATAGCAAGAGAGGGTGTAATGAGAGGTCATCCACAGGCCAGAGACAGGCCACGGGGACAAGAGCATGAGGATTCCTCTCCCCATCACCCCCCCACACACACATTTTTATGAATAAAATCAAACAAAGTTTTACTTAAAGGCACAATATGTAAGTTTTCGCCGCTAGAGGGTGCATATTCAAAACAAACAAAGAATAAAAG
>NW_015542415.1:353838-369444 GCF_001515605.1 Sinocyclocheilus anshuiensis | reverse complement strand
ATATATATATATGGAGAGAGAGAGAGAGAGAGAGAGGGAAGTGTCTGGGAAAAGCAGCCATGTATTACTACTCGTGTTGTGACTGTACCTGAGGATTCGGAATCCTCCACCTTCTCCCATTTAGACAGTGCAACAGTGGGTAAAGTCTTATCTGAGCCTTCATCAACTGGATCAGACACACCAAAACAAGCACAGAGGAAATATGTGTAACTTAAATAAAAACCATTATAACACAATCAATGTTGTATGCGTCTTAACCCTTTCACTGTGTTCAGATTAGGAAATAGGCTACAAATAGCAGTAACATTATAGTAAAAAAACAGCTAGTTAATCACAATATTGTAATAAACAAGATAAACTCCCAACAACCACAACGTCCTTCTACCTACATGGCACACCATCGATATCATCTACTGAGTTTCCTAGGGGAACACCGTCTATGTCATCAACCGGTACACCATCTATAGAGGACGGATCCCAGGTCAAAGGTGATCCATCAAGGTCATCAAGGGGAGTACCATCAATTTCACCTCTCTCCAGAGGAATACTATCCAATGGCACCCCATCCAGATCAGGAGATTTGGGCTAGAGAACAGGTAGGCAAATGAATATTACACTATATAGATCATATGCATTTTATTTATTTTTTTTTTTAATCTTTTTGCCACAGCTCACCTTTGCTCTGTCAATGACTTCCTCTCCAGGTTTAATAAGCCCCAGGAATATATTCTGCAGTTGGATCAGGAAGGAGTCTGGATAAACTGCCCAGTCTTCCCACGCACGAAAACATCCCATGACTCTTTGCTGCAGATAGAGAGAGATGAAAGTGAGAAATGTAGAGGGGGAGTGGAATCACAGATCTCTGCAGGGGAGGAGCTTGAGACAGATCACATGCAAGAACAAACTGTTCCCACCTTAAACTGCTCTGCCTGGAGTCGGGCTTGGATGTTCCGATACGCTTCACTAATGTCTCCAAATATCTGCGGCAGCTTTGTTTCAAAACTATTACACAGCAAGACAAAAAGAAAACTCTTAAGAGTTCATCAGAGACAACATTAACGTTTTTGGAGTTTCGATGTAACTGCAGTAATGACAGGTCTTTTTTTCTGTATCGTGGCATACATCAGAGTGAAACAGATTATTATTAAAAAAATAATAATTTGTAGGGTGTTGACTTGGTTCAATTCAACGGTTATTGATTGGATGGAGACAGATCTGAATGCAAGCTTGCAGTTGATCATAAGAAAGGTGTCGCCTAAGTTGACTAAATGATTGGAGAAGTCCAGTAGAAGTCTGTCATTTCACTAGGTAACCCAGTTTTGATTAAAAATTACAAAGTGAAAAAAAAATATTTTGAAAACATTTGAACATGCACGGATGAATCATTCACGATTAGATCAATAACATGGATTTTGAAACTACGTAGGGTGAATTTCAATTTCAATTTTTTTTTTTTCAGAATACAAAAACCACAATCATGTCAATGCTGTAGGTTTGAAACAAATGACTGGAAAACAATTTCAAAGACACTGGAGAAAAAAAACAAAGAACAAATGCAATCAAGAAAACCATCAAATAAAAATGTTGCACAAGTGACTCACAATTTGCGGTAATAAGACGCATTGGCAACTTTGGCACAGGAGTTGTAGAGGATGTCGGATATCAGGTGAAGTCTGGCAATCTGCAATATATACACAAGACATCAGACAAAATCTCCAAAGGAGTGAAGAAGGGCTAGGCATTAAACTCCAGTTGTGATTTGTGAACTCCAAATGTGTCTTTGTACTACTGTAAATGTGTGGGTACCTTCTTCTGCAGTGGTGTGTGTGCTATAGACAGAGATTCAGTGATGCAGGAGACGACCTCCCCAGCAGCCTCTGCTCTCTCCAGGCAGAATAGCATTGCATCACCGATCTCATCCCTGCAAGGAGTCAGCCCTCTCAGCAAGGCCTCCAACCTCTCTCTGTGCCTGAGACACAACAAACACATTCAATATGCACATACATTACGGAACCAAACGGACGTGGGCACCCATACATCACAGGCCTGTGTGCATTTTATTTCAAAGAAATAGGCGGCCTACAACATCTATTTCTGTTGGAGAGGAACACATGTTTACTCTGCCTTCAGGTGCCCTTTCTTTGGCTCTTCCTCTTGAGAAGGGAAGGAGCTCTCTTCTGGTTCCTCATCACCATGGAGATACGGGTTAAGGAGAGGTGGCTTCCACAGAGAGCCGCCCCTAAACATTCTGAAAGGTGACGTCCTCCATTTATTTGGGTTCTCTCCCTGAGAGAAGGACACAGACACGGGGAAATGTTTAACACCTTTCACATAGATATGAAAATGTGACATCTATTTTTGAGAGTAAGACTGTGACTAGCCATGGAAGGCAGTGGCTCATTTACCTGTAGAATGGAGTAGAGTTTCCATCTGTAGTACACATGCTCCTGACTCTTATTATCAAACAAAAACCTGCAACATTAACCAGACATTCAATAAATAACGAGTTACATATGACATACAGAAGTCTTAAGAAAACATTATACCAAATATTTACTCACCCTCATGTTCTAAACCTGAATAATTGTCTTTCTTCCGTGAAACCCAAAAAAAGTTAAATTTAGCAGAATGCTGACTTTGCTCTTTTACATACCACAAAATGGTGGGCGACTACACCAGGTTTGACATCAATGATGCCAAATGTCATTGGTTCTCATAAAAGTGAAATGTGCTTATTCAAATAGCACAAACATTCCTGAATCTTGATATCATGTGGCTTTGGAAGACTTGAAGATATTGGGCAAGTCAGCAGACTGCTTATGTGTTATCCTGGTTACCATTCACATTGTATGAAAAAAAGAGAAATGTGAACATACTGCCTAATGTCTCCTTTTGTGATGTACAGTCAAAAGAAAACCATACTGGAATAGACATGAGGGTGAGTAAAGGACAGAATTTTCATTTTTAGGTGACCTATTCCTTTTAAAGTTGGCATAAAATGAAAATGATCGTATTGTGAATGATTAATCTATAAATAAGATACATTTTTTAACATTTGTTTTGTGCTTATAATTTTTAATCAAAAGTCACAATGTTACAAGTAGCAACAGATATTTTCTTCCGTATTGGGATGTACAGTATTGTGTATACATTTTGCTTTTTTCCATACTGTACAGCACTAGTCTGCACCAATTTATGTTGTTTCACAAGAAGGTTATAACATCTTAACCAAAAAAAAAACAAACAAATCAGAGCATGAATTACTCACAATATAACCAATAACATGAATTTAGAATTTTAATTTCATGCTGAGCAAGCTATCTAAGAATATTAAAGGGGTCATATGATGCGATTTCAATTTTTCCTTATTATAATCCATAATTATGTCCCCACTGGATGCAACGAATGCCTCATTTATAATGGGTTTTCATGTTTTTGAATCATCGCTCCGGCCTGACAGGGCATCATCACAATATGGTAGGGGCGTAACATTTCCGTCACACGCTTGAGGTATTCGGCCAATCACAACGCACTGGATAGCTGGCCAATCACAGCACACCTCGCTTTTTCAGACCGATGAGCTTTGTAAAAATTGACGCGTTTCAGAAAGGCGGGGCATAGAGGAGAAACAATAATGTACAGTATGTGGAAAATAATGTGACCTTAAACCGCATAAACACATTTCATTACACCAAATACACAAAATGATGTTCTTTTTAGCAGCATCATATGACCCCTTTAATGGTTAAAATATTCTGTAACAAGCAGAATACTCCTCACATACCTGAAGTCAGGGTTGTTCTTTTCCCGACTCATGATGATGGCCTCAAACATGGGTCCCTCTCTCACCACAAACTCAATCATTCTGTGTATCAAGCCCAGCAGGTTCCTATCAGCCACAAAAGAGATGGATGAGAGAATGAACAAGGGCACTCTTTTCTTCTCTCCATCTTTCTCCATCACGCCATACAGCCTTACCATGTCAGTTCTATCTTTTTCTTCTTTCATTTTCACTGTCTGGCAGTTTGAATCTTGTATTTTGCTCTGAATTTTCTGTCCACTCCAAATAAGATTGCTTTCTGATGTTACCATGGCCCTATGAGACCGTTAAGGGAGTGTGTTTTAGTACAATGTTAGCTCCTAGCGTTCAGAAAAGGGCCACTGTGTGGTGTTCTACACATTTTCACAGTAGCAATTACTGGGTATGAAATGATTTATACTATTTAAAATGCAATTGTATTAACAGACTAGAGAAGTTGCTGATGTTGCTAAAGATCTGAGATGTATCTGTGAGCGTGTGAGTGATTTTCTTGGCTCCGATCTAAGATCAATGACGTCTTACAGTATCTTTGTGATGAACTAACCACTGTGATTTAGGCGTCAGACTACAGGTGAGTGTGTTTGTGCGTGTGTTTCAGTGGTAATGGTGTTTTAATAAATCGACAGAGAATGTGTACCTTTCTGTGGGGATTACCACTGTCACTACGGCCTCGGACAGAGTCTGTTCGCGACGTCAAACCAAATGATGAAGATACAAAAATACAGTGAGTTTATATTTAAACAAACTGCAGAATATTCATGATTAATATTAGCAGCAGCAGCTAAACCTCTGGGAACATGCTCGCAAACAGACGAGTTCATCTCACCGCTGCTCTTGCTCTGTCTGAGGGACATTCTGTGTATTCAGACACTTTGCTTTCTCCAACCTGTCTGGCTTCACTAAGGCCATGGGCTCTTTTTTATTCCAGCTTAATGTTTATAAATCTAAACCGCATAACAGCTTACAAATCTGAAATGAAAAAGGGTTTGGATTTGACATGTTTGAGGACTCACCGTTGACATACCAATCAAAAAGTGATATGGAGAGACCGGCCAATTCCTCTTAACAGAATCTGAAAGCCTAAGAAGCCAAACAGGTTGGTAGGAATGAAATGTCTCATTACACAGGATGCCCCCCAGGCTAATAAACATTACTGAACTTAAAACCGACCAAGTTTACTGCAGTGTTTCTGTACAGTGTCCTGGTTTAATCTGCTTGTGATTCTTTGTCTAGTACAAGATACACATATAAGTAGAATCAACTGACTCAGAATAGTTTAAAGTGTTCCCACAACAATGTGAATTCACATCGAGTTGATTTTGAAACTTTTCTCAAACAATGAAACAATAAAATAATTTCTCAAAAAGGTTGGCTCCATCACATTTCTCTACATTTAAAATACACTATCATTCAAAAGTCTGGGGTCAGTTCATTTTATTTTTTAAAGGGGTCATATGATGCGATTTAAATTTTTCCTTTCTCTTTGGAGTGTTACAAGCTCTTGGTGCATAAAGAAGATCTGTAAAGTTGCAAAGACTAAAGTCTCAAATCCAAAGAGATATTCTTTATTAAAAGTTAAGAGTCAGCCACGCCTACCTAAAACGGCTCGTTCTAACACGCCCCCACATATCTACTTCACTATCTGGGAAGATTTGCATAACGCCACCCAAATGTTCACGCAAAGAAAGAAGGCGTAACTTTTATTCTCGCTGTAGTATTGTTGCCGTGGAAAATAATGTGTTTTTTGAACCTTAAACCGCATAAACACATTTCATTACACCAAATACACAAAATAATGTTCTTTTTAGCAACATCATATGACCCCTTTAAAGAGAAACTGACTATTTTGTTTGGCACGGAAGCATTAAATTGACCAAATGTGGTAGTAAAGACATTTATAATATTACAAAAGATTTCTATTTTAAATACAGTTGTTCTTTTTAACTTTATATTTATCAAAGAATCCTGACAAAAAAAATTATTGAGTTTCGGCAAATATATTAAGCAGAAGTAATTATAAGAAGAAATGCTGGTAACACTTGATTAGTGAGACCAATTCTCACTATTAACTAGTTGCTTATTAGCATTATTACTAGCATATTGGCAGTTTGATAGTATTAGCATATTAATGCCTTATTCGGAATGACCACATTTTAGATCCCTTAATCCTACTCCATACCTAAAATTAACAACTACCTTATTATTAACTATTGATAAGCAGCAAGTTTGTTCAAGGAAAACTAATTAACAGTGAAATGTGTTCCCTATTCTAAAGAGTTACCAAAATGCTTTTCATTATGCCATCACAGGAATAAATTACATTTTAAAATATATTAAAATAGAAAATATTTTTAATTGCAATAATATTATTGTTTTTACTGTATTTTTGATAAAATAAATGCAACCTTAGTGAGTAAAAGAGACTTCTCTCAAAAACATTTAAAAACCTTGCCAACCCCAAACTTTTGATGTGTAAAGAAAAAGAAAATATTTTATCTAAAATTAAAAGCTTCGATTCTATTCAGATTCCAAAATAGGTCTCTTCATTAAATCTTAATTCTCAGCCTTTTTGTCACTATCAACCTAAAACCACCAAGCAGAAATCTTTATTCCTTTCATTTTACTACTTTTTTATTTATTGAAAAAAAAAGTCAACATTTGTTTACTCAGTAATGCTTCATGCTCACAAAATACCTTGCCAGCAGATAAATACCTTGACTTCGGCAAACCAAACTCTACAACACCAGGAGACAGAGCATGTGGTTACCTTATAAATGTCTTCCTGTGAGCGGCTGCGTGGTTTGGTGAAGTCATTTCTGAAGCGGTCTCTGGGTTGGGCGTTGAATGGCAGTCCAGAAGGTGGAGGGGGTGCAGTGGTCTTCAGAACCCCGATGGGGGTGTATAGAGGTTGCGGAGGAATACGTACTGCCTTCCCCCAACCTAGCTTCATTTCAAAACCCATTACTGTTTTACCTGCAAAACACAGAAACCAGAGCTCAAATGTCAAACTTTTGACAGACAGCAGTCTAACGTTTCATTTACACGGGTTTGAGGATTGAGGACACCTCACCATCCAGTGCGGCCAGAGCACGCTCTGCATCTTTCCGTGTCATGAAAGCAACAAAACCGCGGTTGGTGACTCTTGTTCTCTCTTCTTCAGTGCGTGGCCACATGATCTTCACACTGGCCAGAGGACCGTATTTCCCAAACTCCTTACACAGCATCTCCTCTGTCATCTAATGAGACAGTCAAAGCTTAATAACTACGAATCTAAACATACTGTGTAGCACACCTGTGCAGTCTGTTAAAGAAAAAACATTTTTGTGATTTTGTGATTTTCCATGGATGGCAATCAGCAGGTCAAAATACTGTTCTCTTCTCACCTTGGGGTTGATGCAGCCGATGTACAGGTTTGTTGTGTTTGGCACCACAGGATCATCATCAAATACTACAAACACAATGCGTAAAAAGATTTTTTAGGCTTCCACTGGGTTTCCAAAGTGAAATGTGTGGCGTGAGTTTGTCCGACTTACTTGATCGTCGTGTCGGGGGTAAATCCAGATCTGGGTTGACTCCTCCAGAGTCACCTTTCTTCTTTTTGTATCTTTCCTCTCTTTCCTCCTGTATTCTGAATGACAGATTAAATAAAGCCAGAACACTTTTTAGCTACCCTTTTGCAACACTTGTTAAAGTCGTGATGAAATGGAGAGCAGGTCTTTTTTTCTGTATTGTGACATCTGACTGAAACAGATTAACAAAAAACTGCATATGTAGGGCGGGGACTTGTGTCTAACCATCAGTAGTTGATCGCTGAACATAGGGATGAATCAATCACAATAAAATCAATAACATGCAAAATAGAAAATAGAAAATAGATGAACAGAGTGAATTTTGAGAGAAACACTGACTGTTTTAATTCCTCTTTAAAAAGCTCCAGATTACTCTTCTTCTTCTCCTCCACTTTCTTTTTAATGGCCTAGAATGGAAAAACAACAATAACGTTTGACTAATTATTGTATTTTGTGATTCACAGCAAAATGGATTGCGCCATCTATGCTGATTATGGCAGTCATCACATTCCTTCTGACCCGGTCTTACCTCTTCAAAAATATATTAAGCTCATCTGACTACAGAAGACAGAAGCTCACTTACAGTTTTTTTAACTTCTGCAGATTGAACAGGTGAGGCATTCTGAGGTGGAGAAGTGAATTTAGAGGCGGGTCTGTAGAGTTTGCTCTTCTTCACTTCGGCGGCTTCTTCCTCTGAAAGATGAACAATGAAAACATATAATCATAACTCGCTCCTTCCTCCATTTAAACTAACAGCTTAGGTTTACAGTTTTAGTAGCCCACAATTCAAATTCTAAGCTTTTTAATGCAAGCAACATATAAGCATGCCACTAAAACACAAAGTCAGTTTGAGCTGAACCAGATCACTGGTTTATTGTTTCGAACTACAGAGATCTAGAGAGACACATGCTTAAAAACCCGAACAAGCGACATTAAGTCACAGCAGGGAACATATTTTATATTTCACTTTTGTTATTGTAACTAAAACTACAACTGAAACTATTAAAAATTGTTTTCTGTAATTGAAATAAGGCTGCAATAAAATATTAATATTAGATAAAAATGGCAAAGGCAATAACAAAATTACTCAAATTAAAACTGAATATAATAAAGGCTAATTCAAAATATTAATATATAGTATAATAATATATAAATAACAGTGAAGAAGAAACTTGTATAAGAAAGGCACAACAGCTCACCTTTAGTTGCATTTACAATGCCTCCTCGTACAAATGTCTTCACACCACTTTTTTCATTAGTGTCAAAAGAAGCTATAAATTCCTCAAAGACTTCAGCAGCTTTCTCCTCCTCCTGTAAACAGTGAGACAGAGAAATGTTGTCAACAATATAAAAATAATCTTGGGTATTTTTTTGAAAAAAAAAAAAAACTTATTTCCCCCTCTTAATCATACTGGTTTCAATTAACAGTAATAGCTTTGTATCTTGTATTCATCTATTTTTTGGGGATTTATGTTTTTAGCTAAGCACCACTATTCTCACCTAGGGAGAGAAATAACAAGACAATTAAGAATTCATTCCCACATTCATTCCTTTGCTTTGGTTAAACTGTAGTCACACTGTACTAATAATTTATTCCCATGTTTTAATTTAGATAAATCATGGCCACAATCTATTCGTTCCTTTGTTTTTAGCTAACAAATCAAGAAGTTGTGGGAAGTAATTCTTAATTCACAGCCACAATACCTATTTTTTCTTCTGCATGAGCTGAATGTTCATTGACTCTATCAAACACATTTTCTGACAAAAACTTACCTTTTTCTTCATTTCCTCTTGCTCTCTTTTTGTTAGTGTCCTCTTCACCCCCACAGATTTCCCTTTTTTGTCTGCCATGTCAACTTTCTAAAACACAACAGAAATGTACTGTAACTTAGCTCACTGCAGTGCAGTTTATTCATTTATGTAACCATATATTCAGGACTGGGGAACTGCATATAATGAAGTTAAGAAACAACTACTCAAAACCCGTAGTCTGGGGGTCAAGACCCTGCATACCTGACAAATATCACAAAGTACTTCCCTTAATGACAAGACTTCTGAGAATAAGAGGGCAAATAACAAGGAACATTTCCCAGAACAATGCGAGTCATACAATAGCCATTTTTGCTCTCCATCCGTATGACGTCTTGATCTGTACTGAGGACAGCAGGGATGCAGGACTTTGAAGATGCAAAGCAGATGCTGGATTACGACACCAGCCGTTATGCACAATAAGACAGTAGTCTATATATCCTGTAAACACCTTATTTGTGTAGGATTCGCGGCACGACTACATGCCATGGCTCTACTTGTAACTAAGTTATAACATTATCGTTCAATAGTTATAGACCTGCTGCTGGTGGTGTCTCTATAACTCAGTCTGAAACTGTTTTCCAACCTAGTGAGCTGCCTACCTAGACAGCGTTCGTGGGCATCACGGTCGCCGACAGACCCCCAAAAAGCTGTCTATGTGTGCAGCTCACCAGGTTGAGACAGACAGCCTATGTGTGTACGTTAGCGTGCGGGCTAACAGCTCTAGTTCTCCTGGCCTCGTTCAAACCTCAGACAACCTTCTGCGGTCAACTGCTTTAACGCCACTGGAGGACGCAATGAAGACATATCTGATGCTGCAACCAGCTGCACGTCTGTAAACAATCTATATAGCGACTTACACAGCTCTTGCGTTGCAAAAATGAAACCGTTCATTTGTTGCTAATCCGCCATTTTGAATTCACTAGAAATGGAAATAGCGGAAAAGTGACGTCACGTGACCAACACCAATCAGGGCTCAAAACGCCTCATTCTGCGACTGCAGCGGATGTTTGAGACTCCAGTCGCGCGTATTTAAAGTTGTATACGTTATACAGTAACGGTTGTATTAATTATGACTTGATTATAAAATGGCAATAAAATGAACAGTCTTCAAGACCTGAGCTTATGTGAGGCTCTCAACCAACCTGATGTTAATTTTGATAACATCATGTGTGAGACAAAACAACTAATATGACAGAACATCACAGAATTCATCTATTGTTAACACTTGCTCATGTTTGTGCTCGTCTTCTCACGAAAATGATGTAAGGGACTAACAACATGAAAACAATTATAATTTTTAATAAAAAAATAGTTTGGATAATATTTAATTAGATTAAAAAAAAGAAACACAAAGAATAATGAAACACCTGGAATGTGTGTTTAAAAAAAATGGTCAGTTTTAAGTCATAACATTTCTCAATATCCACTCAAGTAGCCAAAGACCCAAATTTCACAGATTTTTACATAAAGAGATAGTTCACCCAAAAATGAAAATTTGCACATCAATTTACTCACTCAGACACTGTAAGAAACTTTGTCCATACAATGTAAGTCACTGGTAACCAAAATTCTTCACAGAAGAAACAAAATCATGATATTTGGAATGACATGGAGGTCAGTTAATGATGACAGAATTTTCATTTTTAGGTTAACTAAGCAGTACGTCCAAATAAACGAACGGACAAACCAGACAGACAACACTAAATAATTATTCAAAAAAAAAAAAAGTCCATTGTTTGGTGTTTATTGACATGATGATATAAAATGTAAACAACTTCTTTGCATATTTACATTTTGTTTGAAGTATTGGATACAATTTTTATTACTGAGATGACCTCTTCTAGTTTTAGAATGCAAAACAGTATTTACACTGTATTCAAAGAGGCATTTCATTACCCTCTGAGGTACCATTAAAAATTGTATTTTTCCATAACCTAAAATGTAAAAACCTTCATCATATAACAATTAAATAATTTACATTTTCTTTTAAAAAGGACAATTTTTGTTTGTACACAGCTGCTGTCAGAAATCTTTCAAATATTTAGTTGAATGACATCATTACAGCAAATAGTGATGCACCAAAATTATTATTATTATTTTTTTTTTTTACAAAACTAATTCCATTTTTAGTCGTAGTTAAACGTCACTGATTTCGGGCCTCCAAAACTATTTCGGCTGAAACTGATTTTTTTTTTTTCTGTTTCGCCCCAATATCGTTGGTTGTGGAAATTTCAGTGCATCACTAACAGTAAACACTACAACTTCATAAAACTGAATGGTTGTAATTCTAATCACTGAAGAGTTACTGTTCGATCGGCTACTCTTGATCCTCCCCTCCCTCTTCTCAAGCCTCTTCCTCCTCTTGTCACACCAACCCCACCCCTTCCTCTGCCTCTGCCACCACCTATAATGTTTCCTTGTCCTCTACCTCGTCCACCCCCAATGATATTTCCTCTTCCTCTGCCTCTTCCACCTCCTCCAAGAGCTCCTCTTCCTCTTCCCCGGCCCCGTCCTCGCACTCTTAACCTCAGGTCAGTGAAACGGTCATTAAGGTATACGGCAGTCTGCAAAACAAAATAAAAACAGAGGCTCTAAAAGCTGAAGAACAGTTTATTCATGCATTTTTTATAAAAATTAGTCTTTACACATACAAGGCCAATAAAATGCAATAAATGTCTGACTCTCCCACTTTACTGGGTATACAGGCTCTGCCGGACAGTTCAACTCACCTGGTTAGTGGCTGCTTTGTAGTTAAATTGCAGAGGAATCCCCTTAGGTGAAGAAGTACCGGCTCCTCCAGATGATCTGCCCCTTAACACTGCCCCACCCCTCCTAGCCTGATTAGATGTCTTCCTGATGGAGAGAAAAGAGTGAGACAAAGAAAAGATAAACAAAGAGAAATGTACAACCAGTGAATGAGAAAGAAGTGAGAAGGTGAATTAACTCACACAGCGACAGGTGCAGATTTAGCATTTGGCAGAGAAACTGTCAGCGTGGAGCCAGATGGTGCTGTTCTTCGACTTCAGTATGTGTGTGGATGTGGGTGTGACAGACACAGAGAGAGAAAACGAGCAGAGACAATTAGTTTACACGCCTTGAGAATACTTTTTGGAATATACTGGAGTCATATTCTCATTGAATTAAACCTCACCTTCTTATCGTCTGATACCTCTGTAATTTCTCAGTCCTTTTTGTAGCGGAAAACTGAAGTAACAAAGACAAAGACAGAAATGTAGGTCTAAAATATATTAACAGGAAGGTCAATCCATGTATAAGTTGTGTATAATGTGAATGTTTTTATTATTATTAATAAAGATTGTCATTCTTACCCCTCTGTCTAATACAAATGGTCTTCCACCCCTCTGTCCTCTTGCTAACAATGCACCCCTACAACAACAAGAGCAATCAAACAATTATATTAAACTGCAGACTGTTTTATGCTGAGTTTATAGCTCTTTTTCTCAAAAAGTTTAATGTTACTTCTAAGAAGAATTCGATATTTTATGTCACAACCCATAAAATATTGAGAGTTTACCAGATGTCACCCAATACATCTTTTTTCCCATTTATTGTTGTTGTATTTTACCTATATATTAGATTTTTAATGTTTTTGAAATCATCAAGTCTCTTATGCTCACCAAGGCTGCATTCATTTGATCAAAAATACAGTAAAAAAACAGTAATATTCTTAATTATTATTATGATTTAAAATATCAGTTGTCTATTTTATTATATTATAAAAATTAATTTATTCCTGTGATGGCAAAACTGAATTTTCAGCATCATTACTCCAGTCTTCAGTGTTACATGATCCTTCAGAAATCATTCTAATATGCTGATTTGGTGTTTAAAAAAAATTAAAATAAGTGTTGAAAACAGTTGTGCGGCTTAATATTTTTGTGGAAACATTTTTTCAGGATTCTTTAAAGGGGTCATAAGATGCAATTTCAATTTTTCCTTTCTCTTGAGGTATTCGGCCAATCACAATGCACTGGATAGCTGGCCAATCAGAGCACACCTTGCTTTTCAGACCGATGAGCTTTGTAAAAATCGACGCGTTTCAGAAAGGTGGGGCATAGAGGAGAAACAATAATGTACAGTATGTGGAAATTAATGTGTTTTTTTAACCTTAAACCGCATAAACACATTTCATTACACCAAATACACAAAATAATGATAATGATAAAACACGACGGTCATATCAAATAATGATATGACCCCTTTAATGAATAGAAATCTTTTGTAATATTATAAATATTTACTACCACTTTGATCAAGTAAATTGCTCCTTGCTGAACAGAACTATTCATTTCTTAATAATACTTAATAAAAAAAACCCCACTGACTCCAAACTTTTGAACAGTAGTGTATATCTCTGCCTTTGTGTGTCTCTACACCGTCTTCAGGGTCGGAATTCTTAGAGATGATAAGCCGCAGCTGCATCATCCTAAGCTTCTCTTTGAAGCAACATTGACCATTTCAGCCTTGGCTGCATAGAAATATTTTCTATGACTTCTCTCTTCTGGATCTGTGACTTTCAGTGTTTATATTTATGCAGATATTATGGCTTCAAATAGAATCTTCAAATAGATTGGGCTATACATTGGAAGACTACGTCCCATGAAAACCAGTTCTCATGAGTTCCTGTGTCCACCTTCACCACTCCTGTTGGCACATATGGCATAATATATCATATTGTACTGCTCACAGTTGAATTGTAGAGAATATAATAAATACTTTATTATATAACAATAGGTACTTTAGACTGAGATTCTTGAATTTTACTGGTAAGGATAAGTTTGGATATAAAATTTAAAAAACCCAATATTCATCAGTTGTTCCATCATTAGTAATTAAGCATGATACTGTATTATTATTATAGTATATTTTATTATTCATATTTTGTTTTGATATTAGAGTAAAAAAAAACCATAACATCATATTCAGATTTTATGAATGAATGAAAAGAATAGAACCTGCTCAGTCCGCCTCCTCTTCCTCTACCTCTTCCTCGTCCTCTGAATGTCCCCCTCGATGTGAATGTGGTCTGATCAAACTGTTCACCGGTCTATGATACACAGTAAAATCATTGTTGAAAGAAAAGTCACCTTATTTACATAGAACACAGGGTATTCAATTAAAAACCACCGGTTTCAATTACTTAACCTTATTTTAGGACCAGAAACAATACAATGACTTATACCATGACAGTGGCAGCAGCTCTATTTAGTGAACCCCTTCTTGACATCATGTCCCTCCCGGATTCCCATTGTCTCCTAAAACCTCTCACCCTGCCAGGTCCTGTGAGACAAACCTCTGTGAGAAACTTACAAGTGTTTATACAGTTCACTTGAAGCATTTTTAAAACAGATCAGGCCAGGCAGAAGTCCAAACAGTTCAAATGTGTCAGTTGTCATAAACATAAGAGATAAGACAGTTTTAAAGGGGTCATATGAAGCTGCTAAAAAGAACATTATTTTGTGTATTTGGTGTAATGAAATGTGTTTATGCGGTTTAAGGTTCAAAAAACACATTATTTTCCACATACTGTACATTATTGTTTCTCCTCTATGCCCCGCCTTTCTGAAACTCGTCGATTTTTACAAAGCTCATCGGTCTGAAAAGCGAGGTGTGCTCTGATTGGCCAGCTATCCAGTGCGTTGTGATTGGCCGAATACCTCAAGCATGTGACGGAAATGTAACGCCCCTCACCATACTGTGATGATGCCCTGTCAGGCCGGAGCGATGATTCAAAAACATGAAAACCCATTATAAACGAGGCATTCATTGCATCCAGTGGGGTCATAATTATGGATTATAATGACTTGTACTGTGTTTTTACGCGTTGCTTTGCATCGCGCCGCATAAACATAAAACCATGTCTGCATTTGTGATAGGAGAAATGACAAACAACAAGCCCTACTCTACACTGCTCAAAAAACTCGCTTTAAATATATAAAATATAAACTCTTTAAATATAACTCTTTTAACTCTTTAAATTACAGTCTTTGAGTCAGAACAGCCGGCATTGTAGTCTACTCTCCCAGGATCAGGAAACAGTCCTCCATAAAATGTGCTGCACACATCTGAATATTTGGGTTGAAGTGTTCTGGAACAGTGTTGTAAATACAACTTAACCACTGATTTCTAGTCGTGTCCATTTTTGGAAGGCCAAACAAAGTAGTTTCGCTTTCACAATGAAATACAGCGTCACACACGGCGGCCTACAGTGAGCAAAGGCCGGGGGCTAAAGTGAGGAACGGCCGGAGGGCTAGAGTGAGCAGAGGCGGCGGATTCGACGAATGAGCGTCTGGAGGGCTTGCGGCGACCACACGTGACGACCCCGGGTTGGACTCCGCTTCGTCCACGGTGAAACCGATCCGGCGATTCCACAGCACAAAGTTG
>NW_015542415.1:352003-353589 GCF_001515605.1 Sinocyclocheilus anshuiensis | reverse complement strand
ATACTACAGCGAGAATAAAAGTTACGCCTTCTTTCTTTGCGTGAATATTTGGGCGGCGTTATGCAAATCTTCCCATATAGTGATGTAGATATGTGGGAGCCGTTTTAGGTAGGCGTGGCTGAATCTTAACTTTTATAAAGAATATCTCTTTGGATTTGAGACTTTAGTCTTTGCAACTTTACAGATCTTCTTTATGCACCAAGAGCTTGTAACACTCCAAAGAGAAAGGAAAAATTGAAATAGCATCATATGACCCCTTTAAGTATCAAATGCTTGCCTTGGTACTGCTGCGCTCCTCGTCTGAGTCCCCTCTGCTGCTGTGGAACCTGGTTGAGTTTCTTCAAGACGTTGTTCCTGTTAGCAGCACGTTTAGTTTTAGCTATGTTGCCAGCTCGGCTCGCCTTCAGTTTCTTCTTATTCAGCTTTATAATGTCATCTGTGAAATAAAAATGAACAAAGTGTTTCACCTCTGGTTTACTTTAAAAGGGCCTCTAAAATAGAAAATCAATAGAAGATTAATGGTATGAATTACATATCAGATAATATTTGTGTATATTACTTGTTTGAGCTAAATAGGGGAAAAATAGGTAGTAATTTACAGCATGCAGCATATTAAGGCTCCTTCGCTTTTATTTTATATTTATTTGTTGAGTGGAGGGTTTCCTATTTAAAATCCCTCTCAAAATACGCCAGATATGCATGATAAATCGACAAAAAAAAAACGTAAAAGCTGACCAAATAATGAAGGTCTGTATTAATATAGCTGACTGACTGCTAGCCATACTGTGGCTACAGTAAAGATGGATGAAGGTTTTATTTTACATTTACTATAACTTGCTTAATTTTAGTCATTCACAAGCACAGATCATTTCAGTCATTTATTATCATGCTAAACTCAAGGGAAATGATGTGTGTGCACGAGCACGTTGGTTTAACAGCTGTTGAATGTATGTGACAGCTGACCGCTGTTGCTCGACACGTCAACACGGATACTGCCAACTCATTCAAATCACAATGACTTTAAGTTAATGTCTCGCCTCGCAATTACTAACCTAATGACAAGTCGATTTTGTCCGAGCTTGAAGCTTGAGGCTCCTGCATTTGCTCTGTACTCTCCATCTGAACATCATTCTCCCCCATTTCGTCTCCCAATGTCGTTACGCACGCAAAAGTTTCAGAAGCGTCGCGTGAATAGAAAACGCCACAGTATTTACACTCGATAGCTTCCAAAGGTGTCAAAACAGAAACGCCACTGACGAGACGAACTATGAAACTTTTTAAATCAACCCGGTTTCAAGGCGCTTTCTTTGCGTCGATCGAGTGAACGGTGAGTCCTAGCAGTGTGACCCGCCCAGCAGCGCTATGAATCTGACGACCAGCGTGTGACAAGAGCCCGAAATAGCACTGTGTCTAATCCCGGTAGTAGGCAGGTCTTTAAGGTGCTTTACAACACAACTAGCGGCAGGAATTCAATTCTTTAAAACTTTTCCCTCAGTTATTTTGGTTATCATAATTACAGACAAAACATTTTTTATTCTTAAATATTTTTAGAGTTCATCCAAATTAATTCCCCCCCCCCCCAAATT
>NW_015542415.1:350160-351600 GCF_001515605.1 Sinocyclocheilus anshuiensis | reverse complement strand
CCCCCCCCCCCCCAAATGTTTAAATTTAAACAAAACAACATTTTTTTCCTCCGTTTTATTCATTTCAAAACTGTTTTACTACAAAGTCCATAAACAGACTTTTTCTATATATTCGTACAATACTCAAAAATGATTATAAACACAATTATAAATAGTTTATACACTAGCTCTAGATATTTACTGCTAATTGTAACGAATTGATACTTTTTTCTATATACCATGATGATGAAAGGATCTGCATAGTTATTTTCTTTTCTTTTCACTATTATTTTCCAATTGTATTTATTCTGAAAAGCTTTTAATAAACAGTTGGCTATATTTTAGCAGACATTATTTTTTTTCACATATTCATATAAAATCTTTTTTCCCGCCCATTTACTTGAACCCTGCTCAGTGCCCATAATAGCCTATGAGCCATTTTGGAGTGGTCGAAATTACTACTTTAGCTCAAACAGAGCTATACAAATGTATATATAATATAATATAATATAATATAATATAATATAATAGCTAATATTTATAATTACAACTTCCTAGTATGTATACTTTTTAAGACCTATTTTAACGTCCATCAATGGGTTGTTTAGAGTTTCAGTTTAATGAGGGAGGGCATCAACATTCCACCGTTCCATACACTTGTATTACTGAAGGGGATTATTATTAGTGGCGAGTAGCCTATTTTCTCCATTCAGCCGCCAGGGTTCGCCTCTGAGCTCAGGGCACATGGCCCGTTTTTCTGTGCCACACCAACCACAACTGAACACCCGCCGGTGTTACACCGGGCACCACACGAAAGAAGATAAGAAACGCCCTAAAAGGAAAGTCAGTAAACCTTTTTTCTACCTCACTTCACTCAACAGTCACCTCAAAGATTTTTTAAAAGCACCTCAAGTATGACTAAACTATAACTGCTTTTGAAAGCGTTTCAACCACTATCCATTCTTCGCGCATCACATAAATATTCCCGATGACAAATAACATAATATTGGTTCAATATAGAAAAAAAAAGCAAAACATAAATGAATTTTCTTGGTTTAACACTATACCTGTCGTCAGAGCTGAGCTAATCCCCGCCCCTTTCCAGTGGTAGCCCACAGAGACATATAAATACCTAGACGCCTCATTGGCCGCTTTGAGCCGTTGCTGCGATACGTCAACGCGTCCGCCATGTTTGTGAAGGCAAGACTGCCTTAAAAATAAATGGAGGTAAACGGAGGAGCTGCGTTTTTTTCTGGATAAAAACACGATAACGTTTACATTTATCAACCGATTTCAGAGGTTTGTGATCTACATGGAGTTAAAAATAACGCTGCCTCCAGTTATTTAGTTAGGTTTGGAAAAGTATTAATTTTCGTAAGAAATTGTGAAAGCTCACACTTGTCTCACTTGTTGATTTTTGATTGATTTTTTCGGTTTACAATTCTAATGTTAATGTATTAT
>NW_015542415.1:339389-350119 GCF_001515605.1 Sinocyclocheilus anshuiensis | reverse complement strand
ATTTATTATGTCTATGGTAGCCCATCCCCTCCCCACCTCCGTCTGCGTCGTCTGCGCATGCGCGGCACGCCAGGCAGCCCCCCCCATTATTATTGTAAGAATAATTTCACTTATGAAAATGGCGGCGAGTCAGGGAGCTGTGGGACCTGGTGTGGCTCTCCAGAGCCAGCATTATCCCAACGTCGCGCACTGGAACCCGGGCGTGATGCAGCAGCAGCACCCGCTACACACCGCCCGCAGTCTGGAACGCGCTCTGGAAGATGCCGTCTGCTCCGGGATGCTCAACATCAGCGGAAGAAAACTGCGCGACTACCCGGGGCTCAACTACGATCTGACCGATACTACACAAGCAGGTGGGTCCGTCAGATGTGGGCTAATCTCCCTGCGTGATTCACTGACCCGCTTCTCGCGATTCTTGATTTGAAAGGACAACAAAATAACACAAAGCGAAGAGCGTGGGTGCCTTTTTGGTGCATTTGCGCGGTGTGTCAGTGGATGTTTGTGTATTGACTACAATAGCCAGTGCACATGGTGCTTGTATCACGCTTTATCTGTCGTGTTTATCATATCCAGCGTGGTGTGGCAAACCCAATTATAGCTGGCATTAGAAATACTGTCTAAAAGGCACTAGCATCCCTGGTTGTTTTGGTTTCACATCTCACTTTCTCGCCAAACCATATTTCATGTATGAATAAAACTAGAGAGAGCACTTCAGCTGGAGGAGACAATCTCCATTAACCTTTGCTCCAGTAATTCAGCAGGTTTTAACATGCAAACCCGTAACAACATTGCACCAATCTATACTGCGACCACGCGACAACACTATGCTCCCTTTATATTTGACAAATGTATTTATCATTATGGGAACAGTTTATTTAGTGGATAGGGTGATAAACGATGGTGAAAGGCATTTTTTAAACGGACCATAAGTGCAGATAGCGGCTGTAGTGCCAGACAAAATATGCTGCCGTTGGTCTTTATAATCTACCACGAGCCTTTCTTCATCCTTTCAGTGGAAATCAATGCGCAAGCAGCCCTTTATATTATACAAGCACGCATTTGACTAATATTTAGTATTACGATTTAGATATTTGTAATAGTATTAAAAGCTATTGTTGATCTAAATAATCTTTGGTCTGGCAAAACAGTTTGTACAAGTGGGCTGCACTATTATAAACACTGCAGCATAATGTGGATTAGCTATATTTCAGTTGTTTCTGGAGATGTGGTTAGAAATTAAATGGCTGCTTGTCTTTCGGAAGTGTCTGTGGTCTGTAATGGTAGTCTTGCTGCAGCAAACAGCCATTGAGATGTGAAGCAGACAGTGGGAGGAGTGACACTAACCCATTCATTCATGCACACCTTACACACAGCATAGTGTCTACACTCCCATTCAACTGTATTGAGTTACACTAGTGAATAGGTCTTTTGTGTCTTTTGTTGTAAAGCTGTATGAAGGGTCGTTTGTTTATATCGAGCCATGTGTTTTGATTCTCTCCGACGGCTTGTGTGCTGAAAGAAGCCTATGGTTGTTGTAGATAACGCTGGATGTTCATACGTTGGTATCGCTGTTTCTGTCAGGGTCGTTGGCATACAGATGGCATTTGTTGATAGTATAAGGCTGCTTGTGTGTGCTTTTGTTTGTGTGCATGTGTATGCATCTATTTGAAAGAGGAAATAGTTGAATGTGCACCAGACTGTCACCTATAAGAGGAAGTGACGCTGTTGCTGACTCAACTGAATAAAGAGAAGAAAGCCCTCAATTTGCAATCTGTGTTCACATTTGTATTTTGTAAGTGAGATTGCTTGTGTGCTTGTTAGTTTTTGTGTGTGTTTGACAGTTTGACTAGGCTTGAGTATATGGTAAGCATGTGTGTGGTGTGGGTCTGTTCCAATGGCTCAAGTGACCCACTTGGCAGTCCTTGCTATTATTGGCTGTGTTTGGCCACAAACTTAAAACTTGAGTACGAAGACGTCCCCAAGTCTCTGATGTTAAATTGTGACAAAGTTGAATAATTCCCTCTCTTTGTCTTTCTTGCATTCTTTTTCTCCACCACGTTTTGCTGTTTTGATCATTTATGTTGCGAGTTAACAACAACAGTCAACGGTTTGCTGTGTATAGCATTGTCATCATATGTGTCTTCTTCATCGATAAACTAGATTCCATTTCTGTGAATTGTCTTTGTATAAAAAATAATATGTATTTTAGGACTGAGTATCGGTTGCTATCTCACAATATGATACCCATACATGTCCCAATTCAGTACACTGCAATGCAGCACAGTATTATTCTGTTATTTGATCAGTTTCAATCCCTCTTACGCAGTTTGCTTTAATATTGTCCAGTTTATTGTGCTGTATATAAGGTTTCGGAAACTTTCTGTGTTTACACTTATTTAGATGACCTGCTGCCTCATTATTTAGGAATTTGTATGAATTAAAATATAAACTAAATACTGAAAAATAATGGCAACGTATTGATATATGACTGTACCTGATTCTGCACAAGTGTAAGAGTTAGCCTATTTTAGTAATTATGGTATTTTTTATATACCATTATAGTATTTATGAATATTGTGAATTAGCTTTTTTTAATTTTGTTATGTGCTTTTGTCATTTTTATTAGTTTTTTTATATTCCTAGATTGCTTTTATTTGTTTTATTTTATTTTAAGTTTTAGTAATTTGTATAACTTATTTATTACAGTTAGTTGCCAAGGGAATATTTCTAATTGTCATTTACATTTTTTTTTTTAATTTAAGATTTATATTTTATTTCAGTTTTATTTTGATTACTGAAAAGATTTGTAATAGTTTTAGTTGGTAATAACAACTGTTCTGAACACATGTAAAGTATATTGCAAGTGTTTAAATGTACAATATCCCACCATTCTCCTGTTTGTCTTGCAAAGACCATGTGTGTGCAACAAATGCTTTAAATGCTGAAAAAGTGAGATTTACATAAACAGCAATGGTTAAAGGCAGTGTAAAGGTCTATTTATGTCACTGCAGAAGTGAGGATTGAAAGTCTATCTGAAGTCAATGTTCATGTGCGCACTCTTTTCTAAAGACAGATATCTGAACAACTGAACAAGATGATTTATGTGACAAAGTTTGACCTGATGTGAGATGGTTAGGTTTGTTAAAAATCCCCAACTTTTCTCTAGACTAATCAAGGTGTTTGTCAGAATGACCAATAACCATTTGTTTTTATCTCAAGCATTATCTTTACATATAAAGTACAAATGACATTTTTTGACAATATTAATGGAGACAAAAGGAGGAAGATAAAATTATGATTTTTTTCTCTTAATGTCAGTGCAGCAGACTTCTATCTAGCTGTAGTATGCACTATTGAATATTCAAGTGCAAAGTTGTCTTTCATGAAACTGTTTTGCATTAAGGCAGTTTGTGGTCATGCATGTGTATGAAATATGCATGGATCCTCTGTGCACATGTGGTGTTGCTTTTAGGATCCCTGCATTAAAAGCTGATGCAGATGTATGCCTAATGCCAGTCATTAGAGCCCGACCGATATGGGTTTTTTGTGGCTGATACCGATACCGATATTATGAAGTTTCCCTGCATTAAAAGCTGATGCAGATGTATGCCTAATGCCAGTCATTAGAGCCCGACCGATATGGGTTTTTGTGGCTGATACCGATACCGATATTATGAAGTTAAAAAAGGCCGATATCAATATATCAGCCGATATTCTTTGTGTATATTATAGTACAGTACCAGTCAAAAGTTTGGACACTTTCCCATTCGTGTGTCCAAACATTTGACTGGTACTATATATAGAATACAGTATATACATAAACAGAATATATATACATGAACATATGAAGTTTATTCAACTTTAATTCAATTCAATTCCATTCAACTTTATTCCGTTGAAGTTTATTTCACTTTGGAACATTCATTCACGGATTTGCGCTACTGTCTTCACATTCAGACGAAACTTACTAGAGAAGTGTGAAGTGTGACATAATATACCTCTGTAAATAAATACAATATAAATTCACGTCTCGCGCACTTTAATGCCCTTTGAATGTAACGTGTACGTTCTCTTGGAACTGGAATCATGGCGGAATTTCATGTGAAGTCCACTTTGCAGGGCACTTACGGTCGAATAAGACAACGCTTGAATGCTGCTGCCTGAACAAGAGACCTCCTTAGTGAAGTGAAAGTGTTGACTGGTGTCACTATCTCGCGAACGTGCCGGCGGATCTCCACCAAATTCGGTGGATCCCTTCAGCTCGAGGCGCCCTATCGAATGCCACCCTCCGCGCGTCGGTAGCCCCCCGGGATCGCTCAATCAGTCGGCGCCGGACCGTGAATTTAACCACCCCTAACTCCCGAACCCCGGGGGCTATCGACGCGGCGGTGGTCTCATTTGAAAGCGGGCCTCTAGACGTACACTCGATTCGCGTTCGAGAGGGTTCCTCGAGCTGAAGGGATCCCCCGAATTTGGTGCGGATTTGCCGCGCCGTTACGGAGATATGGCCGTTCAAAGTTTCAATGGTTTTCCATAGACTTAAGTTTTAAAAAGCGTTTTATCCAGGTCGTCAGTAGCAAACAATGGAGCACGCTCTGCTGGACAAACTAAGTAATTACACAATTTCAAGCATTTTATCTGCGTTAGATGTTCTGTAAAAAAATGTTTCATATTCACTGATACCGATATATCGGCGACAGGCTCATATCGGCCGATAATATCGGCAAAACGATATATCGGTCGGGCTCTACCAGTCATAACCGGTTTTACCGGTTTTCTCGATTGCTAACACACTATAACTGATTTATTTGGCCCAATTTTCAAAACCATACATTCAGTTTTCGAAACAAAGACACGTTTCTCAAAACATTTAACACATTTCACCTGTTTTCACACACATTCCAATTTGCTCAGTGTTTTCTGCAAAAATCTACACAAAAACGCCCTCATTTTGCACAGGTTAACCATGTTCTCATTCAGAAAACACAAACACACAATAATTACCTCAGGCATCACAATATGAACTCAAATAACACACATTTATCCATCTGTAAACATTAAGTAGCAAAATTGATGACACAGCAGTCAGAATCTCAGGATGATATAAATAGTTATTGTGTGCTTTGGAAAATGAATCCTACTAGTGGGAGACAAAGAGGAAGAGGAGAGGAAAAGAAAAATGAAGGGGTCGGGGTCAAAAGACATTTGTTCCTGATGATATACACAGCAACTGTGGAACTGATTTGTAGCCAAGTACTTACATTTACTGTATTTTTGCAGAACTGAAAGATTACTCTATATTCTATAAGTGTGTTCATATTCAATTCTTTGGTATTCGACCTTTTCTAGTGCTTTTCATCTACTGTACTGTAAGATCTCTTTACAGCAGTATAATGAAAAAAATCTTTTCTTAAAGTTTATTGTTGAATTTCACTGTATCTGCTATATTTAACATGTATCTACTCTATTTATGTTGTATACCGTAAGAGACATTGAGCTGTAAAAAAAATACCTGATTGCCAAAAGAAGGTTTCTATCAGGACCACTGATTGACAATTAGCATACAGTTTGGATTGGCAGTATGGTTCTGTTCTGGGCAAGAACTCCCTGCGCATCCATGCAGCCTAGCATGGATGAGAGCAGGGAGAGCAGCGATAACCCCCACCAGGGTAAACAGAACAGAACCAACAAATGTATTGCAGATATCGTTAAAGTTCAATAATGTTATGTACACATTTTAGAATTAGTCTGATTCAAAGGAGAATCAGAAGGCTGAATCCTGACTGACAGAGGAGGAGTTGGGGATGGAGGTGGGTAATTAGCTATTGAGCAATGCGAAAACTGCTGATAATACTGAGCAGTGTTCGAACTATACCATGGACTTTGGGGGAGCCCACTTGTTTTTTTTTATAACGTGGGGGGGTGTTCGTGCGCTTGCGTGAGGGCTTACAATGCCTTACAAATATACATAACAGCTACAAGTGTATGCACTACTTGCTTTATGCAAGCACTATATAGGATAAATCACTATATGGGGATCAGCTGAGAGTCAGCTGATGCGAGCTTGACTAACGTGACCTGCCAGAACTAACGCTACGCTAGATTTTTGCAACAGTGTTATGAAGTGATCTCATTAGTGTGTAAGACTGTGTTGTAGTGTGTGTGTTTTTGAGGGCTTGTGTGTCATGTCTGAGGGCAAAGTTAGTTTTTTCAGCAAGATTGAATGGTTTTGAGTGGAGAGCTTAATTTTTACCTGAAAATTGGAAGTATTGGGAATTGGGTGAGAAGTTATGGATTTGTGTTTAGAGTTTTGAGAAAAGGAGTCACAATTTAAAGAAATGTGTTTAAGCAATCGAGAAAAAACGGTAAGAGATATTTTCACATATTGCACCACTAACTAACCCTAGCATGTTGGAGTTATTTTAACTATGGCCATTTTTATGTTCCAGTGGTCGAACTTTATTTAAAAAATAACATTTTTTTTTCTGATATGATAGACGCATTAAAAGTGCCTTTTGTTAAAAAAAACAAAAAACATTCTCCCTTACAGGTGCATCTCAATAAATTAGAATGTAATATTTTACATTGTAATAATATTTCACAATATTACTATTTTCACTGTATTTTTGATCAAATAAATGCAGCATAAATGCAAAAGAAACTTTTTAGAAACATAAAAAGAAGAAAAAACAAACTTCTGACCAGTAGTGTGCATATACATATACATATATATATATATATATATATATATATATATATATACACATATATACTGTATATATATATATGCACATATATACTGTATGTATATTTGGGGAAAAAACATTAACATCTGCTTTTTTTGTTTACTGTTTGTTAAAGCTAATTTTGTTTTTCTAAACAGCAAAAAAAAAAAGTGAATAGATTCAGATGTGAATAGTCAGATCAGATTTCATCTGATTTTCATTTTTCAGGACATTTGTAGCATCAAGCAAAGTTTAACTGTTCTTAGTACACTCATTTTCATTCACTCTTACTTCTGTGTGAAATTCACTATTAGTCTATTGTGAATGAGTGAAGAACTGTCAGCGGTTTTGGAAGCTGTATATGAACGAATAAATAAAACATTGCTTATACCTCTCATGCTCCTGTTATGTTTACCATCTTGGTAATATTTCATAATGTAAACATCAACAGAGGCATAATTTCCCATTTTTACGTCTTTTTTCCCCACACTGACACCTAATTTCACTTGATTTATGAGAAAGTCTCCTGGCGTAGTGCTGATGTTTTCTTCATTACTGTGTGTAGATATGCTGAATATCGACTGCTCTGTTTGTACAAGTGATCCAATTTCATGACTTGAGTTATTTTCATGTCGTTTTGATACACACCACTTGCTGAGGTGTAGTGTTTTTTAGAGATATATAAAGTTTAGTTTTCAAGTAGTTCAAAGAATGTAATCGGAATGTCTTATAGAAAAAAAGTAATGTCTAATAGTCTTAATTGGATTGGAAAAGATCATTTTATTTTAAAAGATTGTCCTGGTTTGTTAGAGCAGTTGTGTATTGTTTCTGAGCTCTCGCTTTGTCCCGTAATATTGAGACGGGCTGTTTCAGATTGTCGCTTTTAGTTTTAAAATTAACAAAATATGGTTATACGTTCACATATCAACACGTATTTAAGCAGCCGAATAAACATAGTCAATCAATAGTCATCAAAGTTATATGGCAGCCTGACATGGCGATTGCCTTGTTGCAAATCTGTCTGAACTCATAGTCTGAGCTTCTTTTCATGGTTTTCAGGGATGAGGGCATGCCACCAAACCTGTTTATGTTGGCATCTAGCTAATATGGGAAGCTTCTGCTAGCTAAGTGACAGATGAATTGAAGCCAGAATACAGTAGCGTTTGATTGGGCATCAGTGACAAAAGATATAGAAAGCATGTTATACCCTCAATAAAAGGGGTTTAAGTCGATAAGCCTGTTTATTTTATTATCCTATAGTTACGCTTATTATATGATTAGTTTAAATCTATTAAGTCAGTTAGTTTATTAGTTTAAATCCACAGTCTGGTCCAGACAGTCTCATTCTTATCCTAAGGGTGCCAGTGTGTCACTGATGACCAGAAACAACAAAACAGTAAATAATAATGTTATCATTAATAAGATATATTAAATGATGTGGAACTAGTGATGAATTTGAAGTCATACTGGGTCATACTGATTGTGAAATTATTGAATGTGTATCTGTATAAAGGTTTTTTTGGAGTAAAAAAAACAAACACACAAAAGAATGTTGTATGTGTCTAAGGGGAAATACTGCATCATATGACATGTATGTTTATCTGTAAAGTCCCTGGTAGACAGTGAAACATACAGTGAGATGCTGTTTCACTTGACTCCCTTAATTCAGATTCTTTTCACTCTCACTCACTCACTCACTCACTCGCTCTCTCTCTAACACTCTTTGTCCTCAGTTTGAACATAATTGGATAGATTTACTATTATATAACATTCATTCAATGCAACAAAAATGGGTTCTGATTGAAACACAAAGACAGTGAGACAGACAGAGAGATTTAAGAAGTCCAATCCAGAGAAACAGAATGAGATGAGTACATGCAGAGGACGATTTGTTGTAACCTCTTTTGGTCTCATTTAGGGCTGCACGATAAATCGCATGCGATATTTAATGCGCATCTTGTCATTGTATTAGCTAACCAAACGCAAACCTTCCACGAAGAAAAACTATTCCTAGCAAAAGTATAGTGCCGACTTCAGATACCCGGATGAGCCTGTGTTATTAACTTTTACCGGTTGTTATCGAGGGATAACATACCTCGGAATGTCGCGACTGACCAATCACAATCAGGTATTTCACAGAGCCGTGTAATAATGTTGTATAAAAGGTGTTAATTTAACCAAATCTAATTTATCATTTCTTCTCTTAGACATTACATTCATAACTATAGTGTACTATAACATGTTAGTGAGAAGGAAGGACATAGAAGAATCAGGCAATCAGCTGTTTATAGCTGATTTTGATGATTGTGTATTTGGCTGTAGGTTAGTGTGGGTATATGGATGGTATTGAATTTGTGCGGTTGTGTTAACAAACCACCAAACCTCTCCACTCTTGTTAATTAACCTGTCACTCTGAGTATCTATTGCTGGTTTCCATGGTAATTGAAGGATGGTGGGCCAGTTAAAATGAACACCTTACTGTAAATGCTGAGGCCCTGTCCACACAAACACAGTTATTTTCAAAACCGCAGCTTTTTCTATGCGGTTTGGCCATTCGTCCATACGCAAACGCAGCTCCAGGTTACTGAAACCGAACATTTTTGAAAACGCTTGCCAGGGTGAAGATTTTCAAAATCTCCGGTTGCAGTGTTATCGTATAGACAGCGAAACCGGAGTATTTGGCTTGTGACGTCGGAGCATGCACAGTTATCTCCGCCTACTGGAAACTTTTTCAGGCTTCTGATTGGCCAACATGGCTTTACGGTTGAGATTATATCGCCACCTGTTGGTTTGGCATGCTCTTGACAGTGCTTCATAGCATGCATTTGTGTTTTCATGTGGACGGAGATTTTTTTAAAAACGGAAGAAGGAAAAACTCTGTTTATAAAAATAACCATGTACGTGTGGACATGGCCAGAGACTGTTGCTCAAGCAAGTTTGTGTGAGGAAGCTTTCTATGTGTTTGCACGTTATCTTGGTGTTAAAGTTGCTTTGATTCTCTGGATTCACAGCTTATTTATATGCAGTTACTTCTTTAAACCATTTGTAGATTCATTTCTCTAAAATGTGTAAACATTGTGACTCTATGGTGCTATCAAAACATTACTTGGTTGTTTAAGCATCCTGGCCAGTCCTACACAGAAATACTGAGTCTATGACAGCTTTGTCTGATCATATTCAGAAAGAGTGATGTTTTCTGCAATTCTGTTTGATGCTGCTAGTAGTGCAGAAATAACACACTTAAGCATTATCATAGTTCACCCCAAAGAAATACTATTCTGTTATTTTATGCACCCTCATGTCATTCCAAATCCATAAAACTTTTGTTCATCTTTGTAACAATAATAAAGATATTTTTAATAAGGTTTAATAAGGACCAGTAAGGTTTGATCTCATGTCATACACACATTACAACTGGAAAAAATGAGGCTTGCACAGTCTGAGTGAGTGTGTGAGAGAGACAGCACACACAAAGTAACTCACAGAAATTTATTATATGCATAATGCGGTAGAAAAAAAGAAAGACATTTACAGATTATGATTTAGATAAGCAACATTATACGGCCATGATGTTTCCCCGAATATCAACACGATTGCAATGTAACACTGATTTTATACAATAGTATTTCAATAAACAAGAAGTTAAAATTAAGTGATTTAGGTTTTAGACAAAATATTGACTGTTTTTGCTCAATTTTGCTGACGAAAATAATTCCGATCAAAGCCACAGCAGAACTGTTGTGTCTCCGAGCAACACACAGCGGTGTTTCGTTACTGAATGAATCCACGTTTTTGAACGAATCGAGTGAGTCAATGATTCAATGGCCCATTCATAAGGACAGTAGTCACTTGCCTCGTTTCTGAATTAATCAGCCGTTTGGATGAATCAGTTGAATGAATGAATAAATGACTCACTCATTAAAACAGACATTTGCCGCCACCTACTGGTGGTTTAGTCATATTTAAAAGTATCATTGCATTTTTTCAACATTTATTTGTATGTTT
>NW_015542415.1:337656-338275 GCF_001515605.1 Sinocyclocheilus anshuiensis | reverse complement strand
TGCCAGCGCACAGGCAATGACGTCACAGCCACGCGCACACTCACAGTCGCGTGTAAACATGTCGTTTCGCGCAAGAATGATTCTAATTTTAATTGCATTCAATGTATTTATGTCATGTGAGTGTGTGAGAGAGACAGCACACACAAAGTAACTGAAATTTATAGATGCATACTGCGGTAGAAAAAAAATATATATTTACAAAATGATTTAGGTAAGCAACATTATACGGCCAGGATGTTTCCCCGAATATATCAACAGTAACACTGATAACACTGATTTTATACAATAGTATTTCAATAAACAAGAAGTTAAAATTAAGTGATTTAGAAAATATTGAAGACAAAATATTAACTGTTTTTGCTAAATTTCGCTGACAAAATTAGTTCCGATCAAAGCCACAGTAGAACTGTTGTGTGTCTCCGAGCAACACAAAGCAGTGTTTCGTTATTGAATGAATCCACGTTTTTAAACGAATCGAGTGAGTCAATGATTCAGTGGCCCATTCATAAGGACAGTCACTTGCCTCATTTCTGAATAAATCTCAGTTGACAGTTGAATGAATGAATAAATGACTCACTCATTAAAACAGACATTTGCCGCCACCTACTGAGTCATATTT
>NW_015542415.1:333241-337503 GCF_001515605.1 Sinocyclocheilus anshuiensis | reverse complement strand
ACTTCAGATGCAGCTTCTGTTTCCTCAGCAGTGGTAAGATAGAGTTTGTTAATACTAATTTCATTTGAATGGTAACAACTCTACAGTTTCTTATTATTCTAACTGAATTAATTAAAACAAAGTAAGAATTAGATGTGAAAGATAAGGTTAGGGGAAAAAAATGACCATTTATAAACAAATTGGGAAATGACATCTGTTTTGTTACATACAGCAACTAATTTTAAGTCAGCTATTTCTTCCTCTTTCCAGTCACAGAGCACTTTATTTTGAGAGTTGTTTAAGTGAGAGAAAATCTGTAACTTAGTCCAGATTGGGGGAATTTTAATGTTTAATAATTTCTTTTTATTATGTAAATAATTTTTGCATAGAAATTTGCATAGATTTTTGTTTGTATATGCTGTCAATTATAGTTCTTAGAAAGAAAATCGGAAACGGCAAAAATCGGTATCGGCAGGTCTAAATTTTTATGTAAAAAAAAAAAATCGGAATTGGCCAAGAAAATTGCAATCAGTGCATCTCTACCAACATCGATTCAACTACAGATCTCTATTAATGTCATATTGTTTTGTTTTTTTAAATGAATTTGTTCATCCTCGCTAAGGAAATTCATTGGCAGCAGCAGTAGTCAAACACAACCTATCATTTTTGTGTTTCCATTTGACGTCTTTAAGAATCTGTTTTAGAGAGCACATATAAAGAAGACAGATAAAATATACTGATGCAGCCCATTATCATATTCATGAAACACATGGGGCACTGAGTTTGGTGTGTGTGTGTGTCAGAAACATGAGCCCTACCCCTCTCATGAAGACATTAAGGAAGCCTGCTGATAGCCCGTATCATCTCCATTGGCCTTAAGTCCATGCATTAAAAGCACATTGATTTCTCATTTAAGTGTGTGTGTGTGTGTGTGTGTGTGGTGGGGGTCTGGTCCCTTCTGATAAACAGCTGTACCTCAGTCTAAATATTGATCACAAAAAGAAAGGAGAGACAAAGAAAAGAACAAATGAAGTCATCATAACTGATAGATATCAAATCAGTATCAGTATGATATAGGGATGGAACGGTTCTCGGTAAAAATCGAACCGTACGGTTCTCCACACACGGTTCGGCACGCAGTAGGACCGCGGTTCAACTTAAATCTGACAATTCATCTGTAATATGGTTTGCTATAAATAACACGTAAAACAAACAGGGTTCGGCTAATAAATGTTTCTGTTGATGGATGCGTATTCTGGCTTCCCAATACATTACAACAACGATGAAAAAAAAACAAAAAACGTGGACAAACCATTCACTCTTGTTCAATGCGAATGCCGTATGCTGGAATATGAGCATTTATTCCGTCATCACCCGGGTGCTGAGACCTGGTGAGACCTGAACAGCACACGTTGATATCTGTGTTTAAGCTCAACTCATTTAAGCTTTGCCAGTTTAAACATTTAAGAGCCAGAGGATGCGAGCTCGCGTGCGCAGTGAGAAGATTTGTGCGTGCGCTCATCCGAAGCACGCAAACCCGCACCTCAGAACGAACGCAAATATTAAGCTCTCTCTGAAGTATTGTGTTTAAATGGACAAATTCACACAAAAATGATGTCAAAATGCCCGTCTTGGTAAGTATCCTATAGCAGACATAGTTGGCTGAACGTACTGTATCAGTGCACTGGATCAGTGCATTCTCTTAAAGTGACAGCACTTTCTTAAAGGGGTGGTTCATTGCGATTTCACTTAGTGTGTAATGTTGCTGTTTGATCATAAACAGTATCTGCAAAGTTACGAAACTGAAAGATCAATGCAAATGGAGATATCGTCTTTTAAAATTCTGTCAGCAAAAATGAACTGTTCCAATTATACACTTATTTTCACATAGCTATGAGAAGTGTTAAACATGGACGCGCGTGCAGTTTCCTTCCTGTATTAAAGCTTTAATCAGGATAAAACCATATATTAAAAGCTAACATAAGCAGTAGCGTTTACAAATAACAGCGTACCTAAAAGTATGAGACAACAACAAGCAAAAAACATAGGCCTACCAATAAAAGCCGTGCTTGCGCAGGTTCTGCACGATCCTTTTCAATAATATCCTCTGCTTCTCAATCGGGCTCAAACTGATAAGCGATATTGACAACGCCATTGTATACAATACAACCGGAGCACATGCTGCTGAGGTGAGGGGCGGGACGTTTAGACACACACTAGAGGCGGTTTAGCCAATCACAACACTCTGGGCTAGCTAACCAATCAGAGCCCATCGCCTATTTCTGAGGGAGGGGCTTCATAAAAGAAGGAAATGATCAGCACGTTTCTCAGAGAAGGGACAGAGCAATGTGGAATAAAGGTATTATGTGAAAAATAATGCGTTTTTTAAAAAACGAAGCATTAACACGTTAGATTGCACCCAATAAACACAATCAATCCTAGAAAAAAAACACTGAACCACCCCTTTAATATTAATCACACAACAACAACAAAGAAATCACTCACTGCTCTTGATTGAATAGCTTTTGTAACTTTAATAAAGATTAATCTTTAATTTATACAGTCGAATATGCAATGCTGTTTTACATTTCATTACTTGATTTAATTTCTACCTAAATCTCACCCTAAATCTCACCAGATCTCTCACCCTTTATTAACAAATGATCTATTACACAAATTAGACATCACTAGAGATCAGCAATTCCTTTGTTGTAGAGCCTATAAGCTCTACATATATATGTAAAATAATAATACATTTTCTGTACCGGCCAAAGTGTGTGTTCAGTGCACGTTCGCGAGAGTCACGAGTAAACCATTGACGTTTCAATGGTAACATACAGCTCCTGCACTCAGATTCGTAGCTTTGTGGTAATAGCGAAAAGAAAGATTTTTTGAACAGCAGAAAAAGTGTAAAAGTATTGTTACGTTCTCCGGACGTAAGTGTTTTTATTGTTTATTCTGATTGGTCAATATGCAGAGATGTTCTATGCATTGTGCCGTTTCCCGTCTCTCTCTCTCTCTCTTTCTCCCTTTCACTCTGCGCAGTGTTGATTGGACGCAGCTGCAGCTGATTTACTCGGATGAGTGAGAGTGGTTAAAAGCTGAGAAGGAAGAGGAGCATGAGGAGCACTGAGCCCGAGCATTAGGAGCACTGAGCCTAAGCGAGCGTGAGCGTTGTACGCATTGGGCGCGAGCAGAGCAGGGAGAGAGCGCGTGTGGAGAGCGTCGTGCTGAGCTCTGCGGTGTTGGTCGTTGCCGTTACTGCCCACCGTCTCCTGCCCCAGACATTCAATGCACCTGTGGTCTTGTGATAGGTGACGGGTTGCTGTCATTCTGAGTGAGAGTCTTTTGTTCCGGTGTTATTCATTTGTGTTTGTTTCGGAAGCCGTAGGGAGGAGGTTGCCATTTACTATATGATCCCTCGTTATCTCCTGTTTATGAAGGCTCGTCGTAATGAGTTAAAGGCTCCTTACAAAAGGTTTGTAACGAATTGTCCGCATGTGATGCGTGGCAAATTGAGGGCTTGTCTGTTTGTCCAGTTGTTCGTTTATGAAAATTGTGGGTTTGTTTATCCGTAAAAAAATTGGAGGACTCGTCTGCTTGTTCGATTCGTCCGTACGTGATAATTGGAATTGGTCTGCTCATGGTAAGTGTGGGTTTGTTTGTTTGTGACAATTGGTCCATTCGTTTGTTTAAATCGTTATGTTCATCTTCAAAACCTTTGCTTGGCTGTTTTGAACCTTTGATGGGGGAGGAAGGTTATAGGGTTTTAGGATGGATTTTGATTTAGTTAAGTTCACCCTTTCGTCTACGCTGAGAGAATTTGAACGGTGTAGGAAAGTAGACCTGATACAGATAGTGGATTTCTTTAATATAACGGTTTCTAAAGGGGGGAGAAAGCAGGTTATTAAAGATGAGTTGTACACTAGGCTAGTAGAGACTGGTATTTTGACTGAACATACCGTAACTAGAAGTCCTGAGGCAGAGTCTGATGGAGAGGAGTTAACCGGCGAAGTTTATTCGGTAAGCGGTAAAAAAGCTTCTCAGTTAGATCCAATGGTAACTGTTCGTTTGAAAGTGCTAGATCTTGAGCTTAAGAAACAGGAATATGAAACGCAACTGCTTCATCTGAAAGAGCTGGAGATAACCGCTGATCGAGATGTTAAGCTGCGTAGATTGGACCTAGAAGCTCAAAAGTGTAAAAGTCCAGTTCCATTACCACGCACCAGGCCGACTTCTGGTAGTTCGGAGGTGGGTCAACCCGCCTTCGACGTTGGTAAGTA
>NW_015542415.1:329105-333175 GCF_001515605.1 Sinocyclocheilus anshuiensis | reverse complement strand
TGTGATGCGTGGCAAATTGAGGGCTTGTCTGTTTGTCCAGTTGTTCGTTTATGAAAATTGTGGGTTTGTTTATCCGTAAAAAAATTGGAGGACTCGTCTGCTTGTTCGATTCGTCCGTACGTGATAATTGGAATTGGTCTGCTCATGATAATTGTGGGTTCGTTTGTTTGTGACAATTGGTCCATTCGTTTGTTTAAATCGTTATATTCATCTTCAAAACCTTTGCTTGGCTGTTTTGAACCTTTGATGGGGGAGGAAGGTTATAGGGTTTTAGGATGGATTTTGATTTAGTTAAGTTCACTCTTTCGCCTACGCTGAGAGAATTTGAACGGTGTAGGAATGTAGACCTGACACAGATAGCGGATTTCTTTAATATAACTGTTTCTAAAGAGGGGACAAAGCAGGTTATTAATGATGAGTTGTACGCTAGGCTAGTAGAGACTGGTATTTTGACTGAACATTCCGTAACTAAAAGTCCTGAGGCAGAGTCTGATGGAGAGGAGTTAACCGGCGAAGTTTATTCGGTAAGCGGTAAAAAAATGGTAACTGTTCGTTTGAAAGAGCTAGATCTTGAGCTTAAGAAACAGGAATATGAAACGCAACTGCTTCGTCTGGAGATAACCGAGATAACCGCTGATCGAGATGTTAAGCTGCGTAGATTGGACCTAGAAGCTCAAAAGTGTATTCCGTTACCGTGGCCTTCGAACGAGTTGCGGCTAAATTGAAATGGCCTAGGGATATGTGGGCACTGTTATTGCAGTGTAATCTTGTTGGCAAAGCCCAAGAGGTTGTGGCGGCTTTGCCAATTGAAGATTCACTGAATTATGATGTCGTGAAACTGGCTGTATTGCGCGCTTATGAATTGGTACCAGAGGCGTACCGACAAAAGCGTGTTCAGTGTTCAAAAGCAGCCAAGCAGACGTTTGTCGAGTTCGCGCGTGAGAAAAGAGCGCTATTTGGTGTTTCCTGTGTTTCCACAAAAATTGTGACTCTTGAGGAATTGCAAGAGCTAATTGAGTATCAAAACTGTCTGATGCAGCGACGCATGCAGACGAATTTGTGCTTACTCATAAGACTGTATTTCCAGTTATGCGCGCTCCTAAAATATCCTTCGTTACGGATGTAAGGAAAGATAAAAGGATGTTAGGCGTCAGTAATTCTGTTAGGCCTGACAGTGAGGCAAAAATGCCAAGACGTCCTGATAAGAAGAGTTTGTTTTTATTGCCTTGATCCTGGTCATCTTATCTCGAACTGTGAGGTCTGGCAGCAAAAAGCTGGCAGCAAGCCCAAAGGGGTGGCATTTATTCCGGTTTCTGGTCAGTCACCACAGCCTAATTTGAATGTGTTTGGGTCGTTTTTGCAAAATTGCTTAGTTTCACTTTCGGATGATTCTGAGGCGAAGCCGATAGTCATGCTGCGAGACACAGGGTCCGCACAGTCACTGATTTTAGAGCATGTACTGCCGTTTTTGAGTGGGCCATATACGGGCAATGATGTGCTCATTCGAGGGATTGAAATGGGCTGTACTTCTGTACCGTTACATGCAGTCTTTCTAAAATCTGACCTTATTTCTGGCCCCGTTAGCATTGGTGTGTATTCACAGTTACCTGTAGAGGGTGTGAGCATGATCCTGGGTAATGATTTGGCTGGGGCTAAAGTCTTCCCATACCCGATCGTGTCAGCAAAACCTAATATTAGTAATTCGGTAGCTGCCTTATTACAATTTTCCACTGTTTTTCCGGCATGTGTCGTAACGCGTGCACAGAAGAAATTTGAAGATGTGGTGGATCTGTCAAGTTCTTTTCTAGCTGTACCGTCTGAGGTTGCAGAGTGTAAACTGCTTGTTAAACCCCAACCGTTGCCAGGTGATCAGTATGTTAGCGCTGACGAAACTTCCTTAAAGGTGGGTAGGGAACAATTAATCGCTGCGCAGAAATCTGATCTAACCTTGAATAAATGTATTAGTGCGGCCGTAGGTAGCACACAAGCGTCAGATGCTCTGGTGGGTTATTTTTGGGATGATGATGTGTTGATGCGCTGGTGGAAGCCGTCAAACCCTAAAAGTGACCATGTGTATCAAATTGCTCTTCCTACACCCACAGTCTAATTTGAATGTGTTTGGGTCGTTTCTGCAGACTTGCTTAGTTTCACTTTCAGATGATTCTGAGGCAAAGCCGATAGTCATGTTGCGAGACACAGGGTCGGCACAGTCACTGATTTTAGAGAATGCACTGCCGTTTTCGAGTGGGTCATATACGGGCAATGATGTGCTCATTCGAGGGATTGAAATGGGCTGTACTTCTGTACCGTTACATGCAGTCTTTCTAAAATCTGACCTTATTTCTGGCCCCGTTAGCATTGGTGTGTATTCACCGTTACCTGTAGAGGGCATGAGCATCATCCTGGGTAATGATTTGGCTGGGGCTAAAGTCTTCCCATACCCGATCGTGTCAGCAAAACCTAATATTAGTAATCCGGTAGCTGCCTTATTACAATTTTCCACTGTTTTTCCGGCATGTGTCGTAACGCGTACACAGAAGAAATTTGAAGATGTGGTGGATCTGTCAAGTTCTTTTCTAGCTGCACCGTCTGAGGTTGCAGAGTGCAAACTGCTTGTTAAACCCCAACTGTTGCCAGGTGATCAGTATGTTAGCGCCGACGAAACTTCCTTAAAGGTGGGTAGGGAGCAATTAATCACTGCGCAGAAATCTGATCTAACCTTGAATAAATGTATTAGTGCGGCCGTAGGTAGCACACAAGCGTCAGATGCTCTGGTGGGTTATTTTTGGGATGATGATGTGTTGATGCGCTGGTGGAAGCCGTCAAATCCTAAAAGTGACCATGTGTATCAAATTGTTCTTCCTACAGAGTATCGATCTCAAATTATGAAGTTGGCTCATGAACATATTTGTTCAGGACACCTCGGTGTTACTAAAACGTATGATCGCATCGCTAGACATTTCTTCTGGCCGAGCTTGAAATCGTCCGTGTCTGCGTTCGTTCGGTTGTGTCATGTTTGTCAACTTGCTGGCAAACCTAACCAAATGATTCCACAAGCGCCACTCAAACCTATTCCGGTCGTAGGGGAACCGTTTGAGAGACTTATTTTGGATTGTGTTGGTCCCTTACCGAAGTCTAAGTCTGGGATATGAAGTCAAGTATCTCGTGAGTAACGGTTTCGCAATACCAAGTCAGAGCCCATGGAGCTCGCCGTGCCTACTTGTGCTCAAGTCTGACGGCTCACTGCGATTCTGCACTGACTTTCGCAGAGTGAATCACGTTACTAAGGCTGACTCATTTCCTCTCCCTAGGATGGAAGACTGTGTTGACCGTGTGGGTTCATCACGTTACGTCACCAAGCTCGACCTCCTAAAAGGGTACTGGCAGGTGTCACTAACAGAGCGCGCGTCTGAAGTCTCTGCGTTTGTCACACCTGACGCATTTATGCAGTACACTGTGATGGCTTTCGGGATGCGCAACGCACCCGCCACGTTCCAGCGGTTAATGCACCTTGTATTGTCGGATGTGCAGAACTGCGAAGTCTACTTGGACGACGTGGTAATATACTCCATGACATGGAAAGATCATTTATGTACTCTTGGTTTGGTTATGGAACGCTTGGCTAAAGCATCTTTGACACTTAACCTTGGTAAGTGTGAGTTTGCCAAGGCGATCGTAACCTATCTTGGTAAACTGGTCGGACAAGGCCAGGTTAGACCAGTCCAGGCTAAAATTGAAGCCGTTATGCAATTCCCTGTACCCACGAATAAACGCGAACTGCGGCGTTTTCTGGGAATGGCTGGTTACTACTGAGGTTTCTGTTGTAATTTTGCCTCGGTGGTTGCACCTCTCACTGATTTGTTGAGCACTGAACGACAATTTATGTGGAACGAAGTTTGTGATTTTGCTTTTTGTTCTGCTAAAGATCTATTGTGCAATGCTCCAGTTCTCCAAGCTCCGAATTTTGCTGCTGCTTTCAGTCTGCAGGTGGATGCAAGTGCCAATGGTGCTGGCGCTGTGCTGACGCAGGCCGATGATGCTGGTATTGAACCTCCAGTGAGCTACTTTTC
>NW_015542415.1:314917-329064 GCF_001515605.1 Sinocyclocheilus anshuiensis | reverse complement strand
TCTTCTTTTTTATTATTTTGGCCTTGATCCCTCCTGAAGATTCACGCTTCCTGTTATATGATACTTTGTGAATTAAAAGCTTATTGTTTGATTTACTCTCGCTCCGTTGTGTTTCCATGTGTGAGCTGGGACAGGAGAGGGGCTGCTGCTTTCAGTCTGCAGGTGGGTGCAAGTGCCAAATGGTGCTGGCGCGGTGCTGACGCAGGCCGATGATGCTGGTATCGAACATCCAGTGAGCTACTTTTCAAAGAAGTTCAATAGATGTCAGAAGAACTATAGTACCATAGAGAAGGAAGATTTATTGTTGGCTATTCAGCACTTCGAGGTATACTTGAGTTCTGGTGATTGCATTGTGGTGCACAATGATCACAACCCTCTGATATTTCTCGCCCGCATGTCTAACACTAATCAACGTCTCATGAGATGGGCACTCTTTTTGCAAGAGTTTAATTTAGACATCCGGTACAAGAAAGGTACAGATAATATTGTAGCCGATGCACTGTCAAGGGTTCATACTGATGATGATCAAAATGCCTGCTGAAAAGTGCATGGGTTGTATGAATGTATTCTGTTTTTTTTTGTTTGTTTGTTTTGTTTCCTTTTACTACAAATCGGGTTTTGTAGTTAAGGGTGGGGGTGTTACATCCTCCGGACATAAGTGTTTTTATTGTTTATTCTGATTGGTCAATATGCAGAGATGTTCTATGCATTGTGCCGTTTCCCATCTCTCTCTCTCTTTCTCCCTTTCACTCTGCGCAGTGTTGATTGGACGCAGCTGCAGCTGATTTACTTGGATGAGTGAGAGTGGTTAAAAGCTGAGAAGTAAGAGGAGCATTAGGAGCACTGAGCCCGAGCATTAGGAGCACTGAGCCCGAGCGAGCGTGAGCGTTGTACGCATTGGGCGCGAGCAGAGCAGGGAGAGAGCGCGTGTGGAGAGCGGCGTGCTGAGCTCTGCGGTGTTGGTCGTTGCCGTTACTGCCCACCGTCTCCTGCCCCAGACATTCAACGCACCTGTGGTCTTGTGATAGGTGACGGGTTGCTGTCATTCTGAGTGAGAGTCTTTCGTTCCGGTGTTATTAATTTGTGTTTGTTTCGGAAGCCGTAGGGAGGAGGTTGCCATTTACTTTATGATCCCTCGTTATCTCCTGTTTATTGACAGCTAGGGAGTAAGGGGAGAGTATTGTATTTTGTTTGGGTTTTGATTTGTTAGGTAAGTTACTGTCTAATTAATGTTTTAGTTAGTTCTTCTTTTGTTTGTTATTTTGGCCTTGACCCCTCCTGAAGATTCACGCTTCCTGTTATATGATACTTTGTGAATTAAAAGCTTATTATTTGATTTACTCTCGCTCCGTTGTGTTTCTGTGTGTGAGCTGGGACTGTGTTACGTCCTCCGGACATAAGTGTTTTTATTGTTTATTCTGATTGGTCAATGTGCAGAGATGTTCTATGCATTGTGCTGTTTCCCGTCTCTCTCTCTCTCTTTTTCCCTTTCACTCTGCGCAGTGTTGATTGGACGCAGCTGCAGCTGATTTACGTGGATGAGTGAGAGTGGTTAAAAGCTGAGAAGGAAGAGGAGCATGAGGAGCACTGAGCCCGAGCATTGTACGCATTGGGCGCGAGCAGAGCAGGGCGAGACAGAGCGGCGTGCTGAGCTCTGCGGTGTTGGTCGTTGCCGTTACTGCCCACCGTCTCCTGCCCCAGACATTCAATGCACCTGTGGTCTTGTGATAGGTGACGGGTTGCTGCCATTCTGAGTGAGAGTCTTTTGTTCCGGTGTTATTAATTTGTGTTTGTTTCGGAAGCCGTAGGGAGGAGGTTGCCATTTACTTTATGATCCCTCGTTATCTCCTGTTTATTGACAGCTAGGGAGTAAGGGGAGAGTATTGTATTTTGTTTGGGTTTTGATTTGTTAGGTAAGTTACTGTCTAATGTTTTAGTTAGTTCTTCTTTTGTTTGTTATTTTGGCCTTGACCCCTCCTGAAGATTCACGCTTCCTGTTATATGATACTTTGTGAATTAAAAGCTTATTATTTGATTTACTCTTGCTCCGTTGTGTTTCTGTGTGTGAGCTGGGACAGGAGAGGGGTGGGTATTGTTGCTCAATTATCCTCATTTTAAATTACTTGTTCGCTATCCCGAACCCTAGACTGGGGAGAATGTAACAGTATGTAAAAAAGTGACAGGACTGAAACATATACTTTGTTTTTTTATATGTTTTATACTTTGAATTAGCCTAGACGTCTAGGCTATATTTAGACGTCTAATAGACGTCTTTTAAACGCAAAATTGCTTGCTGGGTAAAGAGCGGGACATTCTTGATATTAAAAAGACAGACAGTATTAAAAACTCAAAGCCGCGAAACAGAACTCAATCCGCTTCTGACTGGATGTTTTCTGCGCGCGAGGTCCGAGTGGAACACGGACAAGCATAGTAGATTTGTCTTCGGTGGCGCGCCTAAAATTGTAAAAACAGTAAAAGCCATAAACACAGTAAAAGCCCTGCACAATTTTTGACGATTTGGTGCATATTTGTGTATTTTAGTTTCCATGGTCCTAATACCACCTAGGATGCCTCGGGGGTGAGTAAAACACAGCCTATTTTTAATTTTTGGGTGAACTAACCCTTTAAAGGGATAGTTCATCCAAAATGGAAACCCTGTCATCATTTACTCACCCTCATGCTGTTCCAAACCAGTATGACTTTATTTCTTCTGCGAAACACAAAAGAAGGTATTTGCAAAATGTTGGTAACCAAACAGTTTTGGACTTCCATTGTATGGACAAAAAAATGGGGTCTACAGCTTATACTAAACCTCTGTTTCATTTAGTTAAATGTATGATACTGGGCGGTTGAATGAGTGTCCGGATGTAGTCTCGGATGAAAGTCTTGATGGTTTGTGGTGGAATTGCGATCACGAAGAGCATGTCATGGATGTGAGGCCTTTTAATTTGTGGCAAGGTCACACCTCCAGGGGGTCAGTGAGCCAATGGTAACTTAAACTTTTGGAGGGAAAGTTTACGACCCTTTGTTTGAAAGCTGGCTCATTTGCATGATCAGAGTGGGCAGGCAGTTTGTCCCTTATACTCTGATTGATATAACGAGCATACAGTGAATGTTATGAGGACATGGTATGCACCAGTGGATGGTGGACTAAACAAGGGTTATTTTGATATCAAAAGTGGCACCAATAGGGTTACATCATGTAATAATTCTATCATAAAGCATGCATAAAACAGTATGCAATAGAAAAGACAATACAAGAACAGTAATAATACACACAATGACCTGGGGATGTGAATGTTCATTCATAGAAGGGTTTGTCTGTGAATTACTGAAATAAGTCCTTTTCTGTAGGCAGTATGTGTCTGTTTCACAGTGAATTAAGTGAGAGTACAACTCGGAATTCCATGGGGCCACAAAAGTTATTTTATCTGGCTGAGGTATCCTGGCTGCCATGGTAACCAGTGTCCTGGGGGGTCGTTCACAGCTATGTTCCCTCTAAGCTGCACACACTTCAGACCGCGCTAAAGAAGTAATATGCCGCGCAAAGGACAGGTGCAGAAATGAGTTGGGGAAGCCATTTGATTGAGTTCTAGTAAATGCAAAATAATTGCAATGCTCGGACAAACCGCTGTAGAGTTGGTGTCGCAATAGAACTGGTGAATGCGGTTTGCAGGTTTCATAGAAAGAGAATGATGTGCGCCAAATGAGTCGCCGTAGAAATCGAATATTTTAGTAGTTGCAGACGAAATAGCTCAACACGAGAGCTAATGCAAACGCAGTGACATAAATAAAATATTATTTAGTGAAATAAAATATCATCATGTTTTAAAGAAGAGTGGCTTGATTAAGTGGTGGAAATAGCGGATGATGGGCACAATTCATGAGCAATAACTGCTTCATTTTTTCATATTATATTATATTATAATAAAGAATTGAAACTTCTGCATGAGTTTTTACATGATTTTTTAAAAAGAATTTCTTGGTAAGTAACACAGCAATGTAAAAATGTTTTCTCAGGAAACCTAAAATGTGCATCAATTAGTTACATCAAGAGTCAAATAAAATATAAATAGCACATTCAAGTTAAAAGTTTCACACTTTTTTGTGTGTGCGCTGTACAGGTCTGATATACATAAAGTTTTTGCTCAGGTGGCAGAAATGTCCGCCCATAGAGAAATGTTTTGCTCAGCAAGAAAAAAATTAGAGGGAACATTGGTTCACAGACATCCCGGCACCCAGCCCGATTGTTGGGTGAGGGGTCTGTTGGATTATTTGTTAAATATAACAAATAATAATGTGTCTGATTTGTCCATATGTTACAGAAATGTGTGAATAATGTTGATAATGTACGACCTTGTTGTTGACATGCAACTGTATTGAAGCCCAGCTGCTGAACTAACATGAGCATGCTCCACCTGCTCTGCTCTCTTATCAGCCTACTGAAGGTTGTTCAAGAGGAATGTCTGAGGTGGAGTCAGCACAGTTTGGGTTTGTAACAGTTGCCAGGCAACACTGCTTCAGTCTGTAATAGTTGCCAGCATAGATATTTATAGGTAGATTCCACATTCGACCTCTCCCGACACTTTGACGCGTCCGCCATCTTGGAACTGTCTATATGTGGTCACTCACAATAAAAATCAATGAGTTTCAAGATGCATTGTTCAGCATCTGGTTGTAAAAGCTACCTAAATTTAAATCAACTTTCACAGGTAAGAATGTGTTGGTTTGGGTTTTTAATATGTATTAACTCAATATTACAGGTTTTTAAACTAAAGTACCATTTAAATGCCTTGTTAGCTAACAGCTTCATCTTGTTGTATTGTCTTAGTTTAGCAAAAGCATCTTCCGAAGTCTCCTGAAGATATGGATAATAGGGCTGGGTCTGAATACCATTTTTTTGAGCTTCGAAGCTTCTGTAGAAATCAACACCGAATATTCGAAGCTTCGGAGGGAGGGGGCTGAACATATTATTCTCTCAACACGTGTCTACACCGGATGCCGCGCCGCGACAAAATACATGCTGTCTACACTGGATGCGGCGCGGCGTGGCGCAACAAATTCCCGACAGTAAACTGCTGCTGCATTCTATTTATTTACTGACACAAATTTCAAATGATTTTCAACGGTCGCTTCGTCGCGTCCAGTGTAGACAGACTTTAACTGTTGCTGGTGTGTTGCTGCGGACCCAAGGGAGTGCAGTGTCGCATTTTGGTGCAATATGGACACGCCACACGTTCAGAATTAATCAACTTTTAATAAACTACTGAACAGCGCGAGCCGGAAGCGGCATGCCTCAAGCCGGCAGGGTTTATATGCTCCGAGAACGGACACTGCACTACTGATGCAAAACACACAGGTCTGTTAAGAGCAATACTTTTAATATAGACAAATTATTATTAGGCTGGGCTTCTGTACTTTTTTTTATGACTGCCGTATTCGCAAGTATTTTCCAAGCAAATTAAGTGCACGTTTTTATCATGTGTATAATTACTGATTAACATGGCGGATAAAAGCAGCTCGTTTTTCTACACCAACAATATACTATAGACGTAGCCTACTACTTACAGAACTCAGGTGATTTTTCAAACTTGATGTGCTGTTGTGGTAGGCCAGTTTCAAATCGCATATTCTGCACACTGCCTTTTTCTTGTCCTCACTCAACTTAAAGTGCTCCCACACAGCTGAGGTCTTGGGCATTTTTGTCTTCTCTTCCAGATGAACTGAATCATGACGTTCATGACGTTCACTCATGGGCGATTCATATTCAATATGAGAATGAGAATGAGAACCGTGCCAGGTGTTCGAAAAAAAAAAAAAGAATATTCGAATCTCAAAATTGAAAATCGAATGCCAACCCACCGAACGAATATTCGAATAATCGAATATTCTGGTCCAGCCCTAATGGATAAAAATTTGTGTATAACTACAGTTGCAGTGCAGATGCAACGGCATTGCTCTCGAGTGCTCACGGACCGGCTTTGACATTCTAATATGGCGGATGGCTTACGTATAGCGGCCCATAGAAACAGCTGCTAATAGGGCATCTATCTATACATATCTATGGTTGCCAGGCAGCACAGCTTCAGGTTGGCAACCTCAGCTGCACACAGTCAAATATGTTTTTTTTTCTCTGCTCAAGTCTCATTGGCTGAGAAGTGCCAAGTCCATAAAAGTTATTTGCTGGCATTTGGCCTCAAACTTCTGAAAGATGTGATATCTAATGTGCTCAAAAGGTCTCTAAAATGAAATCAATCCCTTTCTGTTTGTCTTACTGCTTTTTCTGTCTGCTTTGACATAGCTACATTATTTTATATTTCTCTCACATACACTCTTTCTCTTTTCAAAGAGGATATAAATGATAGAGGAAGTTGACATGACTTTTCTTCTGCATGCATGTCTGCTCCCATGGCAACACTATGGTAATGATAACTCAGTTCTAATTGGTTGAAGCTTGAGATTGATGTCGATTTGAGGATGAGGGCTGATATTTCATGCAGTTCTTTTTTCTTCCAGTCAAAATGGTCCCAATGTGAAGCCAAAGTAAGATCAACCACTGAGTTACACACATTGGTTTGTGAATGAATCAGTGGTTTTGAACAAATCAGTGGAGAATAATTCGTCACTTATTGCCACCTACTGGCATAACGACAGCAGGAAGAGTCACTGAAAAACCCCAGACTGACAGTCTGTTTCGAACATGCAAACACAGTCAAGTACAGTGACACATACAAAGAAACCTCCCAGTGCTGTTGAACTGTATATCAGCTCGACCAATCAGATTCAAGGACTAGAACTAACTGTTGTGTAGTTGCATTTAAATACACATTTGCTCAATGTAAAACACAACATGGGGTTGTGTGGTCACATTCCCCACGTTTTCATGTCATTTCATTGTCTTCAATCTCAGTTTTAATATTAGGTGTCACATAAGCAAAGCTAGTGACAGAGCTCTTCTCACTGCATCTGAATGATATGTACTGCCTTAACAAATCAATAACCCCCCCCCCCCCCATTCGCTCTTTCTCTCTTGTTCTGTGTGTGTGTGTTACACTGCTGCTTTGTCAATGTCTGATAAGGTGAAACTCCTATAGATCAGACTAATCAACCAGTTAATTATCCAATAACTCAATTATTTTCTCTTGTAGACAGTAGTTCTGAGTAACAGGGCTTCAAACTTTTTGTTTGGATGTGTGGTACACTAGCATGCATAATTAGTTTGTAAATATGTGTCTCTGTATCTTTCTATTGATCTCATCTGGTGTGTTAAACTGACTTATCTGATTTATCTTTTTTCTTTATAGACTTCTCGAAAAACCATTTTTGTGAAATCCCTCCAGAAGTTTGTACGTTTGCGCCACTGGAGTCATTAAACCTCTACCACAACTGCATAAAGGTGGTTCCAGAGACCATTATCAACCTACAGATGCTCACCTACCTGAACATCAGGTAATACCCACACTATTGTCACGCCCCTGGACTCTATCTGTGTGTTTTTCCCCCTCCATGTGCCTGCGCTGACCTAGTTTTCCCATGTGTTTGATTGTTTATTGCTCCCAGGTGTGTCTCGTGAAGTCAAGTGTATTTAATGTGAGTTCGGTTCCTAGTTTCTTTGTCCAGTATTGTTCGTCCTTCCCCGCTACGTGAGTGTTCCTGGTTCCATGGATGTTAATTAAAGTTTGTTTGTTTGAAGTCTACGCCACGTCTCCTTGTTCCTCACTCCGAGCTCCTCACAGTAGCGTATCGTGACAACTATGATGTCTTTGTCTGTTAACTCACTTTGACATCTCATTATACTGATCTATTTCTAAGACTACATTGGCCTCTGGCTTCCATACCAACTATCATTGTTCAAGCTGTAAAAAAAAAATTATTTTAACTGCATTTAAATGTATCGTGGACTCATAGAAATGGATTTAAATCAAGTAGTTTTAAACCCTGATTGAACACTGGCAATTTGGTGAAAAATACACCATTGTTCTAATGTTTTATTTAATCAAAAATACAGTAAAAACAATAACATTGTCAAATATTATTACAATGTAAATATTACCATTTAAGCATGTTTGACTTCAAGGTTTTTTGAAGACAATAAATACATTACATAATGTTACAAAAGTTTTCTATTTAAAATAAATGCTGTTTTTTGGAACTTTCTTGTCACAGTTCGAAAGAGGCGAAGACTCAAGTGCAGGCAGATGGGGTGTCTTTATTTATAACTCCCAAAAATAAACCATAAACACAACTGAAACCACCCCGAAGGGGAAAAAGCCAGAGTAACATAAAAGCTCACCACGAGACATAAACTGAGCACAGGGCAGCCACAATTCAAAGGCATGATCCGACACCTATGTGAGACAAACGAGCCCAGAACAGAAAACACAGGGAGCTTATAAGGGAGAGGCAATCAGGTAAACAGCTGGGACAAATAATTCAATAATAAGGTAATGAGAGAACAGGTGAGTGGAGTGAAGGTAAAGGAGTCCGGGAGGATGGGAAATGGCGACCTCTGGTGGTGAGAGGGAGAAACACCAGACGTCAGACCCTGACATTTCTATTCATCACAGAATTCTGAAAGGTTTCCACAAAAATGTTAAGCAGCACAACTGTTTTCAACATTGATAATAATAGTAAATGTTTCTTGAGCAGCAAATCAGCATATTAGAATGATTTCTGAAGGATCATGTGACACTGAAGGCTGGAGTAATGATGCTGAAAATTCAGCTTTGTCATCACAGGAATAAATGACATTTTAAAATATTTTCAAATTGAAAACAGTTATTTTAAATATTGTAATGATATTTCACAATACTACTGTTTTTACTATATTTTTGATCAGATAAATGCAGCCTTGGTCAACATGAGAGACACGAGTCCTTTGCAGAATGGTAGTTGCTATCATCCAGCAACTGTAAGGGGTTTAATTGATTTCAGTTGTTCTGTGGGTTCTCTCATTAGAGAAAATGATAGAGGATGAAATGTGTATTTATTGAATCCAATCCTTGTGTTTTCAGTCGAAATCAGCTGTCCGTTCTCCCCAAGTTTCTCTTCAATCTTCCTCTGAAAGTACTGGTGGTCAGCAACAATAAACTCCCGTCTATTCCTGAAGAGATCGGAAAGGCCAAAGACCTCATGGAATTGGTCAGTGTGTGGAAATACATGCGTGATTGTATTGTATATAATAATGTCTGTGCTTCTGTGATGTTTGTTTACAGTATATGTGTTTCCTATGTTCAGGACATCAGCTGTAATGAGATCCAGGTGCTTCCTGCTCAAATGGGGAAACTCCTCGCATTACGAGAACTTAACATACGAAGAAATTGTCTACAAGTGTTACCAGATGGTATAGACACATACACAACACAGCATCAACAAACACAGTCAACAAAAGCATCAATCAGATAAAACGACAAAATCTTTGCTGTATATACACTGACATTAAGCACATTTAGTGTGTATACTAGCTATGTTAATACCATGAGTTAGGACGGAAATTCCCATTATATATTTCTTTATTTTCTTTCTCACAGAGTTGTCCGATCTGCCGTTGATCAGGTTGGATTTCTCCTGTAATAAAATCACTGAGATTCCCATATCTTACCGCAAACTTAAGCAGTTACAGCACATCATTCTTGACAACAACCCCATGCAGTCTCCTCCTGCCCAGGTGTGCCTGTACTCCTCTGTTGCTGTCTATCTCTTCACATGTATTGAGCTGAAGCTGAAGATTTTTCAATGCTGTTACTGTCTGTTGTTTATTTCTTTTCTGTTGGCGCCATCCAGTGGCTGCCAATGGAAAATCCCTAAAATATCAGGTGTATTGATGCAATAATGATGATAGTGTTTTTCTTTGTTCATATCTCACCTAAGGTGCCACATGAGCCAAGAATAATCCCCTCAAAAAAAAAACAAAAACAAATATATATATATATATATATATACCACACAAACACAAAAAGAGTGCATAACACCTGTGGTCAAATGAATTGCAGTGGAAAAGGCTTTGACTGGGATGCAGTATTACAGTGTTATCAGTGTTACCGTTTCTTTTTGTGTAACTTATAATTTATTTGGAAGATGAATTTAAGTCAATATCATAGTATGGCTTAGTGTGATTATTAAATCACAAAGGCTGCAATTGAATTAAATAAATGTGCTGCAGTTTCAGAGTGCCAAAAAACGCTAAAAAGCTTGATAATTTAATGTTTGAAAAGGAAGAAATTAATATGTAAATTTTGGTATTATAATTGTACAGTTTTACTGTTACTGTTATTTACTGTTACTGTTAAATAATATTTCTATTATTTGATTAAATACAATTTTTTTACAGTATAATATCATTACAATATATTTCTTGATTTATTTAAAATGTTTGATAATAATTACAATAAAAATCATAAAATATTATTTAATGGGTCAAAAACAATGGGGAAAATATTTTTTTGTGTTCGATGAAAGAGGCTTGAGTTGGTTCTTGTAAAGAATATATATAACCAAGTGTGAACACCTAATTTTCCTCCCCAAATAGTTCAGCTCTAAAAGAATGGTCCACACTCAAAAAAAAAAAAACGTTTTTTTTTTTTCAGTATTTTTATTTTCTATGCAGATTCACTACCTACAAAATAACCCCAGAATGATTACACACATTTTCCTGTATTCTTTTCATATCACAATATCCTGAGGGCTACTTAAGAATTTTCTCTATGTAGTTATGTCTATTTTCCTGTAAATCTTTTTTTTTTTCTGTAGAAAAGTAATCACAAGCCCACATTGCCTAGGTGCTGTGTTCACAACTACTGAGCCATCACACTGTGCCCTTGAGCAATGCACTTAGCCCAGGTTACTCCAGTGTTGCTCTGGTTTGAAAGGTACATGGCTCCTGTATATGGCTGTGGGCTGTAAATAAAATAAAAATGTGCAAATGTGATGGTGTGCAGGACTGCGTTGTTCTAGCCTCAGTGTTATCAAAGTACAGTGGTCTGAAAGTTCAGATTTAATCTCATCAGAATATGTTGTCCTTACGTTTTAGGAAACAATAGCTCAGATGCGAGATGTTGAGAAGGTTTTTTTTCCTTCCTACTTTTCATTTTAGTTAAATGTTTTTGACAGAAAATGACAAAATACTGATAAAGATGTTTTTTTTTCGGTCTGTTGATAACAAAAGATCTTTTACAATGGCTCGTCTTGCTGCGACACGCAGATTCGGAGGACAGCCAGTCCTTCCTGTTACTGAAATTATCTACAGAATGTGTAGTTTTCCTTGGAAATTACTTGGCAATACCCCCAGAGAGAAAGTGTGTGCACGTACAGGTAGACACCAGTCTGTGGCTTTGTTGACTTTTATTATTATATATATATCTTATTATTATATTAATGAAACAAACAGATTTCTGTGTGAAATGAACATAAATCCAATCTTAAATAAATTGTTGCATTGCACTGAATGTAAATATTTACATGAGAATGAGAATTGGCTTAACATAATGTCTGTATGTATGCATGTTTATGTATACATATACACTACTGTTCAAAAGTTTGTGGTTGGTGAGATATTGTGGAATATCATTACAATTTAAAATAAATGTTTTATACTGTTAGACAGCAAAAAATAACTTTTTAGTGTCACTTTTGATCAATTTAAAGTAGTTCACTTCCAGAATAAAAATTTCCTGATAATTTACTCACCCTCATGTCATCTAAGATGTTCATGACTTTCTGTCTTCATTCGCAAACAAATTAAGGTTTTTGAGGAAAACATTCCAGGATTGTTCTCTATATAATGGACTTCCAAAGTCCAATTATAGTGAAGGTCCTATAATTGCAGTGCAGCTTCAAAGGACTTTACACGAACCCAACCGAGGAATAAGGGTCTTATCTAGTGAAACGATTGGCCATTTTCTAAAAAACATAAAAATGTATATACTTTTATACATTATATGGAGAAAAATTCTGGAATGTTTTCCTCAAAAACCTTAATTTCTTTGCGACTGAAGAAAGACATGAACATCTTGGATGACATGAGGGTGAGTAAATTATCAGACAATTTTTATTCCAGAAGTGTACTAATCCTTTAATGCATCCTTGCTGAATCAAAGTATTAATTTCTTTAAAATAATTCTAACTAATGGTAGTGTGTCTGTTTATAAGTGGTCTGAAGACTTTTTAGAGAGGCTGTAATCTCTCTGCTGTTTTGTATTGTCCCACCTTGACAGTTCTGTGATTAATTTTCTTCTTTGCTTTCAGGTCTGCCTAAAGGGAAATATCCACATCTTTAAGTATTTAAACCTGCAGGCATGTCGCCTGGATAAAAAACCAGACACACTTGACCTGCCTTCTCTGGGAAAACGCTGCTTGCCTCAGCAGCTGACAGACAGGTACCTACAGCCTTGCCTTTCATTCTCATGTCTATGCCACTTTGTAAGCACACATATATTTTAACAACTATGAGTAACAGCACTTTCAGAGCCCCATCAATCATATTTTTTTAAGTGAACAGGTGTTTACTGCTGCACTGATAATGCACATAAAACTTGCAAAAGCATTTTTAATCTACCATTTGTGGGTAACCGCACACTCCCCTCGTTACCGCACTTTGTATTTCTCCAGTTTTTCGTAATATTTCCTGCGCTAAGTGCTGTCACGTTTGTTTAGAGTTATTAAGGGTTTTTTAGCCTACAGTTATTTGTACACAATCTTTTTTATGCAAAACATTGTATTGAATTATACGGGATGCCGACACAGACAGGAATAAAAACTCTTGTATACAACAGTTGCTTCTAGTCTTCGAATCTGTTTGGTTGAGCAGCATTTCAGGAGTGCTGAAATACAGTCCATCAGCACCGTTTCTATCACTCCTCTTGTTTGTGATTGTCTGTCAGTCTGTGCATTAGTGGTGACGATTTTACAGCGACTCTTTCTGCAGGTTACATTCACTGTAAAAAATGACCGTGAATTTAACGGTAAAAGTCAGTTTCATGTGTGTTACCATGATGGTGTTTAGTGTTTGTGTGAATGACACTGTGCACCTTCTATATATGTTATTATTTAAAAGCTGCTTGTGATAGGCTTTGGTTCATCATGTGACTTTCTCATCACCACCTGCATTTGGTGGTTGTCAGTGTATTACAAAGGTACAAAACAGATTTCAGTACTTCAATAGGATGTACATTATATCTGTTAATGAAATTACGGTATTTAACTGTAAATTTAAGTTAAACCCATAAAACCTAAAACGTTGCTACCGTATTTTTTACGGTAGAATTCCGGCAACCACAGCTGCCGGTTTTTTACCGTAAATTTTACGGATTTTTTTTTACAGTGTTGATATGCCAGTAGGTGGCGACAGCTGACTGTCTTTGTGTTCACCCAACCAATTAGTGAAAAACACCAATTTATTCAGGAAAGAAACAATAGAGTGAGTCATTGAATTATTCATTCAAGTGATTTGTTCAAAAGCACTGATTCATTCACATAAGAAAACAGTGACTGTCTTTTGTGAATGAGTCTTTGAAATATTCAAAGTATTTGTTCAGAAACACTGATTAGTTTCATGAATGAAACATCTCTGCAATGTGTTGCTTGAAGGCATGTACTTTGACATCGGTTGGAACTGTTTTATTGTTGGAAAAACAAATGTACAAATTGTTTAAAATGTTACTCAAATTAATATTAAAGGGGTCATATGACGTTGCTAAAAAGAACATTATTTTGTGTATTTGGTGTAATGAAATGTGTTTATGCGGTTTAAGGTTCAAAAAACATTATTTTCCACATAATGTACATTATTGTTTCTCCTCTATGCCCCGCCTTTCTGAAACGCGTCGATTTTTACAAAGCTCATCGGTCTGAAAAGCGAGGTGTGCTCTGATTGGCCAGCTATCCAGTGCGTTGTGATTGGCCGAATACGTCAAGCATGTGACAGAAATGTTACGCCCCTCACCATACTGTGATGCCGTGTCCAGGCCGGAGAGATGAGACAAAAACATTAAAACCCATTATAAATTAGGCATTTGTCTTTTTACGCGTTGCGTATCGCGCTGAGTAAACATAAAACCATGTCTGCATGTGTGATCGGAGAAATGACGAACAATAAGCGCTACTTTACACTGCTCAAAACTCACGTTTGAATTGTCAGTGGCAAATCCTTT
>NW_015542415.1:306855-314907 GCF_001515605.1 Sinocyclocheilus anshuiensis | reverse complement strand
TAGTCGTGTCCTCTTTTGGAAGACCAAACAAAGTAGTTTCGCTTTCACAACGAAACACAGCGTCACACACGGCGGGCTTGAGATCGGCGCAGCCGGCGGATTCAACGAAGGAACGTCCAGCGGGCTTGTGGCAACCACATGTGTCAAGCATGGGCTGGACTCCGCTTCGTCCACGGTGAAAGCCGATCTGGCGATCCACAGCGCGAAGTTGATGTATTTCCTCAGCAACCAGCACGGATCAGCTCTAGGCATGACGAAGCAGATATCGTCCTCTTTTGGAAGACCAAACAAAGTAGTTTCGCTTTCACAACAAAACACACAGAGCCTTCGTGACATGGCGGCAGCGGCAACAACAATACTACAACGAGAATAAAAGTTACGCCTTCTTTCTTTGCATGAACATTTGGGCGGCGTTATGCAAATCTTCCCACATCGTGACGTAGACATGTGGGGGCGTGTTAGAACGAGCCGTTTTAGGTAGGTGTGGCTGACTTAATTTTTATAAAGAATATCTCTTTGGATTTGAGACTTTAGTCTTTGCAACTTTACAGATGTTCTTTATGCACCAAGAGCTTGTAACACTCCAAAGAGAAAGGAAAAATTGAAATTGCATCATATGACCCCTTTAATATTAATTTAAATGACTCAAAATCTATTTAACAATATTACTCAATATTATGATATAATTGTATAATTGTGTGTTGTATAAATGCACAATTGTGCTGCTTCTTTGTTTCCATGAAATGGAATTGATTAATTTTTGGAGTCAGAATTAAACCCGATCTATTTACAAAAATCTAGATGCCCATTTTTACTTTACTTTAAGGACACAGGCTCTGGTTAAAATGTGCCCTTTTCTTATTTCATTTAGATGTTTATGTATATATGTAAATGCATATACATCTGTGTTTGTATATTCATATGTATATATATGCATATATTATGCTTGCTATTTTTTCTTAATGTTTTTCATTCCCTTAATTCTGTAATAATTCAATATTTGTATTAAGTTATGTTTTGTTTTTGTTTAAGCTGAGCACCCTCAGAAGGGGGTCTTCAGGACACATTGACATATTTATTTACATAATTGCCCACTAACTGTTGTTGAATCTTCTAAGTGTGATATTGCTTTATCGTTTCATTGAATTTATCCTCATCTAACTCATAGTATAGTGAAGGGAAACGATGATGTGTGTCTCTCTGTGTCTTTGTTAAATGTATATATGTTTGTTTGTTTAGTATGGAAGATTTCTATCCAAGTAAAAACCATGGCCCTGACTCAGGTATTGGCAGTGACAACGGTGACAAAAGACTGTCGACTATAGAGGTAAACACACATATACATACATTAGTCATGCACACTCAAACAGGCTGTTTGTCACTTGATAAAATGGAAAAAAAAATGTTTTGACTGTTCTACCAGGCAACCAAACAAGATATTGGGGTGGGGTGAGGTGGGTAGGGCCCACTTGTGGAAACTGGCCTGACCTGGATGTTAAAGAAAAATGATCTTATAGGATGATAGATGAATTCTATTATGTGGGAGTTACACAAGTAGCAGTTGAATTTCTAGAAGTAAATCTCTTTTTGCCAGTTTGCCAGAGGGCATCTGTCTCTCTTCTGCTCTGTTCCACAGCCATCTGATGATGACACCATGAGCCTCCATTCTCAAGTGTCTGAGACCGCACGGGCTGACGCACACATACTTCTCACAAAGCTGGACTCAAACAAAGGTGTGATTTCAGCATTAGGAATATTAGTTATGTTTTATTAGTCACATAAATATTGACTAATCACTACTCACTGTTTTACTGAGGATGTAAAACAAAAAAAATGTACCTCTGTTTACCTAGGCCAAGACCAAATAAATTAGCATTGTCATATCCATTGCCTTGATAAAACTTTTTGGAGAGTTGTAATGATAGAAATAAAAAATGAGTGTAATTTTAAGTGTAAAATATTGTAAAAACGCTACGGAAAAAAACTGTTAAAGGGGTCATATGATGCGATTTCAATTTTTCCTTTCTCTTTGAAGTGTTACAAGCTCTTGGTGCATAAAGAAGATCTGTAAAGTTGCAAAGACTAAAGTCTCAAATCCAAAGAGATATTCTTTATAAAAGTTCAGAGTCAGCCACACCTACCTAAAACGGCTCGTTCTAACACGCCCCCACATATCTACCTCACTATGTGGGAAGATTTGCATAACGCCGCCCAAATGTTCACGCAAAGAAAGAAGGCGTAACTTTTATTCTCGCTGTAGTATTGTTGCCGCTGCCGCCATGTCCTGAAGATGCTGTGTGCTTCGTTGTGAAAGCGAAACTACTTTGTTTGGTCTTCCAAAAGAGGACGATATCCGCTTCGTCATGCCTAGAGCTGATCCGTGCTGGTCGCTGAGGGAATACATCAACTTAGTGCTGTGGATCGCCGGATCGGCTTTCACCGTGGATGAAGCCCGGGGTCGTCACATGTGCTTGCCGCTCCTTTGTCGGATCCGCCGGCTGCGCCGTTCTCAACCCCGCCGCCTCTGCTCACTCTAGCCCGGCCTCAGCTCACGCTAAGCCGGGGCTTCCGCTGTTGCCGCTGCCGCCATGTCCTAAAGATGCTGTGTGCTATTTCATTACACCAAATACACAAAATAATGTTCTTTTTAGCAACATCATATGACCCCTTTAATAGGTTAACGACAGTAAGTTCCCATACTATATACAGGGAAAAACTGTAAAAGATCTAACCAGACATTTCATGTAATTTTACAGTAAAATGCTGTTAATTGTAACATTTTTAGAAGTAAAAAAAGAACAAATCAACATATAATTTACAGTACAAAACTGTAAACGAATATTCCCAGAATTCCCTGCTTGACACGCCACATTTTAAAGTATTTTGTTTAAATAATTATGTTTCTTAATAGTTTTGTCATGTTTGCTATCAGTTATGTACATGTGGGTTTACGTTACATCTTTTGTTGTTTAATGAATGTTTATTGCATTATTTAAGTGTCGTGTGTTACCATGATGGTGTTTAGTGTTTTTGTGAATGACTGTGCGCCTTCTATATATTAGTATATACTTCAGCTTGTGGAAAAACCACATGTGATGAACTGATTCTTCATATTGCTGTCTCTTTTACCACCTGCATTATTATGGTGGTTGTCAGTTTATGTTAAAGATACGAAACAGATTTTAGTAGCAGTGTGCATTGTTGAATTTACTAGTTTACACTCAAATGTTCTTGTTTGTAAATTACGGTTTTATACTGTAAAATTTACAGTTTGTTCTGTAAATGTTTTTATAGTTTTTCTGTATTTTTTACAAAAATTATTCTGGCAACCACAGCTGCCAAAATTATTTTGTAAAAACTACAAATTGTTTTTTTTTTTTACAGTGTTCATAGATTGCGTCTGCCACCACTGGCCACTTCACTCATTGTTCATGTTAAACAAAATAAGTAGTAGCTTCTTTCGAAAACATTATAAAATCTTGCAGACCACAATTTTTGAACAGTAATGTGCAGATCAGATTGAATTTTAAGATCAGTGCATAAACAACGAGTGAATACTTTGTGTTTAATGTATCCTACACACCAAATCCTAAATTACTTCGAACTCATTTTCAAAAATCTCATTTTAATCTGCATATTACAAACCACCTATTTATGACAGGTTAGGTTTACAGTATGTTGTTAAAACTTGGGATTTTATGTGTATTTTTCAGGCGACAAATGAGCAACTGAATTATTTATTTATAAATTACCCAAACCGCCAAAGCCAGGTATTTTTTCAGAGAGCCTTGACGCGTGTCATGTATTTCTGTAATTAAGATTGACACCACAACTTGATTACAATCAAAACAAAACATGCATATGCAAATCACATGCCCTAGTAATCTAACAAAATGAACTAAAAAGGCTTCTTTGTGTTTGTGAGAAGTATAGCATGTCATATCGTCAGTGTGTCTAGTTGGTAATTACGACATAATTTTACAAAAAGAAAGTGTCTTACCTTAGTTTTTTAATCCCGATTATGTGCAGATCAGGACCCATATGACTTTATTAACCCAAATCCAGATGAAGAGGGCACTCTGTCTGAGGGAGATCTACAGCACAATGCACCCTATGTGTCATGTATAAAGGTACTGTATGCATAAACATTTAGACAGTCCCATATACATGTACACGCTTCATTAATCCTTACCTGTTATACAAAGACATGACACACCTGAGTACATGTATACATAAAAACACTCACTAAACCACACACTGTAAAGGAGCTTCCCCTCTCTTGTCCTCAGGAGCTGGAGCGGGTTCTGAAAACACACCAAAGCAAAGACAAAGAGAACTGGAAAGAGGAGTCTGGGTAAGTCTGCCTGGTGTTTTGTGGGAGATAATATGCAGCAATATTCCCGTGCACAAAATCACTATTTGTAGTTCCAAGTCATTTTCTTGAGACTTGAGCTTCCATTCATTATCATGAATAGTTCCTTTGATATACTTCCTGCCAATAAAAACAAATCTCATTCAAAAACATCCCCCATCCAGAATTTCTCTTCTTAGAACTCAAGTGTGTGTTTACATTCAGCTCCTAATGTAAAGGTGCCATGAATTTCAACCCTCAGAGTCTACAGCTGCCGTTCCCACCAACAAATGTAGCCCTCATATTTCCATGAGACAGGGTAACTTTTTAATTGGTGCAACATGCTGTCAATCAAATCTAAATGAAATGTATTAATTGCATGATGCACAAATTAATTATTCAATCTTAAGAATCACATAGTAATTTGTAATCGCAAATAAAAAAGAAACTGTAGACATTGCTATATTGTGACGGGTGAGTGTAGCATTGAATAGAAATGACAAAAAGTGACTTTACAAGTCATTATATTGTTGGTTTTGCTTTCATATAATTGATGTTTTACTTGAAGCCATTTCTAAATGAACATGGAGGGTATGATAAAATACCTTTACTATTTTTTTTTTACAAATGCCCTTTGACACATGAAGACTTCACACTGGACAAAGCCTCTTTAGGAGCAAAAAGACAAATAACCATTAAAAGACATTAAAAATCTTTAAACGTCCAAACTGCTCACAGCATGATGGATTTTACTGTATATTGGTACTGTGTTCCAAACAAAGTAACAAGCAGCAGCTGCAGTGAAGTGCTCTTAAATATTTGGCGGGGGCATTCACACAGAATGCATATTTGTGTTTAAAAAATGTGAGACGCAGGACAGTGGAATGAAGAACAAACCGTGGGGTCTAGAGACGCGATTTTTAAAAGTTACACTTCAAATTTGAGCGCTGTGATTTCAGAATGACATGTCAAAAGAAAACAGTGGAAAAGTAGTGTAGTGGAATGCAGAAATTCATTCTTTGTGAATGGCCCATTAGACAAACAAGAGTCTAAATGTCATTGTGGTTTTCGTTTTGGTTGCAGTATTATGCAAACATTTTTGACCTTTAAAACATTCAGTTGTGCAGTTTGTCACAGGAAAAGTGACAAACATGCATGCATGACTCTTTTTTTATTTGTATTTTTTATTTTTTTTAGATTACTTAGAATAGGTGTGGCACAGTTTTCTCTGGCTTGCATTACCATGTCTTTCATAGTCAACAAACCACTACTGTGTCTCGGATTATGCAATGCACTATGACATGGCATTGTATTGCAATTAGGGTTTTTATGGTGTCAAAATGTCAGTATTCAGTACCAACATCAGTTAAAGTTCATTTTTCATTAAAATAACAGTTTTGATACTTTGCAGTCAGTCTGAATTCTGAAACTTAAGTCAAAGAGGGCCTTAAGGATAAGAGGGTCTACAAGGCTGCTTGTGTAATGAGTGTTTTTAAATTTGTGACATTTGATTGCTTCACTTACTCAATTAGCTATTTTCCCCATGGGATTTGTCTGTTGCCTCCACTATTTTATGTGCTTTACACAGATATTGCACAATCATTGAAACGTTCCTGTAAAAGTTCTGACAAACTATGGGAATGTGATAAGGGGCACCAGAACTGAGGTGATTACAACAACTGAACGTACTTGTGTTGGCTTGTAAAATGCACATTTCTGGTATAGACAACAATTTCCTAAACAATGTCTAATGGTATAGAGTGCATTCTAGGTGAATTTTAAAGTGACTGTGCTCTATGATCAAGGGTTCCACATAGTCCAACAACAAAACAACTTTTTGTTGATAGACTGTAATGTGTTTATATATATTTATGTATATAGATTTAAACATGATATTATTTTATCTTATTACCTTTAATAAGACACATGTCCATGCATTTATCAATACACAAACAAAAATGAATAAAAGTGAAAGAGCAGACTTAATAGTGTAGATGGAGCTTTACATTTGAGTGTATTCTAGCAGGAGAGAGGATGTAGATTGCTAAATAATAAGAGCTACATTTTCATTTATGAACTTGAAATGGGCATGCATTTATGTTTATTTAATGCCAATTAGTATGATATGGACAATGGTAATTGTTTAAAGTTTTTATGCATTTTAATTTCTAATCATATCAAGTGTGCAGTATGAATGCTATCTTCATGTTTGCACATTGACAGCTGTTTTTATTTAATGTGGGTATTTTTCTATATATGGTGTATCAATGATGTTGTGTCACATGTGTTACGAGCCTGGGTTGTTTTTTTTACCTTGGTATTCCAAAGAAGTTAACAAAAGGGGGAAGTGATGCAATTTTATGAACCAAATAATTCCCTTGCATTCTATTGAATTGAGTTCAGAACAAAAAAGCAAAGCCTTTTGGCATACCTCACCCAAAGCCCGTTCACCCATCCAGTCTAGATTAGATCTTATTTAGATCCAGACTAGCAATGTTACACGTTGAGTCAGGGAATGGAGGTTTGTTTGCTTTATATATTATGACAATGTCTAATGTGTTGCATTAAATGCATTTCCTAGTTATTTATTCATTTGATCATGGGTAAGCAGTAATCATATACACTTTGTTTTGTTAAGTGTCTAAATAATAAAGGAGGGGGAAAAGTTCACAAAACAATGGGATGCTTTTCACAACAATAGACATAAATGAATTCAGTATGTGACTTGTTTTTGGCAGCTACATCTATAGGCATGTCATGATGCCAGCGCACACTCCCCTTTCTAAAAACTGGCACTGGTTCACTGTAGAAGCCTTAAAGTAGCAGGGCTGTGCCAGTGCCAACACAGCGTTTTGTCTCTGGAAAATTGTTTTGATATTTTACCTCAAATGATACACTAATGACTTTCATGCTATAAGACATGCTTTATGTGTTTGCTTTATTTTACCTTGGTGTTCCATAAGTGTTAACATGAGAAGGACCATGTAAACAGAAGCTTTCCTTTCATTGAGTTAAGCACCAAATGGAAAAAACAGTTCCTATCCTTTTGTTTGTCCAGTGCTACAAGGCTTCCTCCACCCTTGTGTTGTATTCAAATGTAGATTTATGTAAACACCATCACATGTAAAACACGGTCACTATTTCAGATTGTAGGATGAGCTGGCAGATCTCATTTGCATCCAATATTATGGAAAGACCCCAGATTCTTAATATAATGGGTGGAGCCCTTTTCAGTGAATTTGGCGAGTCACACTAAATATACAGTATATAAAAAAAACGATGGCACAAAGTTTGCTCACAGATTGAAGGTTCGCAGGAGTTTTACATTGTAGTCGTCTTCAGCCTTTTAAGGTCACAGAGTCATAATTATTTTCCAGAGAATTCCCAGATTCTGTAGTATCCAAGCGTGAAAACGAAAAACAAGTCATCTTGAGTCATCATGTAAATTCCGAGTTAGTAGCCATACTTTCCAATTATTCTGTGTTTTATCGTGTATCCGCTTAAGTGGGTGTACGTGTACGTTAGGTTACTAGATGAGAAGAATTCCTTGTATGGTAAAAAGAAAGGGGTGGAGTCAAACTAGTTTTTTGGAGGAGTTCTAGTTTGTGGCATTTGAGTCATTGTTTTGATTGTCAACAGTTAAGAGTGCTCTTGATACACATTTCCTATATTAGACGTTCTTCAAATCATGTTTTTTTTTT
>NW_015542415.1:283945-292990 GCF_001515605.1 Sinocyclocheilus anshuiensis | reverse complement strand
ACCTTAAACCGCATAAACACATTTCATTACACCAAATACACAAAATAATGTTCTTTTTAGCAACATCATATGACCCCTTTAATAGGTTAACGACAGTAAGTTCTCATACTATATACAGGGAAAAACTGTAAAAGATCTAACCAGACATTTCATGTAATTTTACAGTAAAATGCTGTTAATTGTAACATTTTTAGAAGTAAAAAAAGAACAAATCAACATATAATTTACAGTACAAAACTGTAAACGAATATTCCCAGAATTCCCTGCTTGACACGCCACATTTTAAAGTATTTTGTTTAAATAATTATGTTTCTTAATAGTTTTGTCATGTTTGCTATCAGTTATGTACATGTGGGTTTACGTTACATCTTTTGTTGTTTAATGAATGTTTATTGCATTATTTAAGTGTCGTGTGTTACCATGATGGTGTTTAGTGTTTTTGTGAATGACTGTGCGCCTTCTATATATTAGTATATACTTCAGCTTGTGGAAAAACCACATGTGATGAACTGATTCTTCATATTGCTGTCTCTTTTACCACCTGCATTATTATGGTGGTTGTCAGTTTATGTTAAAGATACGAAACAGATTTTAGTAGCAGTGTGCATTGTTGAATTTACTAGTTTACACTCAAATGTTCTTGTTTGTAAATTACGGTTTTATACTGTAAAATTTACAGTTTGTTCTGTAAATGTTTTTATAGTTTTTCTGTATTTTTTACAAAAATTATTCTGGCAACCACAGCTGCCAAAATTATTTTGTAAAAACTACAAATTGTTTTTTTTTTTTACAGTGTTCATAGATTGCGTCTGCCACCACTGGCCACTTCACTCATTGTTCATGTTAAACAAAATAAGTAGTAGCTTCTTTCGAAAACATTATAAAATCTTGCAGACCACAATTTTTGAACAGTAATGTGCAGATCAGATTGAATTTTAAGATCAGTGCATAAACAACGAGTGAATACTTTGTGTTTAATGTATCCTACACACCAAATCCTAAATTACTTCGAACTCATTTTCAAAAATCTCATTTTAATCTGCATATTACAAACCACCTATTTATGACAGGTTAGGTTTACAGTATGTTGTTAAAACTTGGGATTTTATGTGTATTTTTCAGGCGACAAATGAGCAACTGAATTATTTATTTATAAATTACCCAAACCGCCAAAGCCAGGTATTTTTTCAGAGAGCCTTGACGCGTGTCATGTATTTCTGTAATTAAGATTGACACCACAACTTGATTACAATCAAAACAAAACATGCATATGCAAATCACATGCCCTAGTAATCTAACAAAATGAACTAAAAAGGCTTCTTTGTGTTTGTGAGAAGTATAGCATGTCATATCGTCAGTGTGTCTAGTTGGTAATTACGACATAATTTTACAAAAAGAAAGTGTCTTACCTTAGTTTTTTAATCCCGATTATGTGCAGATCAGGACCCATATGACTTTATTAACCCAAATCCAGATGAAGAGGGCACTCTGTCTGAGGGAGATCTACAGCACAATGCACCCTATGTGTCATGTATAAAGGTACTGTATGCATAAACATTTAGACAGTCCCATATACATGTACACGCTTCATTAATCCTTACCTGTTATACAAAGACATGACACACCTGAGTACATGTATACATAAAAACACTCACTAAACCACACACTGTAAAGGAGCTTCCCCTCTCTTGTCCTCAGGAGCTGGAGCGGGTTCTGAAAACACACCAAAGCAAAGACAAAGAGAACTGGAAAGAGGAGTCTGGGTAAGTCTGCCTGGTGTTTTGTGGGAGATAATATGCAGCAATATTCCCGTGCACAAAATCACTATTTGTAGTTCCAAGTCATTTTCTTGAGACTTGAGCTTCCATTCATTATCATGAATAGTTCCTTTGATATACTTCCTGCCAATAAAAACAAATCTCATTCAAAAACATCCCCCATCCAGAATTTCTCTTCTTAGAACTCAAGTGTGTGTTTACATTCAGCTCCTAATGTAAAGGTGCCATGAATTTCAACCCTCAGAGTCTACAGCTGCCGTTCCCACCAACAAATGTAGCCCTCATATTTCCATGAGACAGGGTAACTTTTTAATTGGTGCAACATGCTGTCAATCAAATCTAAATGAAATGTATTAATTGCATGATGCACAAATTAATTATTCAATCTTAAGAATCACATAGTAATTTGTAATCGCAAATAAAAAAGAAACTGTAGACATTGCTATATTGTGACGGGTGAGTGTAGCATTGAATAGAAATGACAAAAAGTGACTTTACAAGTCATTATATTGTTGGTTTTGCTTTCATATAATTGATGTTTTACTTGAAGCCATTTCTAAATGAACATGGAGGGTATGATAAAATACCTTTACTATTTTTTTTTTTACAAATGCCCTTTGACACATGAAGACTTCACACTGGACAAAGCCTCTTTAGGAGCAAAAAGACAAATAACCATTAAAAGACATTAAAAATCTTTAAACGTCCAAACTGCTCACAGCATGATGGATTTTACTGTATATTGGTACTGTGTTCCAAACAAAGTAACAAGCAGCAGCTGCAGTGAAGTGCTCTTAAATATTTGGCGGGGGCATTCACACAGAATGCATATTTGTGTTTAAAAAATGTGAGACGCAGGACAGTGGAATGAAGAACAAACCGTGGGGTCTAGAGACGCGATTTTTAAAAGTTACACTTCAAATTTGAGCGCTGTGATTTCAGAATGACATGTCAAAAGAAAACAGTGGAAAAGTAGTGTAGTGGAATGCAGAAATTCATTCTTTGTGAATGGCCCATTAGACAAACAAGAGTCTAAATGTCATTGTGGTTTTCGTTTTGGTTGCAGTATTATGCAAACATTTTTGACCTTTAAAACATTCAGTTGTGCAGTTTGTCACAGGAAAAGTGACAAACATGCATGCATGACTCTTTTTTTATTTGTATTTTTTATTTTTTTTAGATTACTTAGAATAGGTGTGGCACAGTTTTCTCTGGCTTGCATTACCATGTCTTTCATAGTCAACAAACCACTACTGTGTCTCGGATTATGCAATGCACTATGACATGGCATTGTATTGCAATTAGGGTTTTTATGGTGTCAAAATGTCAGTATTCAGTACCAACATCAGTTAAAGTTCATTTTTCATTAAAATAACAGTTTTGATACTTTGCAGTCAGTCTGAATTCTGAAACTTAAGTCAAAGAGGGCCTTAAGGATAAGAGGGTCTACAAGGCTGCTTGTGTAATGAGTGTTTTTAAATTTGTGACATTTGATTGCTTCACTTACTCAATTAGCTATTTTCCCCATGGGATTTGTCTGTTGCCTCCACTATTTTATGTGCTTTACACAGATATTGCACAATCATTGAAACGTTCCTGTAAAAGTTCTGACAAACTATGGGAATGTGATAAGGGGCACCAGAACTGAGGTGATTACAACAACTGAACGTACTTGTGTTGGCTTGTAAAATGCACATTTCTGGTATAGACAACAATTTCCTAAACAATGTCTAATGGTATAGAGTGCATTCTAGGTGAATTTTAAAGTGACTGTGCTCTATGATCAAGGGTTCCACATAGTCCAACAACAAAACAACTTTTTGTTGATAGACTGTAATGTGTTTATATATATTTATGTATATAGATTTAAACATGATATTATTTTATCTTATTACCTTTAATAAGACACATGTCCATGCATTTATCAATACACAAACAAAAATGAATAAAAGTGAAAGAGCAGACTTAATAGTGTAGATGGAGCTTTACATTTGAGTGTATTCTAGCAGGAGAGAGGATGTAGATTGCTAAATAATAAGAGCTACATTTTCATTTATGAACTTGAAATGGGCATGCATTTATGTTTATTTAATGCCAATTAGTATGATATGGACAATGGTAATTGTTTAAAGTTTTTATGCATTTTAATTTCTAATCATATCAAGTGTGCAGTATGAATGCTATCTTCATGTTTGCACATTGACAGCTGTTTTTATTTAATGTGGGTATTTTTCTATATATGGTGTATCAATGATGTTGTGTCACATGTGTTACGAGCCTGGGTTGTTTTTTTTACCTTGGTATTCCAAAGAAGTTAACAAAAGGGGGAAGTGATGCAATTTTATGAACCAAATAATTCCCTTGCATTCTATTGAATTGAGTTCAGAACAAAAAAGCAAAGCCTTTTGGCATACCTCACCCAAAGCCCGTTCACCCATCCAGTCTAGATTAGATCTTATTTAGATCCAGACTAGCAATGTTACACGTTGAGTCAGGGAATGGAGGTTTGTTTGCTTTATATATTATGACAATGTCTAATGTGTTGCATTAAATGCATTTCCTAGTTATTTATTCATTTGATCATGGGTAAGCAGTAATCATATACACTTTGTTTTGTTAAGTGTCTAAATAATAAAGGAGGGGGAAAAGTTCACAAAACAATGGGATGCTTTTCACAACAATAGACATAAATGAATTCAGTATGTGACTTGTTTTTGGCAGCTACATCTATAGGCATGTCATGATGCCAGCGCACACTCCCCTTTCTAAAAACTGGCACTGGTTCACTGTAGAAGCCTTAAAGTAGCAGGGCTGTGCCAGTGCCAACACAGCGTTTTGTCTCTGGAAAATTGTTTTGATATTTTACCTCAAATGATACACTAATGACTTTCATGCTATAAGACATGCTTTATGTGTTTGCTTTATTTTACCTTGGTGTTCCATAAGTGTTAACATGAGAAGGACCATGTAAACAGAAGCTTTCCTTTCATTGAGTTAAGCACCAAATGGAAAAAACAGTTCCTATCCTTTTGTTTGTCCAGTGCTACAAGGCTTCCTCCACCCTTGTGTTGTATTCAAATGTAGATTTATGTAAACACCATCACATGTAAAACACGGTCACTATTTCAGATTGTAGGATGAGCTGGCAGATCTCATTTGCATCCAATATTATGGAAAGACCCCAGATTCTTAATATAATGGGTGGAGCCCTTTTCAGTGAATTTGGCGAGTCACACTAAATATACAGTATATAAAAAAAACGATGGCACAAAGTTTGCTCACAGATTGAAGGTTCGCAGGAGTTTTACATTGTAGTCGTCTTCAGCCTTTTAAGGTCACAGAGTCATAATTATTTTCCAGAGAATTCCCAGATTCTGTAGTATCCAAGCGTGAAAACGAAAAACAAGTCATCTTGAGTCATCATGTAAATTCCGAGTTAGTAGCCATACTTTCCAATTATTCTGTGTTTTATCGTGTATCCGCTTAAGTGGGTGTACGTGTACGTTAGGTTACTAGATGAGAAGAATTCCTTGTATGGTAAAAAGAAAGGGGTGGAGTCAAACTAGTTTTTTGGAGGAGTTCTAGTTTGTGGCATTTGAGTCATTGTTTTGATTGTCAACAGTTAAGAGTGCTCTTGATACACATTTCCTATATTAGACGTTCTTCAAATCATGTTTTTTTTTTTGCCAGTTTTTGTTTATTTTATAAAACCTTTGTTAAGGCTGGAATACGCTACATGATTTAAAAATCCGAACAGATTTTAAAACAATAGGCATCCTGTAACAGAGAAAAACTGGGCATCATACACTAAATGACTGAGGATCACGCATTATCAGACAAGTCATTACGAACTCAACAAACTAATGCAGAAACATGCCTTGTTGCTTGGAGACGTGTGACAAATGGAAACAATTTGTATTTTGTATGAAAATATGGGCAAAAGTTGTGTAATGTGTTCCAGCCTTTAGTCTAACTTCTAGCTAAAATAACTTGAGATTTTTTTCACAGTTAATTGAAATGAGATATGCTTTTGATTTGTCTCACTCACTGTGAAGTTATAGTGGTGTACAGATGGCTGGGTGACAATATGTTCCAGGAATGATGACCAAACATGCTCTGCTGCCAAAGCCATGATAAAGTAATACATGAAAACGGGAGAACTCCCCCATTCTAATTACCATTTGGTCTGGGTCCCTCTTGTCCAGAGGAGAAGCAGTGCCAATACATCTGAGAGAGAAACCAGATGCAGGGGCTGCCAAAGGAGTTAGCCATGCTAGGCCTCAAATGCCTTAATGGGGCCCCAACTGACCTTCTTCTGGTCGGATACTCATGAAAAGGTTCCTTCACCCATAAAATGGAGGTGGGAAACCATCGACCAATGGTAGAAAATAGAAAAATATATCCTATCGAGACACCAGTGTTTACAGTAAAATGCACATGCCATATCTGCTCAAAGGCTTCATTAAAGTCCTGTACCATCACTCCCTGTATCACGCTAACATATGTGCCTGAAGGCAGCCACTACAAGACTGCTAGCCATTTGTAAATCCGATAATGGTCCACCATAAATAAATTAAACAAATTAATGCATGAATTCATAGCCACATTCCCTTCTGTTATGATATTTCTAAACAGTCTGTTCTTCTATGAATTATTTTAACTTCACATGGACTCAGACCTTCACTGATGACTGAAATGTTATAATAGCATCTTAATTGTGCAAGTAACACGATGTAAGAATTTGACTGATTGACTAAGTTGTGTTTAAGAATTCAGCAACAACATCCTTTTGTCTCTTTCTTTTTTGTCTCTCTCTCTCTCTCTTGGCTACTTCAGCTCCGAGAAAGAGCAGTTAGCTGAAGAAGATGAGGATGACTTAAAGGAAGTGTTGGATCTGAGGAAGATCGCAGTACAGCTACTACAACAAGAGCAACAGAACAGGTGATCTTTCATGCTAAATCACACATGGTCATGCGACCTGCAGAGTCCATCAAACACGTAGACAGTATCTCCATCAGACTCCCTGTCGTAATATAAGGGCTGTCTATCGATTAAAAGATGTCATTAATAAAATTGATAGCAAATAACTGCATACATAATGAGCACCCAAAAGTACTTTTTTTGTTGTTTTACTTGCTTGCCACAAGTCTTTGAATTGGCTATATGGTCTAAAAATTTGTTTATATAATGGGGTTGTTCTAGGGTTATTGGATATTCAGAGCATCATACATTGATTAAATATTGGAATATTATATACTTCATGTAATATTATATACTAGTTTACAGAAGATTTTATGTGTTCAAATTGCAGCTCTGAATAAGTTGTGACAAAAAATTACCTGACATGAAAACTTAAAAGAGACAAGGTAACAAAAAACATTCAGGGCTTTACTAAAAGCAGTCAGGGCTTGAAGGGATAGTTCACCCAAAAGTGAAAATTCTCTCATCATTTACTCACCCTCATGCCGTTCCAAACCCATTAGACTTTGTTTAGTCTTCGAAACACAAATTAAGATATTTTTAATGAAACGTGTGAGTCAGGGCTGTACGCAGTGTTTCATAAATATACTGAGGTCCCAAAATTGAGCTTGTTAGGGGGGTTTGGGCACATGTCTTAATGGAAAAATGTTGATTTCTCTGATCTACAGATATGCATTTTAGTATGTCTGAAGGCCCAAAAAAACTGCATAACAGTAGCTTTAAAAGCATGACAGTGGACAAGTAGCATAATTTATTTGTCAAGCTGATTCATAAGAAACACAAGAATCAGGTGAAGTGTTGCAATGGATGATCCATAAAAGGAGGAACAGGAATGGTTTTAAATAAGAAATTAATGAGAAATTTAGTAAAATAATATTCTTTATTTCATCCTTGTGCATCATTTTGGATTTAAATTATAGATATCTCAAACAGTAAATAAACATAAGCAAAATGTGGTTTATATGAGTAATTTGTATGAGCATCAAAGATCAGATAGTTTCAGCAACTTATTTCTTTCCTTGAATCAATACGTAAATTTGAACTAATTGTTCAGTCATTGGCTCACTCAAAAAGACAGTCACTTATCGTCACCTACTTGTTTAGCAATGCAAGTTGCACCACTTTTTAGACTGTCAGTCTGTATGGAACGTGCAAACACAGACATACTTGTGAAATATCATCAGTCTTTTTCGTCTGTGTAAGTAAAGGAAGTAAACATAAGGTCACAACGTTAATTAACTGAAGGCTACCAAGAAAAATAGGTTTATTAAATAGTTTATTAAATTAATTCACAGTATGTTCATAATTAATCTTATGCCTTACTGTTTTATGTCTCGTCACATTGATAATTTACATGAATCATGTACATTTTAGTTTGACGTGGCAAAATTAAACAAAAGTTTATTAGTTTGCATCGCTGGTTAACTGTTTTTCTATTATAAAACCACTGTCAAATATGAAATATTCAGTTTAGCTACTTACAACTAATATTTCACTTTATGACCGACAGATGAATGGAATTTGTGCTCAGCAGCCTCTGTGAACTGTAAAGCCCACCTGCTTTGATTTGATTGGTCATCTCAAACTTTATTATAGTTCATGAGGAAGTCAGTAACCTTAGTGTTGTGCAATATCTTTGCAGCACCAAAGCAGAGGTAATATTAGCCAATTATTTTACAACTATTATTATATTTTGGAAAAGATTCAGCGGACCAGACCTCGGGGACCTCAGTGGTGGGTATGGCCAAAGCCACTAGAAGGCAAGCCTGCAATCTTTAGCCAAAAAAGCGTAACGGCTAATGCTAATGCTTCCACTTTGGAGTTTACACAGAAAAAAAAGACGTTTTATAAGAGAAATCACAGACTTTTTGCGACGGGTAGGATACAGCTTCCGGCACTTCTCATTTATTCCTATGGTATCTGTAAACAGCGATTGAGTGTCGCACAACTCTTGTGAAAGGTGGGCTTCAGCTTACGGCTTTTCTCATTCATTCCTATGGTATCTGTAAACGGCGATTGAGTGTCGCACAACTCTGACTGAAATTCAGTGAGGTCAAGGCTGTAATGTGATTGGTTATTAAGGCACACGTGATCCAAGTTGCCCATTACGCTTTCTCCAATAGTAAGTAATACAGACCCTCTCATCTCCCAATAATAGTAAGACAATATCTGGTATGGCCATGCTGCGAGTTTCTGTCCCTCTATTGAAAGTTCAGGTAACCAAAACTTCAAGATTAACCAGTCTTATGGTTTTGAACTGACATGAGGTTGAGTAAATGATGACCGC
>NW_015542415.1:267692-280506 GCF_001515605.1 Sinocyclocheilus anshuiensis | reverse complement strand
AGCACCATGCACCATTTTCCATGAAGGCCCGGTAGCTAGCATTGTAAGTTTGTGTGCTTTTATAATTTCAAAATTAATAGAAAGAGTTAAGCACCATTTTCCATGAAGGCCCGGTAGCTAGCATTGTAAGTTTGTGTGCTTTTATAATTTTTATTATCAAAATTAATTAAACTATATTAACACAGTAAATTGACGGCCCTATATAATATAAATATATCTTTTATATATGCTACTCCTCTCTTCTGCACTCACTTTTTCACTAGGAAAGAAAAAGTCTTTCTTTCACTTGGGCCTTATTCTGATACCTCAGCTGACTCTCATTATAAGTTTTTTCATTATAAGTTACAGTGCCTATAAAAAGTATTCATACCCATTAATTTTTTTCCCACTTTTTTTTTTATGTCGCAGTCTTATGTTAAACTGCTTTAAATAACTTTTTTTCTATATCAGTCTACAACAGAAAAACAGATTTGTGACAACTTCGCAAATTTATTAAAATTCAAAAACTGAAAGAAGTATGTTGCATAAGTATTCACACCCTTAACGCAGTACTTAGTTGAAGCACCTTTACAGTCTCAAGTCTTTTTGGTATGAAGCGACAAGCTTTGCTCATCAGCATTTGGCAATTATCTGCCATTCTTGTCCTCTCCTCTTCACCTCTCAAGCTCTGTCAGGTTTCTCCAGAAATGTTTGATTGGGTTTAAGCCCAGGCTGTGGCTGGGCCACTCAAGGACATTCACAGAGTTGTTTATAAGCCACTCTTGCTGTGTCCTTAGGGTCATTGTCCTGTTGGAAGGTGAACCTTCTGTCCAATTCTGAAAAGTTCTGAATGCTCTGAACTGGGTTTTCATTAAGGCTGTCTCTATATTTTGGTGCATTGAGCTTTCCTTCTAGTCTGACGAGTCCCTCAGTCCCTGCCGCTGAAAAACAGCCCCTCAGCATGAGGCTGCTACCAGCATGCTTTAATTTTGGGATGCTACTGTGCAGGTGATGAGCAGTGCCTCCATACATGATGCTTGGAATTGCAGTTCATCAGACCAGAGAATCTTGTTTCTCACAATCTGAGAGTCCTTTGGGTGATTTGTTGCAAATTCCAAGTGTGTTTTCATGTGTCTTCACCGAGGAGAGGATTGAGTTTGGCCACACTGCCATAAAGACCGGATCGGTGGAGTGTTGCAGTGATGTTTGTCCTTCTATAGGTCTCTCCTATCTCCACATATGATCATAGAGCTCAACTAGAGTGACCATCAGGTTCTTGGTCACCAGTCTAACCAAAGCCCTCCTCCATCGATTGCTCAGTTTGGCCAGGAGGCCAGCTCTAGGATGAGTCCTGGTTGTTTTAAACTTCTTCCATTAAGAGTAATGTAGTATGCAGTAGATGCAATGCAGTAGAATTTGTTTCTCAACTCTTCCCCAGATGTGTGGCTTGATGCAGTCCTGTCTCTGAGCTCTACAGCCAGTTCTTTTGACCTCAGGACTTGGTTTTTGCTCTGATATGCATTTTCAGCTGTTAGACCTTTTATTGAGAGGTGTGTGCTTTTCCAAATCATATTAATTCAATTGAATTTGCCACAGGTTAACTCCACTCGAAGTGTTGTAACATCTACAAGCGATATGAATGCTCCTGAGCTAAATTTCAACTGTCCCAGAAAAGGGTATGAATACTTATGCAATGGAATCATTTCAGTTTTTTATTTCTAATAAATTTGCAAAGTTGTTGTTACAAATCTCTTTTTTGCTTTGTCATTATGGTGTGTGGAGTGTAGATTGATGTGGGAAAAAAGTTATTTATAACAGTTTAACATAAGTCTGCAACATAACAAAATGTGAAAAATAGGCACTGTACATCTATGAGAGATTCACAAATGAAAGCAAGTTTTGTCAGTTCCTTTTCGATACGCTCATCCATGCAGTCTGCTGCTTCTGCATGAGAGGACTGCTGTCAGGTGTTTTGAATTAATGGGATCAGACCCTCTCTGCTTACTAACAAATTAATCACCATATTCCTCCTCCTCTTTCTCCTTCCATCTCCTTCTCCATCACTTCCTGCATCTCCACCTAATCCTGGGATCTGATTGGTGCACACATGACATTTGACTCTCAGGAGGCGATCCCTAATTTGTAGGGCAGAGAGTCTAATACACCGTAGAAGAGCCGCGGGGAGAGCTCACAGGTAGAAGGAGAGATGTGTGTGTTTATATGTGTGTGTTTATTTCAAATGATGGATGTGTGTAATTAGAAGAGGGTGTATAGCACACATCTAGTACATCTGGTCATGTGTGTTTATGTGCGTGTTGTGTATTAGCAAGTATGTGCATGTCCAGGTTTAATGATGTCAAGAAGTCAAGTGTTGTCATTTCAAGGGTGTTGCAATTTTGAATCGATTTTCAAAAAGAAATGCTGATAACAGTGTGTTGCATGCGTAAATATTTCAAAATAGTTTCCCACATATCCTTTTGACCAAAATTGTAGACGTGCAAATGTGCAGGACACCTTTCTTTTGAATTTGTTGGTTCGGTTCACATGTAAAAAAAACTGTATGTTTTGGAGGATTGTTTTGAATTCTAAGCCAAGTTGCTTTACAGGTCACTGGGCACACGTCATGACTTCAGAATGCTCAGAAGCAGCTCTTTCCTAGCAAATTGTTGCACACACTGTAAAATCGAATTAGTTGGGCTTACTTAAAAAAAGCATGCAAACCGATTGCCTTGAAAAAACTAAGTAAAGTGAAATAGGAATAGTATGTTGTACTGACAAATGCTTAGTATAGTTTACTTACATGAGAGTTCTAGAAACTAAAAAAGAACTGTAGGGGGTACTTGATCCTTTCATTTAGGTTTACTCATGACTTAGTATAGCTACTCACTGACTCCCAGAGTGCATTGCGGCATGACTAAATTATGCAGTTGCTTTGTTTTACAGTTGTTGATTTTATTTGCCAATTTTATTTGGTGTCTTGTGTCAGTAGTAGCACAACAAAAAGAGCAAATAAAATGGTTATTGTTACAAGTAATGAAAATAAATGAAATTTAATTGTTACCATTGTTGTGATTCGCGTGCTGAATGTTTAAGTCTGTGTGTGACTTTAGCATATTGCCACACACTATCTAAGGATTTTATAAACCCAAATAAAAGCATCTCAGGGTACTTATGAAAAAATTAATTTGATAAAGTTCATTAATAAACACACAACATAAATGCACTAATGCTTTAATTAGAAGGTAGGTCACTTTCTAAAAGCAACCTATTTATTACTTTTATGTGATGTTCTCTGAAATATTTCAGTTGTATTGAGAATTCAACATTCAAAATGACTTTGGGAAACGAGTGAATGCAACTAGTGAAAGATAACTGCAGACATGGAAGAAATGAGTGAAAAGTCTATTTAAGACTCTTTTTCTTTTCTTCTTCTTCTGTTGTTATGTTGCACATTAGCAACATATTAGTGCACTGCTGCCTCTCACTGCTTTATTAATGTAATTGGTTCCTTTGTGGCTACTTGACTATTTTAAGTGAGGGTCACTCAAAACAGTAAGTAAATTGCTTTATTTGCCTTGAAAGTAGCTGTAACTTAATAAAACCTAGTAAGTATAACAAGTAAAGATGACTAACTAAATCTAAGTAAGGTAAACTATTGGATTTTACAGTGCACAAATTCAGTTTGTTTTTCAAACCCCATCTTTACCACTGACTGTATGCATAGTCATTGCGCAAGCTATAAAATGTTTCATAATTAAAAATTCAAGGTGCATTCTCATATGGTTTCAGATCAGATTTCTTATTTTTTTCCAGCAGCTTTACTGTCAAGCATTTTGTGAAGATAAATTTAAGCACCACAGATGCATGTCAAACAAAGACTACATTCAAAGACATAATGGATTTTCCGATCTTTCAGGTTTCTCAGCCACTCAGGGAGTAGTACCAAACAAAGAACCCCATCTCAGGCTGTTAGAAGGTATTATGATGCACACACAAACCCCTCCACGCACATTCCTATTTCTTGTAATAGTTTGCTTTATTTAAAAATAACCACCTTCATTATGTTATGTATTTCCTAAAAGATAATTGGTTAAGTGTATAGAAATGGCATAACACTTCATATATTTTTAAAACTTTACAATAAGCTTCCATTGGGAACCAACCACATCCCCCCGACCCACCCTGAAACATGATTTCAACTAATGCCAGGCACACACTGTACGATTTTAGCCCCAATTTTCACTCAGCGTCAGTTTTGTGGAAATCACCGACTAATGCCTGAAATCGGAGGCACGTGCTCGTTCATGTGTGTGACAATAGTGTAGTGTGTGCTATCAAAGACACAATCTGAGAGAAGCGCCGATATGTCGCTGACGCCTGTGAGATATTTGACATGCTAAATATCTGGACCTGTCTGCGATTCACAGTCCTGCCATATGGAATGTGTTTTGACTGGAAATGACATCAGCAACAACCTACAGACAATGACCGAGTATGATACGGGGCAATAGAAAGTTAATAGACGTGCAACAGAGCATCAGCAAGCAACCATTTTCTCCTTCATATTCTTCTTTGTTTAAATGTTATTTTTCAGTGCAAATCAGTGTACAGACAACCTGGATTGCAAGCTTTTCACAGGCTACTGTTTTTGACAGGAATTAATCCATTCTTGGACAAGAATGTCTGTCTCTTGTGTGATCTTGCGTTATTTCCCGTATCAATTCTCGCATGTGTTTGGTTGTAAAATGTAGTTTTCTAGACAAGGCGGAGTTATCGGCGATTCTTCCTATTGAAAAGTTATCGTAAACTAACACTGAACAACATTTATAAATATTTTTTCACTGCTACTTAATTTTAGTCCATAATACATAAACTAACCTTTAATGTTAAAAACGTAAGAAATTAGGTTGAAATGAACGTTAGTAGAAACGGATAACATTAACCAAGATTAATAAATGCTGTAAGAAATATTGTTAGTTCAACTGATGTCAACACTTTACAGTAACCTGAAACTTTTTACAGCATTTTTTAATGCAAGTAAATATCAGTTGATAAATATGCTGTTGTTCATTGTTAATTCATGTTTATTCATATTGCACAAATTTTAATTTATACTTAAAATGTAACATATGTATATATAGAAACATCCACCTGAAATAATAAAAACAATTAAATCAAATATTCGTAATAAAATAATACAAACAGTTTGTTCATTGTATTAATGTTAATGTTACCAACTTCAGTCTTATTGCAAGGTGTTGTCCTTATGTGTAATGTGCTTATGAATGCTATTGATTTTAAAGGGTTAGTACAGACTATTCAGTATTCATAAAAACAAACTCTGCATAAAAACTTGGCATTTGCACATTTGTTTTAAACCGTGAGCATTTGTAGGGTGGAGAATGATCAGGAGTTTAATCTCTGAGATATCTTTGTTGATTGTGGGAACTCCCTTTTTTTTGTAAAATAAAAAGGCTGGGAGGAGATGACAGGGTGGAGAAGGTTTATATTTTGACAGTTGAACAGGTAGAGACAGGTATATACAGTATACACCTGGAAATACTGTTTTTTTTCCCCCAAACTTGTGGAATTATTGTGCATGTCTTCTTCTGTCATCTTGTAACTACAATATTTTCAGATGTGATCCTTGGAATAACTTTATTTAAGTTTGTTTGTTTTTGTTTTATTCAGAACTGCACTCTGAATCTTGAGGTCTGCATTAAGGCCGTGGCACACCAAACCAATGTTGATTGAACATGCTCAATCGGCCAAGAAGCCACAGACAGGGTCTGACTATTGCTGATGGTGTGGAATATACTGCAAAAACTGAGATAACAGATGCTTAACGATGGCCCAGCATTGGCAGACGGCTGACTAACGGCTCAGTGTGTCACGGCCTTTAGAGATGCACACTATGACTGAACCGGTGCACCAGGGCATCAGTTGCTCATGCTAATGTGCCAGAAACTGTTTAGAAATGGCTTCTGCAAAACTAATAGCACATTTTGCAGTTGATTGTCAACCCACATCACCTCCGATCTAAAACTTGACCATTGACTAATAGTAAGCTAATCAAGAAAAACACGTCTCACCGGTGCAAACCAGAATTTTAGACAGCAATTTCTTTATTTTCTCAATTGAAATGCCAATAAATTAAACAAGATCAGAAAGAGGAAGACAAAATATATCAAATGAGATGTTTATTCAAAGTCAATATGTCTCTTGCCCTTGGTCTGCAAGAGGTCATTCATTACCATCTCACAGTACCACACAATACACCACTGCTTTTGAATCCCTCATTTCCTTGTATCTTTTCTCACACCTAAAGAAAAACCACAGGAGTCCATACTAGAGGTCTGCATTCCCGCGGCTCTCCCACGGGAACCGCGGGACCCGACCAAATTTTTTGCGCCGCGGGATTAAATTCCCGAATAAAACGTGGTAGCGGTCGGTAACTCTGGTGTAATTTGAACGGGAGCGGGCGGTCTAACAATATCCCATTCCCGACGTCCATTTAGAACAGCACATCTGCGCTTTATTCTTATTGACCACCGGTACAGCTTGCGCTCAGGACTGTTAAACGTCACACGTTTTATTTGCGGGGTCTGTGCGCAGCATGTGCATAACGATGCTCAGAGCAGGCCATACTGGTGGTAAATATACGGCCCTCAGACAGAACAGGCAGGTTGTCGAATAGTGACAGAGCAGAATAAGGATGGAGCAATTCATGTGCGCTTGGCCACATGCGTTGTGCACAGTGAAAGAAATAGTATAAAGCCTTTCAGCACTCTCGTCCTCCATGGTCAGATTACCAAACTGATAACACATCAGGCCTTATACACTTAAGCGTGCACACACATGCCCATATCTGTACACATAAGCACACGTTATTACCTTAGTGCAGTCACCCATAAGCCCCCATTTGTATGTTTTGGAGGTGCATGTCTGCATATCACTGAGTGTTTCTGTTTTTCTTTACAGTGCATCACTAGATGAAGGAAGCAGCTCAGCCTCCGCCTTGAGTGGACAGGTACCAATATATATGTGTCATGCACACAAAGCCATAAACATGCCTGCATTGTATGCAGTAATGCATGTATCTGCTCATCTTCCCACACCTGATAAGAAATGCAGGCAGGCTTTACATTGAAAAGAATTATTAACTGAATTAATGAATTATTACAATATGGTTTTATTATGACTTTGGTTTATTTGTGGGTTGTGGGATTGGCTTCTTTGTTTAAGCTTTTGTTGATAATAGCACTCATGGCAGACTTTTCCAAATTACTTTAAACTTTTGTTTTAAACTTTTGTTTCTTTTGTCCATTTATCAGTGTGTTGGCTGTTGTCTAGTTTGTTTACACATCACTAAAACCACATGAAGTCTGCACCCAGAATTTGAACTTGCATCATACATCATCATTTTTTTAAACTCGTTCCCTCGTAATCCTTAATCAAAATATCTTCCCCTCACCCTTGCAACGACATCTCTTCTCTTTGATGATGTGTTCACTGACCTGAGGTCGGGAAAATAAACTCTTCCTTCCAGCAACCTCTGATATACATCACAACCCGAGAAGAAGCTTTCCCTGTTGTGAAACAAACGCAACTTTGTTTTATGCCAACTTTAAAGGGAAAGTTCACCCAAAAATGTATTTTTTTATCATAATTGTTATCATTTACTCACCCTCAAGTTGTTCCAAAACTTAATACATTTCTTTTCTTCTGCTGAACACAAGACATTTTGAAAAGTCAGTGGGTACCAGCAGATGTTTTACAGATTTGATCTGGGTCTGCTTTATCATTGTGTTTGTGAATTCCATTCTCCCTCATTCTGTGTTTTTGTGTGTGTGTGTGTATTTTTTTAAGGAGACTGATCTCACTGATGATGATGCAGCTTTCTCTGAGGTCACTCTTCAGTTCATCACAGTCCTCCTCCCCATTCATTTCTATCCTTACAGTAAAGCTTCCAAAATCCAATGTTCTAGTTGTATTTTTACTCACTCACAACATTTTCACCAGCTCAACCAATTCTTACACCACCACTCAAAATGTTGATGAGATTTTTTTTTTAAAGAAATTAATAATTTTATTTAGCAAAGATGCATTAAATTGATTAAAAGTGACAGTAAAAACAGTAAAGATAGAATCATCATAGCTTCAAAAATATTAAACAGCACTGTTTTCAACTTTAATAGTAATAATAGTAAATTTTTCTTGAGGAGCAAATAAGCATATTAGAATGATTTCTGAAGGATCATGTGACACTGAAGACTGGAGTAATGGTGCTGAAAATACAGCTTTTCCCATCACAGGAATAAATGTAATTTTTACTGTATTTCATCATATAAATGCAGCCTTGGTGAACATAAGAGACTTCTTTCAAAAACTTTTTTTTTTAAATCTTACCAGCCACACACATTTGAATGGTAGTGCATATTTTTCATTACAAAATGTTTTCTTAACAACATTTTGTTCACCTTTTTTCTTGACAAATTACAAAGTAAAAACAATGTAATGTAATGTAAAAACTAAAATGTAACTCCATTAATTCATAAGCACACTTTTGCTGGAAAACAAATCATTGCTAACTGGTTTGTAGTTTTCAGTGCATTTTTACTGATGCTTCCATGCATTTGTTCATTCATGTGTCATTGTTCATTTACCATTAATGTGGAAGGAAATGCTTTCCACATGTTAGACCTTGAGAATGAATGTAACCATAACTTGTTTGTTTACAACTCCACAGAGTATCTATCTTTTAATTTAAAGCCCCATGAAATTCATTTTGAGCCCTGTGATTCACCGTAATTTTGTGATTTGTCCCTCAGCCTTCTTCCTCTTGCTCGTTTGATGGAAGTTTGAAATCAGAGAGCAGTGACTCAGAGCCAAGATGGCCAGAGGTTCCTCCTGTGCTCAACCAGAATGAGGATCGGAGGAGAAACAAGTACCTGAGAAAAGACTACCTGAAGGTACACGCTCAAGTTCTCTGTTTTTCTCACGCTCACATATTTTGTTTGCTCGTGTACACTCACGTACCCCTCTCTTTCTCACTGGTTTTGTCAAAGACACACAGACACACACAAATATGTAATTACTTCATGCCACTTGAGACTTGCATATGTCACAGGGCAACTTGTGTTGTACTTCAGTATGTTAAAACAGTTACAGTATCTCTAGTCTCAGCCCCTGATATTTTATCTACAGCCTCAGATATGGCAACCCCAGACTGATTACTTATTGTACTTTAGGCCTCATCTATGTAAACCTTGGAAAATCAAGATGTGAGGAGTTTATTCTTTTTGAGGTGCTTTTAAAGGACTCTGCATGGCGAGATTAGCATTGGTTCCTGGTCCTGTGGATATAATGTTCAAATAATGGCTTGTGATCTTCCACACAGTTGGCTATGATTGTTATATATTGAAGAGGGGAAATCCAAGACCCGACCTGAGTTTTTACATGTGAAGAAAATTACGTGAGGTCTTATTTCAAGTTTTCACTTTGTTTTAGTTGCTTAGAGAATGGCAGGATTTGTCTGGATTTCTGCATAAATTGGTCTTAAATTTTAAAAAATTACAGCACAATAGATAAATAAACACAGTCACAGACAACAACAAACACATTTTCATGTCGTTTTTGAACTCATTTTGGAAATATTCACAGTGCAGGGTGGAAAACATTTGATTCTCTAGGCTAGTGACCTCAACTAAAACATGGATCCTTGTCACTGAGACAAGATTCACAGTGTGGGTCTGAGCCCTATAATGCGCTATAACAAAAAGTTTAAGTGTCAGCTGATTCACAGAAACCCCTGGAGAATGTTAACATCTCTGTTGAAGTGTCTATGATGAATTAAACACTATGTAAACAGATGAAATCAAAGTTCTTAAAACACACAGCACCACGTGTGGAGTGAAAAGGCACAGAACACCAACATCAAAGCCACATCCTAGCTGTAAAGTAGGTTTTGGGCATGCTTGCTGCCTCAGGGCCTGGACAGCTTTCTATCATGACAGATAAACAGAAGTTTATTGGGATAGGCTGCAGAATATTGAAAAAGACAATGACTTAAACCACATTAGTAGAATAACAACAGAATGCCAGGAAATTACGCATTCTGGAATGGCCCGTTCTGACCTCAGTTTAACTGAGATGCTTTGGCACAACCTCAAGAGAGCGATTCACAGCAGAAAGACATCTGATATTTTACCTAGCTGAAAGAGTTTAGCGAAAAGGAATTGTTCAAAGTTCCTGCCCTGAAAGCTTGTCTGATCCACAGTTACAGGAAACATCTGGCGGAGACCACTGTGGTCAAAACAGGACAGGCAGATGTTTCTGCCTAAATTAGGATTATTAAATGCAGGGTTCACAGATTTTTTTCCATCCTGCACAGTGACTGTTTACACAGTGTGTTCAATAAAAATATGAACATGTATCCTAGTTTGTGTGTTATTTAAAAAAGTGAACTATGTTTGTCTATTCTTTTCACTATTGAGTCAAATTAAATCCAGGTAAATGCATCACATTTAACTTTTTTTTTTGTTTCTTTTTTTTGCATCACATTTGACTTTTTTTAAAGCAATGTCCTTTGACATTTTTAAGGCAAGCAATTATTTATTTATTTATTTATTGTGTATGAACATTGAAATGTTAAATGTCAAGGAAAGAAAATATGGGTTTAAAATGGGTGATATTTAGCCTTTAGGGTTTCTCGGCAGAACACACAGAAACACACATCCGTAATACCTCTTCCTAAGAGAATTTCCCTTATCAGTCTCTTTCAAACGTGCGTTTGTTTTGCACTTCCATGGAACTGTCAAAAGAACAAAATCGAGGACAAGCCCAGTCTGTGCCCAGATGACTTCACATTAACACTTTTTCCTCAGTACTGACCTGTAACTGAGAGAAGAATAAGAGACCTTGGATGATTTGATTGGTTTAGTTTATTAATTAGAAAAGTGCTTTGGCTCTTACTGCTCTGTACTACTTTTACACTGTTTTCTAACCACTGCTATATGCAGACACTAATGGAGACATGATATTTAAAAAAAAAATAATAATTTAGCCTCACAATAGAATTCCTGTACACACCCTGTGTAATGAATCCACTGAGGCATGTTGAAGTAGAACCCATGTGCAGTTTTAATTAAGTCCAAAACATAAACAAATGCAAAATGAACAGAGACTAGACTTGGCATGGACTTAAGCATGGACATAAACTCACCAACAATGGTAACATGAACAAAGCTAGACAATGGACAAAGAAACATGAGGGCTACATATATCAAACAATGGGGTCACATGACACTACTGTGAACAATAGATACAATAAACTAATGAGAAAACATTGATAAAACAGAAAACCACCTGATAAAAATAACCAATGAGAACAAGACACATGGACAAGGGTAGCACATGCCAGGAACACATGAGGGCACAGGGAATCACATGGCAAACCAGGAAACTAGACTAAGAGGTGGGCCTGGGCCGTGGAGCAGTGACGGAGACCATGGACTATGGTGAAGTGGCAGGCCTGAGCTGTGGAGCACTGGTGGAGCTGATACACACCACGGTGGAGTTGATGGGGCTGAAGACCACCAGGGTGGAGCAGACAGGACCAAAGATGCCCACGGCATAGCAGATGACCACCACAACAGATGAGCAGATGAGACAGAAGACCACCATGGAAGATCAGATGGCGCTGGAGACCACCGTGGAGCGGGCAACCAAGGTGAAGCCGGTGGAGCGGAAGACCACCACAGGTCAGAAGGCCTTGGGGGAGCAGAGACATGGGCGGACCACCTGGCCTTGACAGAACAGGCTGAGAGCTCAGAGATGGCCTCCTTGGCCATGATAGGGCAGACTGTGAGTTCAGAGATGGCTTGCTTGTCCGTGACATGACTGGCAGAGGGTTTACATGTGACCACTGTGGTCAAAACAGGACAGGCAGGAAACTCACAGGCTAGCGTCAACACAGGACTGATTTCTGGGGCTTAAGCAGGCTCTGGAGCGGATTTGCGGACTCTGGAGTGGACACATGGACTAGAGAGCAGTGTGCAGCCCAAACACACAAAATGGCCATCGCCGTTACCGTAACAGGGAGTGCGACTGACAGAGACACTCAGACCTCGTACCACCGCAGAAACACCAGCAGCTCGCACCGACGTAAGCGGCGTGTCCTTCAAACTGGAAGCCAGTCACAAACGCCTAGGAATCGGATTTGTAGCCTCTGATGCGACGTTCATGACACCTGGAAACACTGGAGTGGTGTCCATGATGTCTGAAGACTCTAGTATGTCATCCATGACTGCTGGAGTCTCTGGCGTGGCATCCCTGTTGGCTGCAGGCTTTGGCGTGGCAGCCATGACATGACGAGGCTCTGGCGTGGCGTGATGAGACTCTGGCGTGGTATCTGTGGCGTGACGAGGCTCTGGTGTGGCGCCTGTGGCGTGACGAGACTCTGGCGTGGCGTGACAAGGCTCTGGCGTGATGAGGCCCTGGTGTGGCGCCAGTGGCGTGAAGAGACTCTGGCGTGGCGTGGCGAGGCGTGACGAGACTCTGGTGTGGCGTGACGAGGCTCTGGCGTGGTGACTGTGGCGTGACTCTCGCCGCCGGTGGTCAGCGTTGTGGGTAGCGCGGCCAGAGCGATCTTTTGACGCTCTCGCCGCCGGCGGTGTGAACGCACAGTAACAGGTCTAGCTTTCTGTAATGCAGTGGTCGCCAACCCGTCGATCGACTGGTAGATCTTTATCACTGTCCCAGTAGATCCCGAAAATAACAGTAAAATAAGTACAAAAATGCATTACATTTATGGGGTTATATTAATGTATCACTG
>NW_015542415.1:236533-267591 GCF_001515605.1 Sinocyclocheilus anshuiensis | reverse complement strand
GACTTAGGCATGGTGGCTAAGATGTGAACAGGCTCTGGCTTGGAAGGCATGATGTGAATGGGCTCTGTAGACTCTGGTGGTCGTGGTGTGAATAAATCCTGACATGACGGTTCGGGCGTGGAAAAACTCCGGTGTAGCAGCCATGACGTGATGAGACTTTGGCATATCAGACATGATGGCTGAAGGCTCTGCCATGGTAGGTACTGGAGAATTGTGGGGTTCCTCACCCATAGTCCCCACAATAATGAGGAATCGCTCAGCAGAAGGGCATGGTCTATGTATTTCACCAGGGACTAGTGTATCTCTCCCCCTGGAAGCCATGAACAAATGGGTTCATTTAACCCATCACAAAAAAAGTGTCTTTTAATGCCACATCATTCAAATTAACTAGGTGACAGAGTCCACAGAATTCCTCCACTTTGTCCTCTGTGCATCGATCCCCTTGATGGAGGCAAAGCAAGGAAACTGCTGGGTTCATTGTAACTGTGCGTTCACACCGCCTGCGGCTTGAACTAGTTTTATTGCGAAAACCTGGCAACCCTGTTCATTAGTGCCACCTGCTGTCAGAGAGTGCATCTCATTCAGACCTGCTGTTTTTGTTTCGTACAGATGTTTTATGTAGCAAATAAATAAATAACACCTAAAGTCAGACCATTCTGTTTTTGTTTTAAATCCTGACATTAATCTAAATCAAATCAAAAACAACTGACTGTGCAGATCGTGATTAAAATGCAGTGGTTGCCTCTAATTTCAAATGGCTAGATATTTTTGTTTGAAGCCAGTTTGTTTGTTATAAAGCAAATAGCCAATAAATAAATTTGCTTAAATATCAGTATCAGAATCAGCCAATTTGCTAGTTAAAAAAAAAGAAAGAAAGAAAAAAAAAATCTGAATTCTGAATCAGCTATGATCGGAGCATCACTAATTAAAATACTAAGTAAAAGGCCTCAAATTTGAAGTACAATCTGGGATGTCTTTTTCTATCAATTCTTCAATAGGTAGATCTTGTCTTTCATAAAGGCCGAGGTCAGGGATTTTGGGCCTAAAAAGGTTGGTGACCACTGCTGTAATGAATCCACTGAGGCACATTGAAGTAGAACCCATGTGTAGTTTTAATGAAGTCCAAACCATAAACAAATGTAAAATGAACAGTGACTAGACTTGGCATGAACAAACATGAACTTAAGCATGGACATAAACTCACCAACAGTGGTAACACAAACAAAGCTAGACAATGGACAAAGAAACATGAGGGCTATATATATCAAACAATGGGATCACATGACACTCCTGTGAACAATAAAGACAATAAACCAATGAGAAAACAGAACAAAAAGCATGAATACAACCATTTATTCCATGCTTATCTTTCTTGAATGGGGTAATTCAATCGCTATGGCTGTGTTATTTGACCCAGAGGAAAGATACATACTTATGTAAAGGATCATTAGACATCGGCCCCTGAAATTGTGAGATCTTGTGTATGAAGTTCATCTGCATTTTTTCTGGAGAACGTGCTCTCCCTACCATCCCACTGAAAATGAAACACACCAGCTATCATCCCAAATTTGTAATTAATCATTTATAAATCTGTTATCAACAACAGAGAAGCTGTAAGGTCTACCTTTTCCACAAAATAAAAGCATTTGAAACGTTTGAAAGCAAAGCAGGTAAAACAGCCATGAGTATTAGTATTGATTGTTTGATAGATTTATTATTATTATTATTAAATATTTTAAGTTTTTTATTTTAGAGTAAAATAGTATTATTAATACAGTAACATACTATTTTATTGGTTTATAATTCAATAGAAAATATTTTAATAATAATAATTAATAATGTGTCAATGTGGTTTGAGACAACTACTTTCTTAAACACACAGCCCTGCCTTTGGTCAGAGAAACAAACTTTATCAGATGTGAAAGAGAATGTGGTTGGATGAGGCAAATTTGTTTCAATTTTCAACTGAGATTAATTGATTAAAGGGGTCATCGGATGCAAAATTCACTTTTCAAGTTGTTTGAACATAAATGTATGTTGTAAGTGTGGGTACACATCCATCCTATAATTATAAAAATCCATCCAGTGTTCCGATCAGCCTAAATCAGTGGTCTCAAACTCAATTCCTGGAGGGCCACAGCTCTGCAGAGTTTAGCTCCAACCAGCTCCAGATCACACCTGCTTGGAAGTTTCTAGTGATCCTGAAGAGCTTGATTAGCTGGATCAGGTGTGCTTGATTAGGGTTGGAGGTAAACTGTGCAGAGCTGTGGCCCTCCAGGAATTGAGTTTAAGACCAATGGCCTAAATGCGTCTATGTTCGCCCGAATCATTCGTGATCCAGCCTCATCTACAGAAGTGAGTATAAGGGTTTTTTATGAATCTTTGCAAATCACCTTTCCTAATAATGCGCTAATTAGCAAGTTTCATGATGAATGCGGCTAAAGTAAACAGTCTCTCTGAGAGCAGCTCGGAGGAGAGGGGCGGGGCCAGCAGAGCTCATTAACATTTAAAGCAACATGGACTATAATGGCTTGATAAAAACAGAGCTGATTTTGACAGGTTTAAAAAGGTGTTTTTTACACTAACATTGAGAAATTTTAACCAAAGTATGTTATAGACTTTTAATTAAGACCCTAAAGAATCGTATCAACTTGTGCAAAATGAGCATCCGATGACCCCTTTAAAAATAATGAGGAATGTTTTGTGACTTAGAGAAAGAGGAAAGTGAGCTAGAATAATGAGTAGCCATTCAAATCAAGATATTAAGGTGACTAATATGACTAATTCATATTATAATAATTCATGTCAGTGAATCAATTTGGATCAGACAGGTTCCTAGTTTTCCACAGAAAATGCAAATCAGAAAAAGAAACTGATTCATTGAATGTATTTAAGGTATATTTGTAATATCATTGTGCTTGTCTATGACCAGACATTTAACTAATTGTAAAATATCTGGTCCATAGCACAACTTATTCTGGCCAATAACTGCCTAATTAGACAGTAAGAGACTTTCTGATTGGCATATTAAGCGGTAAATCGCATATAATTTTTTTAATCTGAAATGGATCTTACCACAACAATAACACTGTGAGGAATTATTATTATTATTATTGTATTTCTTTTGTGGCATTCCACACAAATGGTTGAACAGAAAACATTAACACTAGGGCTGGGTATCGTTTGGGTTTTTTTCGATACCGGTGCCAAATCGATACTTTTAAAACGGTTCCGGTGCCTGAACAGATACTTATTAAAAAATAAATAAATAAATAAAAATTCCCCCAAACAATGATGGATTGGCCATTAGAATAGAAATAGAATAGAGAGTGCAACCGAAATCTGCGTTCGGATTCGGTTCTAGTACATACCGGTTACATATTGGTACCGGTGCCATATTGGTACCGGGTTTCGGTACCCAACCCTAATTAACACTAGAACCGCCAGGGGTCGTTGTATACCTAAAACCGCCAGCGGGTAAATTTTACCCACGTGCATGACTACTGTTTTGATATGGCTACAAGAACATATTATTTTACTGTATTATGCCACTGTCTTAACAAAGAAGTCATGAAATGATTATGTCTGGTCATAAACTATATTTTTGTCCTTTTGTTTTATGTTCAAGGCTTTTTTTATGTAGGCTACACTAATCACTTTTCATAATGGTCAATATAAGCTAAACAAGCCTGCACTGACAACGAGAATTAGAAGGAAGTAAATACATATTTGGGTTCTGAAAAATTATAATACAATGTCATCAATATATTAAGATAACTAATGTTATTTAAATTACTAAAATAGCATATAGACAATAATGAGCAATAATAATTCACCACGCATAGGATGTATGATGCGATGACAAATTAAAGCGCACAGCCTCACCTAATTAATTATTAATTTGTTTAGTTATGTCATTTATAATTTGAATAAGAGAACAACACCAATAAGCTTCGGGTAATAAAAAAAATGTTGTTGTTTTTTTTTTACATCATAGATCTTTTTTTTTCTTCAGGAAACGGGCAGACTAGAATAAATAGCAACACAGTAGGGAACAATAAACGATAGAAATGGCAAAACAAAAATTAAATAGCCTAATGAATCCAAAGTTTGAACATTTATGAGTAGGCTAAAACATCTAAATATATTATCTGGATCGCTGTCAGATGAGCCGTCAGATGCTGAGTCCCAGGACGCATCACTTATTATCATTCAGTGCTTCTAATACCTCTTCGGCATCCATAAATCGCCTTCTTTTACTCATTGTGACTTTATTTATGAAACTGATAACCGCTAATTCAGTGAGTGAAAGGTGTTGCCTGTCAATGTGCAATGTTAAAACATAAGCGTCGTGAAAATACAGGCATTATATAGTTGGTAAATTTCACCCACGCTGGCGCTTATAGGTATAAATGTCACATTTTTTGATCTGGTTTTATCTAAACAATTTTTACAACCAGGGGATTGTAAATTACACAATTTTATTAAAAGTCAATGACTGGGAGACTAGAATGTTTTATTGAAAATCTGTTATGTACATTTGAAAAACAGCCACAGGTAAAATTTACCCCGTGGCGGTTCTAGTGTTAAAGAAATGGTTGAAAAGTATATTAAAGGGGACATCGGATGCCCTTTTCCACAAGTTGGTATGATTCTTAAGGCTCTTCATGAAATGTCTGTAATACTTTGGTTAAAATTCCTCAATGGTCTAGTAAAACAACACTCTTTTTATCTTGTCAAAAACAGCTCTGTTCACAGCGACCCGTTTCGGTGCATGTCTCTTTAAATGATAAAGAGCTCTGCTCACCCCGCCCCTATCTTCAGTTTTTTGTGTATTCGGTGGCGCGTTACCATCAAAAACAAAACTAATCCAATTTCCTCAGTGGTTCTGATGTCGGGAGAAAATGAAGACTCTTATGTTCACTTTTACATCCAACTACAAAACACCTGCATTGCTTACGAGACATTGTTGTCAAATATTGTTGGAGAAAATGGTGGACAGCGTACAACTAGCTGAGGGCGGGAATATGCTAATATGGGGCAGTCTGTCAGCGGTCATGGGTGGGGCCTGAGCAGTATGATGTCATATTGCTCAGAAAATAAAAAAGGATTTTTGGGGATTAAAAAAGGAGTGAATGGATTTTTATCATTGTAGGGTGGTTGTGTCCACACACTGCTAAGACACATTTATGCAAACACCATGTAAAAGTGAATTTTGCATCGCCTTGGAATTTTGTGATCAGAATTTCAGTACAAAAGTACTGATTATTTCACATAAAACAGAAAATAAACCAAATATACACGTCTGCTCCTGAATGTAAGGTTATCAAGAGTATGACTAGACTAGTTTCAGCCAGATTTAAAGTGGTGATAGAGTCAGCATTTTATCCTTTTATCTCTAGACCAGTGGTTCTCAACCAAATTCCTAGATCCCCTCCAACACATTTTGGCTGCATTTACACTTGGCATTAACACGCGATCACCGTGATCAGATCGAATCATCAGTCAATCAGGTCACGGCGCGTTTACACTTGGCAATATCAAGTGACTTCTCTATCTGGATGACCGATCGGATCTATATTTCCTGCGCAATATTTAAATAAGTCTTCTGAGAGTGAGGGGTGGGGTTTTGCGTGACGTCAACCTGCGAATGCAGACACGATGGCTGGATTGCATTTACATTACACTGAGATCCGATCACAATGCGTCCTCGACTACCTTTGGACCAGGACATGCTGATCAGATAACATTCTGATCAGAATCGCATTTACACTTGTCTTTTCAATGTGTATGTGTATGCCAAGTGTAAATGCAGCCTTTGTATGTCTCCTTAATCAAACACACCTGATTCAGAGCATCAGCTCATTAGCGGAGACTCCCAAGACCTACATGTAAAATATGCAGTGTTTGGGGGGCTCAGGAATATGGTTGAGAACCATTGCCCTGTTTAATGCAATTCTGATGTTAAAAGCTGATAATGTGATGAATATCAGGAATCTGATCCTCTGTCTCCCTGTGTTTTCTATTCCAGTATAAGTGCCAAAGTGCTCGAAGAAACTCCAGTGGCAATGACAATGATTGTGAGGTGAGACTTTGTGTCGACTCGTGACTGTCTACATGTCACTCTGCTCAGTTCTCACTGTCATGAAAAATTAAGAAATTGCGATATTTAGATTAGATAAAGTAGTAAATGTAGTAGAAATTCCCTCTACGCACCTGATGCCCCACACACCTGAGGCAAAATCCCAAGCTAAAATGATCCTCAGGTGCCTCCCATTGTGAGTGGGATGGCATCCTGCCCAATATGGACATTATCACTTGGGAAAGTTTTTTGCAGGTCCAATATTCGTAAAAATCACTTTTTGTGAAAAACACCCTTACACAATTGCAACAGTCCGTTTCAGCGTGGTAATTGCTTTTGCTTGCTTATTTGCTTCATTTTCAGTAGCTAGTTTTAAAAGTACTATTGTTACTTGTATTACAAAAGACAATGTATGTACGTGGGTATGTACTGATTTTTTTTAGCAACACTCAAACAATGATATGCTTGGTGTCTTAATAGCGTTAAACACTGGTTTAACATTTATTACAAAAGTAGTTTTTTAGTTTTTGAACATTTTGATTTTACATTTCATGACCCCTTTTAAAAAATGACACATATTTATGTGTTAACAAATGCATAAAAAATAGCATGTTGCATGTTTTCTTCACTTCTTTGATAGGCACTCCCATTTTTTCACTTCTTGTCTAGACTTCTAAATCATAGTTTTAGCTAATAAGACTAGCTGCAACATAAGCATACAATTTTCATTTTCCTTAACCACTTTCATTACCACTTTTCAAGAAAGTATAGATTTCAACCAAAGAAATGTCTGTAGTCAATATATATTTTTTAAGTTATGCTCAGCTTTAAATATTTCATCAGATCGGCTCTTTGTGAAATTTATGGTAATTCATTGGTCAAAAGTTGTGGGAAGCCCTGTCTCATTCTGTTGAAGTACAATACTACATTTACAAAGTTCATGAGAGAGAGAAACATCTGTGTAAAGACCATCTCAGTCAGAAGAATCTGAATCCATTACAAAATCCATCAGAATTGTTTGCAGTGATTCCATATTTGTGTTGTTACAGGAGGGAATGCGATCTAATGATTTCACCACAACTCTGACTGTTTTTGGCCTGAAACCCAGATCAGGTAGTGTTGTCCTTTCCCTTTCTCTCATCACAAGCTGTCTTTTTTCTTTAATCTTTATGATGGTATTGCCAAGGCTTGGCAGCTTGGCAAAGCATTTTCTTTTCAGTGTAACTGAGCAATCAAAGTTGTATTGATGTGTTAGACCAGGGGTGCCCAAACTCGGTCCTGGAGGGCCGGTGTCCTGCAGAGTTTAGGGCAGGTGTGTTGAGGCAAGTTGGAGCAAAACTCTACAGGACATCGGCCCTCCAGGACTGAGTTTGGACACCCCCGTGTTAGACAAAAACACTTTCAATTACACTTTAAACAAGCATCATGTCTGAAGTCAGCTTTGAAGCTCTGAACTACAAAACAGTATTTTTTCCACAGACATCTTATTTTGAGACTGTATTCAAATCTCATGATGTCTGTCATTTCAAAAATACTCTTCCTCACCTTTGTTTAATGGAAGTTTGGAGGTCAAGAACAATTTTTCTTTGGAAAGATATCGTCTTGAACTAGTTGTATTTCTTTATCATTTCTTTTTAATTTTTTTCATGACATTGCAGTTCAGTGGAAAGCACAAGAGGAAGGCCAGTACTTCCTGTCTCACAGAAATACAATAAGAATTATGCTGCATACAACAGTAAAACCGCTTGTTTTGCAATGTTATCATTCTCACAAATGCTTCCCGTTTTATCATTTATGTCAATTATATTTGCAAGCAAGACGGGGGATGGGGGCAAGAAGAGTCAATGTTTTTTTCTTTTAATGGTTGTGGAAGTCTAATGTAATTTCATCCAGTAAATAATTGTCTGGCCTGAACAAAAAAAGAACCTGAACATAGTTTGACAAAAGAGTCTATATCGGAGTTTATTTACACTTTTATTCCACATGAAAGTGTGTTAATGCACATTTTAACTAGGGCAGCAACAACAAATTGAGGAAAAATATTGATTATGGAGCTATTCTAAAGTAAATTTCATTATTATTAATTAGTCAGAACTATTGTTGATCTATTGTTGAAGGGCAGCGATGGGAGTCCTCAAATCTAATGAACAGAAAGAAGACACTTGGTGACCACATTTACGCCATGTAAAAATTCAAAGATTTCCCAGACTCAGATCAAACAGGTTAGTTTATTAGGGGAAGCTTGCAACGAAGAGGAACATGATAATGATGTTGACTATGTGTCTACTCCTCAGCGTTCTCCCGTGGAAATCGTCAAGACTTTAGCTCCACAGAACCAAGCTTCACCATGAGGAGAAAAATGGAGCACCTCAGAGAGGAGATGGAGCAGATCAGACTCTTGCAGCAGGTCAGAATTCCACCGTAACCCCTCTGGCGTATTTGCCAAAGTATAATGAAAAATGATTGATTCATATCTCTAGGGTAAGCCAAGCGAAGCTAATTAAACACACAGATAAAACAGTTCTGTTTATCAGCATGTCATTAATGTTGTCAGAGTTCACGTGGGATAACAGTGCTTTCTTTCATCAGTTTTCTATATTAGTTGCTCTATGTTTCTACTTGCTACTGGGAGCTCTTACCAACAGTGTTATTTCTACTTGTTGAGTCATGATGCCAGAAAGGGCACATATATTTCAGCCAACAATTAGTACCATGTAATCATACAGGGCTGGAAAAAAAAGTTTCTAAGGAAAGGGATGATGATTAGGTGTTGAAGAGAGTGAAAAATTTAAGGGGGTCTGAATACTTTCCGTACCCACTGTATATGGATTGAAACCACCTTTCATGTGCGCTTCACATGAGGAATGCTATTTGTATGGCACACTATTTGAGTTGCTGCCTGTGTAGAGCTTTCAGTTCGTTACTTACTGTAGAAGGTTCCGCTTCAGTTAGGATGCTGCCTTAGACGTGGACACGGCAAGGCAGATCATAAGTAAAACAAAACTGCATCTATAGGGTGTCTACAGACTAGTTTTCCATGTAAGAAGTGAATGGGAGATTCACTGATACTGAAGCTGTAGAGTGCTTGCCTTTCCTTGCTAATGATTTCCTATCATGTCCAATTTCATAACCTCCACCTCAGCTCTATGCTGTCCTTGGTGCTGAAGGGCCACCCATGTGATAGCCGGAATGACTGAAAAGAGCACAGACGTCTTATCTTGACATTTAGCAAATGGATGATTTTTGGTTCACATGATATACTTGTCCTTTATTTGGAATCAAATGAAGTAAACTGAGTGTTTGTATGTGTTTGCAGAACCTAGAGTCTAGGCTAAAGGTTTTGTTGCCAGACGATGTGGGTGCTGCTTTGATGGATGGTGTTGTTTTATGCCATCTGGCTAATCACATTCGTCCTCGTTCTGTAGCTAGCATTCATGTACCTTCCCCTGCTGTGGTAAGTTTCACTGAATGTTTCATACAGACCTTCTTGGATCTCCTTTTAAATGAAATCATCTTTTCTGCACTTTAATTTACATTCATTAGTAAATATTCAGCATTCGAAACTAGCACATAAATTGCTTGTTGTTTCATGGTTCTGTTTGATGTGACACTTTCTGTCCACAATCCCTCGACCAGCCAAAGCTGAGTATGGCCAAGTGTCGGCGGAATGTTGAGAATTTCTTGGATGCATGTAAAAAGCTTGGAGTGCCACAGGTAGGACCGAGTGTTTCTTCCTTTTACAAATGCCATATCAGTTTTCAGCTTGTATCTGCTTTTTAAAATCAGTATCAAATTCATATTTTACAATTACAACATCATCTAGCTTTTACTTAAAGAAATATTGATAGTTTCTAAGATTTAACCCTGCAAGATTTAACATTTTCTCTTGAAAATCAATTGACTGCATTTAAGAGAGTTGCTGTGCACAAGTAAGCTGTGTATTTATGCATAAAAATGTTAAGATGAAAATGTATCCATTCATTATCCATACATGTTCAAAGGTCAGTAGGATTTTGTTAAGAAATTAATATTTTTTATTCAGAAAGGATGCATTAATTGATCAAGTAAGAGTAAAGGCATTTATAATGTTATAAAATACCTAATAAAAAGCCTAAAAAATTAATCATGGTTTCAACAAAAATATTAAGCAGCACAACTGTTTTCAAGATTTGTAATAATAGTAAATGTTTCTTGAGCAGCAAATCAGCATATTAGAATGATTTATGAAGGATCATGTGACACTGAAGACTGGAGTAATGACTAATATATTTAAATATATTTTAAAATGCAATTTTTTTTTTTACATTTTTACATTTACAATTACATTTTAAAATATATCTAAATAGAAAAGTTATTTGACATTGTAATAATATTTCACAATATTACTGTTTTACTGTATTTTTGATCAAATACATGCAGCCTTGGTGAGCAGAAGAGACTTCTTTCAAAAATATTCATGAATATTACCGACCCCAAACATTTGAACAGTAGTGTGTTATAATGCTTTAATGCCAAATTTATGTTTGTTTTACCGTCTTTTAATCATCTTTTTTAATGGGGTATCATAGATTTATGAAATCTGCCATTGATCTATATTTATGCTTACATTTACTTTTGTTTATGAACAGGACATGTTGTGTTTGCCGCATCACATCCTGGAGGAGCGAGGTCTGGTAAAGGTTGGTGTCACTGTACAGGCACTGCTGGATCTTCCATCATCAAAACCCAACCAACTTTCTACCATGTAGCATCACTGGATCATGGGACGTCCACTAGCATCCCTTTATCCTGCCTTACCACCTCATCCTCACTCCTCACTCTCAGTGCTGATCTTTGAACTACTATGGGGAAGTCATGACCCTTCACCCTTCACAACTGTGGTGAACAGGCCGGCTTCCCCCTACCTCTTATAAGCCTCTATGGAGGGCTCTAGACATTTTAAAGCTCCAGTATTGTGCCCTATATGAGGGAAAATTAAATTCTTAAAGCCACACATTTCATTCTGTGGGGAAATACCGGTTTCTATTCCACAGCTGGCAATGCTGTCTGTCCCCTCTTAATGCTGGACACTTCTGTCTCCTTTCTTTTGTATCTTCTTCTCATCTCTCATGTTCACTCTTCTCTTGGACCGGTGAGCCCCCAGCGGGTGAGGACAGGAGAAAAGCCTGCAGCTATCTGGCTGATTCTGGAGCAGAGGGAAGATGTTATCTCAATGTCACTCCAGCCCTCTCCTGTATGAAGTCTCTAAGAGCTGTCTAACATCTTGTTACATTCTGACTGTTGTTTCCTGTCTGTTTGAAGAAATAAGTGAGGCAGAGACATGTATTGATGTGCATCTAATAACCAGATCTGCACTGAGGACACCTGGAAAGGACAGACAAAGGTGTTTCCATAAAAATTGTCATTGCTGTCACAGCTGTTGATGTACTGCAGTCAGGTGAGTCATTGGCAGTGCATTAGAGAGTATTCATTTTTTTTCTGCATGCCTGGAAGGTTTTAACAGTGAAGACACTGCTCACGTGCCTGCACAAGACAAAGACTTTTTTGTGTTCTTTTACATACATGCCAGCGTTTGCCAAATGTTTGTTTTTCCATGACTGTTTTTCTCACAGGTTTTATTTAGTGCTTTACTTCTCACAGCCTGCGTGTGCCAGGAATTCACAACATCATAAAGTTTCGCGAGTACCAATGTAATTGCATTGTGCTAAATTTTTGTCTGTTGTGCAGGTCTGGGCAGGTATGTAAAGTTTCTGCACTAAAAATAGGCCAACATTTGCAAAACCTAATTATAATTACAGAGTAAGAACAGTCCTTTTCATTCAAAATTAAAGATGTGCATTTTATTGAATGATTACATTTGTTCACATTTGTTTTTTTAAATCGCTAATGTAAGAACAAAGAGTCTTTGATACTTGGAAAATTGAGTGAAGTTAAGTAAAGGGTTTGATGTGCAGCAGTTCATTCACTACAGTAAACTCTGAAGGTTTATAGAAATTTTAAAATATGTACAAATAGTTTTGTTTTATCATGGAATTTATTTATTTACCTTTATGTACTTTTGTATGTTTTATTTATTTCTTTGAGTTCTATTGACTTCTTTATCAACCTCAAAATTCAGCAGTATGGATTCTTGAGTGTTATACAGTATATTCATTTCCAAACATGGAAATTGGAGCAACCATCTTAACGGGTTGTAGCCCTGGAAGTTGCTTGCAGTCAATTTCTCTATGACACATCGTTTACATGCACATCAGAAAGCCGGTTATGTGAGGAAGTTATTTGTAGAAGATCAGATGCAAAATCAGCATTCACATTTACATGTCCTGTTTAGCATATAGACTGTACATGTGGTTTTACTTTAATAGACAATAGTCAGGGTAGCGCCATATTTAATTTTTGACAGGAGTGAAAACAAGGCTGTGAGGGATAGAAGTTCAATGGATTGTACTGTTGTTTAACAACTGTTCAGCTGATGAAAATTCTTGCTGATAAAAAGCTTGGTAAACAAACTCCATAAAACAGTTTTAAATGTTTTAAGTTGTGAAAACTATGTAATCTAGGACAATTATACAGTGTACCATTGTAAAGACTGTAAGTCTGTCTCTCACAGCCTCATTTTTATCCACTTTAAATTCAATATGGCATCTAATCTGACTTACGGTAAATGTCCACTACAGCAGCAGAACTCCGCTCCAAACACTACAATGCCTCCATTTTGGGGTGTGTCTGGTGAAAGTATGTATGAACTGGTTTATTTCAGTGCATGGCCAATTTAATCGTCATCATAAGTGTTTTTTGCTTGATCTTTGCACAAAAAAAATTTTTTGATGCTCTTGGCCACACTTAATGCTTTCTGCCAATCCCACAATTCATCAGGTGATCGTGAAGCTTTACTCCCATAGGAAAGAATTGAAATTGCTTGCTCTGCTCCGCACAAGTGGACAGTGCATGTAAACGTGAATGCTGTTATGATGTCTTAAAGGGATAGTTCACCTAAAAATGAAAATTACCCCATCGCTTACTCACCCTCAAGCCATCCTAGGTGTATGTGACGTTCTTCTTTCAGACGAATACAATCGGAAAATTAAAAAATGTCCTGGCTCTTCCCAGTTTTATAATGGCAGTGAATGGTGGCCGAGATTTTGAAGCAAAATAAAGTTCATTCATCCATCATAAAAAGTGCTCCACACAGCTCCGGGGTTAATAAAGGCCTTCTGAAGTGAAGCGATGCGTTTGTGAAATCAAAATATCCGCCATTGCAGTGTATGACGGAGGATGCGCAGGGGTCTCCAGACTTGGTCCTGGAGGGCCGGTGTCCTCCACACTAAAAAACACATGTGAAATCTACAGTAATTTACTGTTTGTGCACAGGAATTTACTGTATACTAAATCACAGAAGAATACCGTAGATTCAGTCAAAATTGCAGTACTGTAAGAAGTACTGTGAGTGTCACAGTAATGCTGGTTACTGTGACACTCTGTGTCTCTCAATGTCTTGTAGAAAATACAATAACTAATTATGTAATGTAGAAAATCACAGTAATTACCAATGTACTTTAAAAAACACAATAACTAATTATGTAATGTAGAAAATCACAGTAATTACCAATGTATTGTAGAAAACACAATAACCAATTATGTACTGTAGAAAATTACAGTAACCAACAATGTGCTGTAAAAAAAAAAAATATGTGTAAACAATGAGTGACGTATACGCGCGAGAGATCACTTCCGGCACTTGCGTAAACTACGCCAGAGCGCGTACACACCTCACGCACCGGATGCCGTGCGCGCGCCCAAAGACAGTTGGACATAGTGGTGTATTAGAGGTAAAAAATTATATAAATACTGTTCGGTTTCTGGCACAATCCGATCGGTTCGTGTCTTAGGACATCAATGTGTCGGCACGAGCCGAAGGGTTTAATTTGGATTTGTCTGTGCATGTTTTTTTTACTCTCATAGATTTTGTTACCATTGCCATGCATTATACGACTGATAGACTGCAACAGTTGGAGTTAAAAATCATCATATGTGTTCTACTGAAGAAACAAAGTCACCTACATCTTAGATGCCCTGGGGATAAGCAGATAAACATCACATTTTCATTTTTGGGTGAACTATCCCTTTAACTGTGACTGTTGATAAATGATTATTAATATTTAAATCATGCAACATGCATGATTTGTTTCATTTTTTTATTTATTTATTTTTTTTTGGCTGAATCAATATAACTAAACAGCAATGAAACCTGTTGGTACGGATAGTCTGGTCGTTAGCACACTGACATGTGCAACTGTGTCTCTGGCGACCCGTGTTCGATTCCTGGCTTGAGGTCCTTTGCTGATCAGATTCCCCTCTATCCACACCACACCAATTGCTACACTGTCCTGTGTAATAAGCACAAAAAGGCAAGAAAAAAAGTTGTACATGCAAATTAGTGAGTTTTACTTTACAGTTACATGGTTGCTACTGTAAATAAAAACTGTGCAAATATTATGGTTATTTCTTCTACAGTAAAGCCTGTGTTATACTTTCCGCATGCGCGAGTCCGCTAGTGTCCGCTATGGTATGCGTGATGTAAAAATCGTCATCGGAGAGTGTGCGCGGAGGTGGACAAGTACACATGTTTGTTTACTGTTCAAGCTGATCTACTGAGCATGTATGGAGCATGTCCGCGAAGCTTTGTATGATGGATGGAAGCACTTTTTGGGGCTTCAATATATTTACACCCAGGATGGCTTGAGGGTGAGTAAATCATGGGGTAATTTTCATTTTTGGGTGAACTATCCCTTTAAGCCACTTTATGGTGTGTATATCAGTATTGTAATTGGAGGGTAACACTTTTACTGTTCATGACTGTTGACCATATATTCTTGTGAAGAATACAGGTATTTTTGTCTCTCTTATTGCAATTGTGGCTAATTAACCACTTCCAGCACATCGCGAAAGATAGCCTGCCTGATGGTGTTTTGACGAAAAAATGTTAATTGATTTATGCCTCTCAAAAAGTAATTGTATACTCAACTGGCAGCAGGAGCAGCTGTTGAACCCTTTTCTGTGGAAAGGAGTTTTAGGACCCAGATTTGCAGTGATGAGTAATGTCTCACTCCCCTATCATACTTCACACACCATAGCAGATACGTCTGGTTCAGTTCCAGAGCTTTGTGATGGATGGATTGGTGACAGCATTTCCTCAGGCTTTATTGCCTCCTTGACACAATCTCAGCCAAGAATGTAGGTTTTCTAAAGGTCACAGGTCCTGTAAAAAAAATTTCTACTTACTTTCACTCAGTTACACCCTCTAATTAACTGTTTCTGTCTGTTTAGCTTTATATTTATGACACAGTTTCCCAATTATTCATTTGTCACTCATACGCTTCCACTGCCATCACTTTGCAAAACTCCTGAAATGGGTCACCTGCTTCAAGGTCTAGACTGCATACTGCATGCTACTGTTTAATAATATGCTATAGTACTCAGTATGCAAGAATAATGATTGAACTGTAGCAGAGATAATCATTGTCATAAGGCCTCAAATTTACCTTAATTTTGTACTGAACCGGGATTCATGACACTTACTGCAATGCGGGAAAAAAGTAGACACCTGGTACTGAGTATGCACATTTACACTGTTCAATGAGAGGAGTATCCTATTTTAATGAAATCCATTCTCATGTACCCCCCCCCCCTTTCCCAATCAAACTCCATCTTGACAAAGCTTTGAAATAATCACTCATCAGCTCTGATTCACATTCCTGTTGGTGAGAAGCTGTTCAGTTTGTAAAAAGAAGTGTTAATTAAAAAGTAAAAGACAGGAGATGCCTCCTACCAATGCGTACTGTATGTATAAATGTTTTTGTATGACAACTTGATTGCATGTCTGGATCATACCATCATTCATGTACATAATCTATGTTTCAACACATTAGGATGTTTCCTAAAAAGGCAACAAACCGAAACATTTCAAAGGTCAAAATGCTGGAATAAACTGACCATTTACAGTGTTCATTGTGTCTTTGTCATTTGCTTTGTGCTTCTTCGCTGCAGGAACACAAATCTTCATGACACTCTCGTAAGTGTCAAACTAAAATAAGCAATGCTTAAAAATATTAGTATGAGATGTGACCATTCGACATCCGCTACATTATTATTGAAGTATGAATCCTTTTCCAAAGAAAACAACTGTCTCTCTTCCAGAGAATCATCCAAGACAGGGGGTCAGGAAGGAAGGGTTCTGCTCTCTCAAGCTACACTTGTGAACAAAAATTAGCAGACACTTAATTTGATGTTGTTTGCAGCTCTTATTTTTCTGAAATCAGTGTAGCATAACTTGAAAGAGTCATTTAAACCCTTGTCCAATAAAGTTTGTATTTATCAGAGACATATTTATGAGATATGAAACCATTTACTTGAATTTTAATGATCATGAGAAGGTTTTTTACTGCAATCATACATATATATGTTTGTGTGTGTGTGTGTACTGTTACATGTACTGCGTATTATTACGTTTTTTTTTTTATGAAAGAAAGAGCAAAACAAATAAGTGCATGCTTGGTCTATTCGTTTATAAATGCTATAAACGTGCTGTCTTATATAGCCCATATATTCTAGAAGGCTACACTGTTTAACTGATGATCCGAGTTATTTCTCTGTCAATTTTCTGTCTTTTTTTTTTTTTTTCAAAAAGGTAATTGCAAACATGCTATTTCCCATCAGCATAACACCCAGAGGGAACATTTTAAGCTGAACAAAAAAGAAAGAAAGAAATGTTTGTACTTGTGGGAACTGAAAGGACATAAACATTCCACTTGCAAATAGGTTTGTATAAAGTCTTTGAAAGACGACGTGTTTTTCTTGCTGTCTTAAAGTGGCCGTATTTCAGAGTAAGCCAAAGTAAACACAATAGCCTAACAGTGCTGATTTACAGAGCATGACACACGCACACACACACACACACACACACACACACACGGAACGCTCGAATTACACGATTGCTTTATAACAAACCTTTGCAAACAGGATCAGTTAAACAGTTAACACTTAATGACAAAACCACAAGTATTAATTAAAACATTCAATGGAATTCATCAGGGGCGTAGATTACGCGGGGGACGTGTCCCCCTCACTTTTAATATCACGTAAATTCGTCCCCCGCACTTTTTCGGGCAAGTGTTATATATAAAATTTAAAAATGAAAATGATTGTGAACACCTTAATATTGAATATCTAAAAAAAAGTCTATATAAAGATTTATTTAATGTCTTAAACATTTTAAACATAATGAAAATGTAGTGTAATATTTGTGTATTTTTAATATTATATAAAAAAATAAAACATTCTGTTTATGTAACATCATTAGATTCTAACAAAATATTAACATTTGTTTTTTAGTGTATATTCCATTTATATGCTGAATTTATATGGTTTGTAAATTCCTTTCTTTCTATTTTTTTTTATATATATTTGTGTATAAAATCAGATTTGGGAATGTGTTAAGGGGATAGTTCACCGAATCATTTACTCACCCTCATGTTGTTCCAAACCTGTATTACTTTCTTGCATGCAATATTAAAGATGATTATCTGAAAAAGATTATTTCTCTGTCCATTTAATGGAAGTTAATAGACGCCAAACTGTTTGGTTACCAATATTTTTCAAAATACCTTCTTTCATGTTCTGCGTAAATAATGACAGAATATTAATTTTTTTAATGAACTGTCTCTTTAAGGCGAAGGACTAATCAAATACACTGTGATGCAGCTGTTTTAAGGTTAAGATGCCAAAGAGCCGATACTTGTTTACCCTGTTCTTTTGTGCTGTAGTAGCTTTATATCTTCATCATGTGTGGATATTTTGCCTGCCTTCTTTCTCAGCACATCTTCAGATCTGCTTTATGTAGATTGAATTTAGGTTAACTGAGTGGATAATTTTCCAATCTATAACTGTATATTTGTTTTTGTGTGTGCAGATATCAACATGTATGAATATTTGTGAAAAGTTTATCAAAATAGCAGCTTTTATTATACAATATAATTAACACATTTCCTTTCTTTCTATTTTTTTTTATATATATTTGTGTATAAAATCAGATTTGGGAATGTGTTAAGGGGATAGTTCACCGAATCATTTACTCACCCTCATGTTGTTCCAAACCTGTATTACTTTCTTGCATGCAATATTAAAGATGATTATCTGAAAAAGATTATTTCTCTGTCCATTTAATGGAAGTTAATAGACGCCAAACTGTTTGGTTACCAATATTTTTCAAAATACCTTCTTTCATGTTCTGCGTAAATAATGACAGAATATTAATTTTTTTAATGAACTGTCTCTTTAAGGCGAAGGACTAATCAAATACACTGTGATGCAGCTGTTTTAAGGTTAAGATGCCAAAGAGCCGATACTAAGCAGGCTATACCAAACTGATCTAGGAAAATAAAGGAGCCACACCTCATGCAGTTATTAATTTTCCAACCACATGGGGAAAAAAGATTGGCGACAGCGTGGGTGATCTAAACACCTCCCTTTTTAAAGACAATGTACTATTTTATCATGATTGCAGATCATTGCTATATTACATCACCCTAAAGGTAGCAAAAACAAGTGCGAAGAGAGACAACTGATGTAAATGTTTAATGCTTTATTCCTCTCTAGACACTGATAATAACCCTTCAGAAGAACATGTTGCTGCTGAATAAATTTCCTGCATGGCTCTCTGCATTCACTCTGGTTTTGCTGACTCAAGAGCCTGTCTCTACATCAGAGGTCACGGCCTGTGGAGTGGCGGGTAAGCTTCCTGGCTAATTCCACTGAAATTATATATATATATATAAATTGGCACAGTTCTAGACTTCTGCTCATTCTGCAGAGTACAAAGAGAGTCACATAATATACAAGACAAACAGCATTTGCATTAACATGACTGTGATCTAGCTCTAATAGATTCTTAAGTAGAACTGTTAAATATAACCCATTTTATAAGTTCCATATAATGAACCATGCTTTGAAAGTGCTATAAAGAATCTTTTAATAATTAAAAAAAATTTTTTTATTCATATCAGTTTATATATAATTTATTTATATTATGTCTTTTACCCCTTTTTCTACCTGGTCTTATACTTACATTTTTACATTTAATAAAATGTCAATTAGGTACTTTTACTTTTTTATTGCCATTACAAATTGTAGTAAAAATACCTTAACATTTAGTTACATTAAAGGGGTCATATGATGCTGCTAAAAATAACATTATTTTAAACCCATTACAAACGAGGCTTTTGTTGCATCCAGTGGGGACATAATTACTGATTATAATGACTTATACTGTCTTTTTACGCGTTGCGTTGCATTGCACCGTGCCGCGTAAACATAAAACTCTGTCTGCATTTGTGATCAGAGAAATGACAAACAACAAGTGGAACGTGATAGCATCAGTCCTATCAGTGTGTCTCTTTGCTTTGTTTAAGTAAAAGCAATTAAGTTTATGAAGGCTAACATGGACAGTATGTGAGCCCTTCACAATGCAAAAAGCAAAAGCTGATCATTGAAATCTTGATAAGAATATGGATCATAAATTCAAAATCTCTGTCACTTACTTGCTTAGTGGAGAAGAGGAGAGAAATATCCTCAACTAAGATGGTTACAGCTGATTACACATGTTCTGGTAAAAAAAAAAAAAAAGAGAAAAACTGGTAGAAAATCAGTTACAATTTGAAATGTAAAATTTATGGACATTTAAGAAGAATTTCAAGTACATGTTGAGAGTTGGATGGCTGAGTTCCCAAATCAATAATGAGGTGGCTTTGAGAGACTTTTGACAGTTACAGATTTAAAAAGGTTAAAAAAAAGTGGGAATAAACAACCCTAAACTCTTAACACAAAGAACCATTTAGCATAAAATGGTTGTTTAGGATGATATGACTATAAATAGAACTATTACTATGTGTAAAGAACCATCTTTTTTTTGGAGTTTATCCAATACTACGCAAATAGTTAGGAGTCTCTATTGTCTTTAACATTTTGACACCGTTTATGTTTCCTTTTGACATCATTTCCTTTATAGGTTAAGACAGACAGAGGTTTTTAGCATGACTTTGTGTCACAGATTACTAAGAATTTGACAGAGTTCACTGGATTTCGCAACTGTTACCCTCATACATGCACAAACATTTTGACTCATGGGATTAGATTTGAGTTTAGATTTACAGCTGGATGTTTAATGCACATGCTTGGTCTGTCTTCAAGCCAAGAGTTGTTAGTGCAATTAACATTGTTCATAGACATACAGTGTTGATTTCCCACAGTGGATCCACCTGCTAATATTGAGATAACAGACCCTGGCTTCCTGGGTTACCTTAGTATCCACTGGACTCGGCCAGCCAGCCTTCAGAACCTTACAGGCTGCACAGTACGATACCAACTCAGATACTATGACACCTACGAGGAACGGTGGAGGGTAGGAATGCTCGAGAACTCGCAGAACACACCACACACACACACACACACACACACACACACACACACACACACACACAGTCTCATTTGTTGTCTTTTCAGCACAAGCATTAATTTCTCAGGCTCATTTCACAAACCACAAAACGTAAATGTATTTTATGCTACACTCAGAAATGTTTTGAGATAACCATGCTATGAAGAATTCTGTTTGTTTTGTGGTATTTTTTTCTGAAATTTCTCTGAGACCACATTACTAAAGCTGTGCTCAATCCTGCTGGAGAAAACTGCTCTAATATTTCACCATTTTTGTGATGGCTCATTATCAGCCAAATGTATGTGAAAGCTAACTGAATTTGTAAATAACATTAAGTGCTTTAATCTTTAAAAAAAAAAATGTTTTAGTGCCAATTCAGTAAATATGTATTTGTATCTCTACATAAATCATGGTTCAGTAAATGACCCCACACAACCACTTGGTAAACTTAAGTCAGTTCTAGGGAACTCCTTTAAGTCAGAGCCAAAAACTGTTTCATTTAATGCAACCCCTCAGAGAGAACAGCTCCCTGTGGGTGATGTACTTAGTATTCAGACACACATATTTGTTCTACAGCATCTTCAAAATGAAGCCACTTTTCATGCCTTATATATATTTATATTATGCCATTATTCTTACAAACGTAGAGATTTATGACTCAAAACTGCCCTCTTTTTGTGTTGTACAGAGTGTCCGAACTGTCAAGCTGACTTATGATGCTCAGTTTGACCTTGAGAAACCAGTCAAGGTGAGAATACTCACTGTGCTGAAGTGTGCCTGCACCAATGGGACAGAGGTTCAAGGGGAGGAGACAGAGTGGGTCTACACACGTGAACCTACAGGTAAAGATTTAAAACCTGTTCAACCCCACTGAAGCGAACAAGAGCAAAGATCAACCATACATAGTATATTGTGATTGCAAGGAATCCAACTGAAGCCCCAATTTTATTTCTTACATTGCTTAGTTGCTTCTTTTAAATATGCACTCAATAATTTAATCACAATCATTTTACCTCTAAAAATGGTTACTTTTGAAAAATGTTAAAAACAATCACTCAGGAAATGAAGACTAATACAGTAAGTAGTAATAAAAACAGTCTTCTATTTTTTACATATAGAAAGTCATCTCATTGTGTTTGGAGATCACATGACCAGTCGAGTTACTAATCTCTGTAATTCCTGTTATTGATATTTCCACAATCATGCTGGTAACTATAAATGTGTGCTTTTTTGTGATTATCTGATTGTAAGCACCAGATGTTGAAAATAACAAAATAGGAACAAAAACATCAGTCAGACAGCAATTGCAGACGCAAATGTACTGTAAGTACTTGCGTAAATGTGAATACGTTGGCTTAATTCTTGTGGCGTAATTCTTTGGACTTTCAGACGTATAAATTTGTGTAACCACCTGCATTGACACATGTGAATATTTTCTGCTTATCTGTTCCCAGCCTTTTTAATCTGAAGTTTATTGCATAAGCAAAATACAAAAAGGATCTGAAAAAAAAAATAAAATAGGAACATGCTAGTCTAAACACACACCCATTTTGAAACATTTTCATCATTTTAATGTCCTGTTTTCAAGGAAAGTGCTTTTGAGGAGTGAACCAGCTGATGCACGATTTAGATTGAGTCTTTCTATGAAATTGATCAAATAAATCTCAATATAGGCCTAACTGTGTGTTGGATTACATGTTACCTGAAATTTTGTAATAACCATTTTAATTGATTGGTTTGAGGAAACCAAGTTGCATCATTCATTTCTAAGCAGAACTGCCATTCTAGTGTTATCCATACTTCTGAATAGCATATCATAATATTCAATAAAAATATAATTACAGTTACTATTTTGATTGTTGTCATTTAACTAATTGTTATCAAACTAAACATGTTATCGCCTGTCTCAGGTGTGGCTGGATCAGGAATAAGAGATTTTCACTGTGTCTACTATGGTAAGGAGTACATGGAATGCACCTGGGAGTCAGGACCTGTCCAGCCTCCGAATTCACAGCACTACCTCTATTACTGGTGAGCACTTCCATGTGAAATGCTGCTTACATACACCATTAAGGCATTCCAAATTATTTGGAATACAGATGCATTAAGGGCTTTTGCCTCAGGGGGAGGACAGGTTGAAGCAGAAATATTTTTACTTGAATGAACTGAAACGCTATGCTCACTAGAGTATGCAGTGTACACAGTTACTTTTGGCAAAGTTTAACATAAGCCATGGTTTTGATCCACTAGGATCTGATTGCTGCATTCCACTGCACTACAGGTCAAGACAGAACTGCTTAGCTTCCTGGAACGAGTCAGCGTCTAGTTCCTTCTGTAAATCTATGTAACAGGTCACAATAAAACAGAATCTTCAATTTGATGTCAAAATACCATTTATAACCCAAACATCTATTCATACTCTGAATATAGGCATAATTTCTTGCAGAGGTCAATAGCATGCATCATTTTCTTTCTAATGATGCAAATAAAAACGAACAAATCAGTTTTACGTTGACATTCCACATTTTGAATAATAAAATAAGTGCACTTAATGACTTGAGTAAATGTGTATGTTTTTCCAGGCACAGGGAAATGGATGAAACAAAGGAATGTCCAGAATACATCGCATTACCTGAGGGTCGAAGGGGATGCAGGTTTCCTCGAGAATCACTCTTGGAGTTCTCCAAGTTTAATTTATGTGTAAATGGATCCTCTCCAGCAGGAAGTCTGAGAACGGCCTACTTTTCTATTGAGGTCCAAAACCATGGTAACTACACACTGCTTTATACTTGTCAGAATAAATCTCACACAATTTAAGTCTAGAAACTGCAAACTTGGCTAACTAGGGACATATACAGAATAAGCACCTGGTCTGACTCAATAGTACAAAAGTGCATTTAAAGAACGTATTCCTCATTTTCTTCTCACTTTCTTTCTCTGGGCAGTAAAACCAGCAGTGGTCTCCTCTGTGCATGTCTCGGAGACTGATGGAGGTTTGAAGTTAGATTGGTCACCACCTAGTGGTCGGGTGCCAGAACACTGCTTGGAATATGAGGTGGAAAGCAGCACTGCGATGGAAAATGGCAAAGAAAAGCAGGTATTTTAATCTTTATTTCTTCTGTCCAGTGCAGTTAGATGATTAAAATCAAAAATAAATGTCACAGTGAAAAATAAACATTGTCCTCAGCTCTATTTTGCAAACTCTTTTTGTTGCTGCATATTTTAGGTGCCTCACATTTTACACATGCAATTCTGATTATAGAGTACTAATGGGCTGATAAGAATCAGACATATTAGATAAGGGAAACATCCAAAATGCCTTCAGGAGACGGACTGGGGAACACTGATGACAACGTTCTTTTATAGCTTTGTAACATCCAGTAATTTGTAAACAACACTTGTCTACATGAACATCTGCCATTCACTTGTATTTCATTCTGAATCTTGGCATGCACTGTTAAACCAAGATTTGCTTTAGGTAGTGTGCCAATACAAACATCAAAAAGAGCAGGAATTCAGTCTGTCAAAAGCACCCATGTTGTCTTTATTTTTCCCCTTTAGGAAAGGATGGTTTTTCAGAATTTAGTGCACACATCTTATGGCCTTCTGAGAGGGGTAGAAAGTCAGAAAACTTGCTTTCGAATCAGATCAAAGGTGAACATGTACTGCGCTGATGGAGGAATTTGGAGTGACTGGAGCCAAACAAAGTGTACAGGTTAGAGCTACCGATTTAAGAGTTTTCAGTCATTCTGATCTTCCGAAACATCTATAATTGACGTGTTTATGAATATTTAAAGATAGTTAACGTGCTCTTGAAAATTCGTATGGTTAACACAGCCTAAGAAATCATCCTTATATTGTAAACAGTCCTTTCCATTTTAAATGTTTTGATCATTTATAACTTTTTCCTCCTGTCACCATCAGAAGATGAGGAAACTCGATACATCCCTGCATGGAAATATCTCAGTCTGGTGGGCCTGGTGGTCATTGGCATTGGCATCCTCTGTCTTTCATTATGGATATTAAAGAAGATGTAAGTATATGGCCAACAGATTTATAAATAAACAGATGCATTTACAGATTCTTTGATGTTTATTCCTGTTCCCACAGTTGCATAAAAAAAATCAACAAAAAGGATGCCCTCTATACTTTATACAAGGAGAAGGTCAACAAGACCATGCCCACTATCCTCAGCCCTATTTTCAAGTGATGCTCCCTATGACCTGCTACGCTGAACTATCGTTTTAGCAGTTCTAAACTGCAGTAAAAGCACACTACTCAGAGAAACAAACCTGAGAAGTGAGACTTCAACACCCTTAGTGCATTTAAAGTGACAGCTGATAGAACCAGTAATCTTGTGAAATAGATATGTGGAGACCTAAATGAACCACGGCACTGACCTTAATGTATGTACTACTTTGTTTACCAAGCCACTGTACTACTATGTGATGTGTTTACACGCATATCGTGTGTCACTTAAAGTTACTCATAGATTTTTTTCAAATGCCAATGATCTTGCCAATTTAATCAATGATTTTTCAAATGCCAATGATCTTGTCAGATTTATTTTTCTATCAGCTTTTTTGCGGTTTCACTTGGATGTATGACTTTCAGTATTTGAGTTTATTTTACTGCTGATTACATAATGAAGAAATCAGGAGTAAAGAGTATTCATACACTTCGGAAAAAAGTGCAAACTTTTAAATACATTATTAAAATAATTTTTTTTCTTGAATTTATAATCTGTTTGTGTAAGTTTTTGCAATAGATACAATCAACAAGAAGTCTGTAAAACACCCACCACTGTGCACAGATAAGCAGTTACAAAAGATATTAGCATTCTTGTTCAGTTCCTAATCAGAACATCAAAGCCCCCATGGTGGTCATCATCACTTCCTGTGCTGACTAGACCTGGTGAGTATGTATCGTGACTGGAATGGTGATGTTTGGGTGGGTCATCATGACATAGTATAGTACAAATGACGCACTGCATTACCTCCATGAAACGGGGAGTCACTGTTTTCATAGAATTATTGCTCAGGTAACAAGCAGTGTTATTTTGATAACGTTCTACATTCACATGTTGTCAAGCCACAGTCCTCCAATAGTAAACCAACTTACTTTTTTTACCCTACAGATTTAATGTTGATGGATCCTAGTGTTGGTATCCATACCCTGCTCACTTTATGAGCCTAGAAATAAGAAGTCGTTAAAGGGATAGTGCTCCCAAAAATGAAAATGACCCTCATGTCAATACAAACCCGTATGTCTTATTTGCTGGCCGGTGTGTAGCAGATGTCTAATTCATTGATAGAATTGGGGACCTTCATTTTTGCATATTTCATTTGCAACATCTAATTTGTGATCCGAGAATGTGGTTTTCAAAAAAAAATAATAATAATAATAATAAAAGTAAATGGAATGGAAATTTTCTAAAATTCAATTAAACATTAAAAGTAGTAAGACTGAAATAGTATTTTCTTATATACTGTGATACTTCAACAATCTTTGTTTTATTTACAACTTCAAAAATTATTTTTACAGTGTTCAGCAGAATGTAATAGCCTAAATATCTCTTTGTTAGAGTGTTTTGAATCCTATTGAATTCAAGTTGGGTCACTTATTGATATTGATATGAAGTCAAAATGCTCCAATTGACCCAAATTCATCCTATTTTTGTATCTAAGTTTAAATTGTAAAATTGTACATACATATAAATAAATAAATCTTGTACAATAGCCTATTTGTGTTGTTATTATAACCCAAACAAGTATAGAGTCATTGAATTCATCGTATAAGGCAGTTTCAGATAACTAAGGGTTTGTGTGTGTACTGTAGTTAACAGTCATATTTGTTTTAAGTATGGAATTTAAATTGACTGATAGCAGTTAACATTATCAGTGAAGCAGTAAAGTACACCCTCCTCAGTTTTTAAACACCAAGTTGTCTTGAACAGATAAAGATCATTAATACTGTAATCCTCTATTCAGCAATCTCACAATATCAACCTTGATAATCACCTAGAGCTATAGTATTCTCTGGAATAAGGAAAATGAACCAAGTCATTTCCAAGTAAAGCTGCACATCAACCTTGACAACCAGCAAGCTTGCCATCCACACACAAGGTGGCTATTCATCAGAAAGTGGAAGACAAAAACATCAGTGAAACTGCACTCAAGATGAGTCGAAGGTGAACCATCCCGTGTGAATATGATTTGATGAGCTCAACACTAAAAAATGAATGCAGACTAGATTGCTGAAGATGATACATGCACTGGTCATATCCTGTAGTAGAGGTACTTCCAGAATGCCATATCCCAAACAATGCAAGACACAGCTTCTGAAGAACCTCAGTAATGATATTGCTACGGCATCTCCCAAGAGTCACACAATCAAACTCTTGAGAGTTGTGTTCAATAAATGAAAGACTATCTATCACTACTATCACTATTTAACCCTAAATTGCAAAAATTGTGAATTCTACAAGCAAAACTTTCTTTGGATGTATCTTCTCTTCCAGTAAACCCAAAAAGTAATTCTCCAAGCGACCCCAAGGACCCGGGAGAACTCAGAAGCCGTCTCTGTAAGGAAGCTTCTGATAAAAATTTATTTTCCACCATTACAGTGACACACATATCACAAGCTGACCAAAAAAAAAAAAAAAAAGAGTGAAATTGCTTAAGCTAACTTGCACCACCACAATACCGGTGGGCTGCCGATGACCTCTGAATCATTGTCTTTCCAGTAGGCCACTCAGCTATATGGAGCTGTTAGCATTTCCATGAGATCATAATAAATGGATTATTGATAACTGTCCTGGTCAATTAAAACAAGACTATAGAATACCCAAGATGTGTCACTCATATAGTTGTGAATGGAGGAAAAATGCAGCACTCAAGGTTGCTCTATCGAAGGAAGCCCCACCTTCTGAGTAAAAGAGCCAATCGCTAATCTGTAAAGTCATCGTGTCACTACAGCTGCCGTTAGAAGTCCCGGTTTCTATTGTCCCTGCGTTCCATTCGGAAGGGCTCATCCCTATGCCCTAATCCCTTCAAAGGGTTTACCTTCCGGAGTGAGAGCTTCGAAGGGTTGAAGGGTGTAGGGGACCAAACAACTGTTCCTTGAAGTGCCCTTCTGCGTCATCATCACGTGCCCACACGGAGGCGCCGTCATCATGCAAAGAATCTGTGCAAATGATAATGGGAGTTATTTAACAAAATTAAAAAAAAAAAAAAGAAAAAGAAAGAAAATGACCAGTGTTAAAGAAAAAAATAGATTAACTTGTAAGACTATTCTAAACCTTTTAATGCAGCTGGCCTTTGAAGTATCTTTCCTGGTTAGAACCAGTTTCTGTCTGTTCTCTCTTCTGTCAAGATATGAATAGATGTCTTCATCTCTCAAAATAAGGCAGATAAGTTTGTAGAGAAGTGTGTTCGAATTACAATTAAATGTAAAGTGATTCTTATTATTCTTATTCTTATTATTATGTTCAATCAAAATATGCATATTTGCTAATTAGTTAGCAAGGAATATAAAAGTATCTCATCATCACATTATATTACTCATTTGGCTGCTGTATTAAAGTAAGGTAAGGGTTACATCTGGTCTGTCTAAATAGAGATTAGGGGCTGGGCTGGCAATGCGGATTCATGCCTTGTCCAAATACCCACACTTGCGGTCTTTGCACTCGACCACTTGACTACTTCTATGACGTATTTCCTGTATTTGGTCCAAGTGTTCAACTGAGCATGAAGACCTTTTGTGTGTAGAACTTTTCATTACGTGATGGGACACACTTATAGTGTTGTAAAAATGTAAGAGTTTACATAGCTTTATTTTTATTTTCAATACTTTGCATTTTAAAATCAACTTCTAAATGTCTGTTCAGTAGTCCCTATAACAAATGACAATTTAATTTTGTGGTGCTTATAATTAAGTGATAAAAAGCAGTTGCAAATGTTGTACAAAATAATTATCGCCACTACTCATTTGCACCAATAAAACGTGCAACTCTTTGTTTTACTACCAAAGTATATGTAATATCTAACTATTCTCCCCTCACTGCAGCCGCCTACTCTCGCCTTCATTTCAGGCGAGGCGAGGCGCATCTCAAACAAGCCTAATTTCATTTTGTGGTGCTTCTAGTGATAAAAATCAGTTGCAAATGTTGTACAAAATAATTATCACCAGTACTCATTTGCACCAATAAAACATGCAACTCTTTGTTTTACTACCAAATTATATGTAATATCTAATTATTATTAATATTTCACATAGGCCTACATTGGAAAGGTTTCCTTGACCTCTCACGAGATCTCGGCAAAATCTGTGAAAACTGACACGGAAAAGAAGAAATTGTGAATGAAGTCATTTTTTTTTCTTTGCACACAAAAAGTATTGTCATAGCTTCATAAAATTACGGTTGAACCCAGTGGCGGCTCGTGGGTTTTAAAATAAAGGAGGCACACTAATTGTATTGGTCTGGGATCCCTGCCGATTATTATTATAATTTGCTTAACCACTTTAAAATGGCTTTTTGTTTGCTTTTAGTCAGAAAACGTAAAGAAAACGACACACATACAGCAAGATAATATAACTTCACTTACCTGGCCTCTCACTTGAGGCAAACATCCATCCCTTCTTAAAGGTCTGTATTAAAAGAGAGCTGCCTGTTGCGCCATTCTACAAGGTTTCTTTTCTCAACACTCCTCAGCGCTGAAAGTGAACACTCGATGGCAGTGTTCGAACTATACCATGGACTTTGGAGGAGCCCACTTGTTTTTTTATGGGGATGGGGGTGGGGGGCGTGCCTCAAAAGAGGGCTTACAATGACTTACAAAGATACATAACTGTGATCTACATGGAGTTAAAAATAACTCTGCCTCCAGTTATTTAGTTAGGTTTGGAAAATTATTAATTTTCGTATTTATTATGTCTATGATTTGGCATTAAGGCATATATCCCGTTTGGAACGCACCGAGAGACACCCCTTGTCCAAAACTGTATTGCTTAGATAGGTATAACATTTTAGTACTGAATAAGCCTTCCTGATCTCACACACACACCTGTTTACTGTAGTTACAAACACAACATTTTACTGTTTGCTTTTCTAGTACAACCCTCTTTCTTTAGCTCAAGTATGCAAACCTCTTTGCACATGCACTGTAATATGTATTATATTAAAAGTTACATTTTCAGATGAAAATGGCAACATGATCGTTTCATGATCGGCTATAGCCCCCCCTAAAAATGGCCTATGGGCTCATGGGCTTGAGGGTGAGTAAATAATGGGCTAATTTTCATTTTTGGGTGAACTAACCCTTTAAGGAAAGCTGAAGAAAGCCCATTCTCTGCATTTCCAAGAGACTAGGCTATACTTCCACAGCCTAATGTTGTATTAGTACTAGTTAAAACCCAGAATAGCCCTGAATGAATGGCCAGAATTACCCTGGTCATATTTTTCACGAACCGTTGTGACTTCCGTAAAAAGCTGATGTCAGAACTACAGTCACCGCCTTCAGTCACCACCAGAGCACCGCCCACCGTCCCACTCTCCTTTTGCCAAACCCCCAGACAACATCAAGTCCATGCTATTGCTGAGCAACGACAACACGGAAACATGTCGAAAAGATTAACTTTAACCACGAAACCAGATCGGCCGACCTGTAACATTACACGTTATACTCAAAGGATGGACGATCTGACAGGATTGTTACTATGAGGTGGATCACATCTAACGTGTGTGGGAAAACAATCCAACGCTCTCCATTGACTTTGTATTGCGGGAAGCTGCCTCCTTGTCATTTCTGACTTATAATAAAAAACAGAGCAATGCCTAAAAGCTGCTATGTGACAAGGTGTACAGTAAACTAGCTAAAAAACCCAGAACTACGTTTTTATAAGCTGTCGACCCCCAAAAAACGAGCAAGGAAGGTAAGGAAAAGGGGCACTGACATAGACCAATAAAATTTAGTTTCTCAATATATCTCCTCCTCTCAGGTTCACATAGGTTGGTGAAATAATCCTTTGACATGGTTAAAAATAATGAATGGTCTTGTCACCCATTACGTTTCCCTCAAGTGGGCGCAGAGTAATATGACATGTTGCGCTCTACTTTTGTGTCCTAAACACTCGTTTTTTTGGTTGACAGCTTATAAAAACGTAGTTCTGTTTTTTTTTTTTTTAGCTAGTTTACTTTACACCTTGTCACATAGCAGCTTTTAGGCATTGCTCTGTTTCAGCAACCAGCTCCCGCCTCTTTGCCCATTTTCGATTATCCTGGAGTGACGCGCGGTGACGCGCTGCCAAGATGGAGACGGCCGCCTCCGCCCACTTTTGAGCTTCAAAAAAGCTCTTCGGAAATCTACGGGTGACGTCACGGACACTACGTCCATGTTTTTATACAGTCTATGGTTTTTTGTTATAAATCAGAAATGACAAGGCGGCAGCTTCCCGCAATACAAAGTCAATGGAGAGCGTAGGATCCGC